>NW_020837950.1:47109123-47709123 GCF_003676395.1 Aethalodelphis obliquidens
AAAAAAAAAAAAAAAAAAAAAAAAAAAAAAGAATAGTTTCAGCCATCCATTAGCTTTCATAACTCTATGACTTTCAGAAATGAACATTTCTTGTCCACTGGTGACTCAATTTCCCCACCTTCAAGTTATGAGATTTTTATTTGTATTTTTTACAGTTCTACAACATACAATGCATAGCTTGGTTTGTAACATGGAAGACATAGCTCTATCTGTTCATATGTTGCAAAGTTTGTCACTATTATAACTACTGAGACCATCATTTTTTTTTTTTTTTGGAGTTTTCCATGTTGGTGAACATGATTTGATTCTCTTGGATCTATACCAGTTCCAAGAATAATGTCCCTTGTGTCTAATGGAAATTCATTTTCATGAAGAAAATAGTATTTACTATAATCAGTATTAAAATCCATATGAAGATGAAATTGGATGGGCAGGATTTCAGTTCAACCGTATTTGGTAAAAGTGTTCTTTCTCTATGGAACATAGCAAAATGTGTCAAGTAAATAAAAGGTCTTGTTTTCCTTTAGTGGCATCATGATGATTACTTGCTATGGGACATTTCCATTGCTAACACGTTTGTTGCTTTTTGATTTGTTAAATGTATATGATTCAGCATCACTTTCTCTAATGCAAGATGACGAGAAAACCCTCAAACCACAATGGTTTCTGCTAGGGTAGCATCTCAGAGTATTTGCATTTGTCAACCAAGTGTGGTATATTAAAGAAAAATGTAGGAAAGACTTTCCTCATAATAAAGTGTAAGTAACTCATAAATATTCTCAAAAAGAACTACTGAAATTCAGTTTTCTATTAAAAAGTGTTTGTGAAGCTAAAGGAAATTTTCTTCATTTTTGTATTTTTTCCATTTTATAACTTTAAAATTAACAGCATATTTTAATACTTCCTTTGAGGACATTACATGTAGTTATTTCACTACCAGTTTGAATTTACAGCATATGTTCACTAATTACAAATTACTTCTCTAAATATCAATGGTCAGCATATTCTCAGTATCCAGAAAGGTAGTTAAACCCAAATGAATTTGAATATTTTGGATATAGGTTAGCATTCTCTCACACTCTTTCAATATTATTTAGGGTTTTAGTCAAGACACTTAAATACCTTAATTTAAAATTTCATTAGTGTTCATTGCACTCAGTCTGGGGTACTTCATAGATTCCTCTCAGACTCCTGAGTGTTCCTTGCCAGGTGGTCAGTTCTCTGGGTCCCACAGAAGCCTTATTAACCTGGCCCCTCAAAAACTTGCCTCCCTGGGCTATTTTCTTCCTCATCTGTCCAGACATGCATGGGAGGTTTGAGAGCTGTAGTCCTTTTGTCCTTTTGTTCTCTCAAATGTTATAGGTTAAGTGAAATGATTTTAAAACTCTGGTTTGTGTCTTCAATACCATGGCCTTATATAGACATTGATACAACAATGAACTTCACTTTACATCACATCACATAATATACGGTACATATTAGACTTTCATAAGAAAACAGTTACACTAAATGCAGTGTTATAATGTATATTCTTATGTTGTCACTTTTCCATGTTCATATTTTAATTCATCCTTTTCGGAGGAAGAGAGAAAATATGTTTACTCTCTTTGGGAAGAAAAAAGCTTTGTTTTGATATTATGTTCTTAATTTGGGGAATTAAAATACCAAATGCTCTTTTGTTTATAAAAGGATGATGAGGGTAGATGGCAGTTTTGATTTTTGCTTAGTTCAATGTTATTTTGTGACATCATTAAAATATGGCAGCTCTATATTGGATGATGATCTCTTTCTTTTCCTTGAATTTGTCATTTGCAAATGTGGCAAAGTGTGCCTCTTCTGGTAGCCAAACTCCAAGTGACTTCTCCAGTGTTCTGAGTATTCTTTTCTTCCATTCAGTTTTCTCCCACATTTGCAGAGACCAGACATGAAGCACTCCTCTATATTTCTTGAATACAGGTTTGGAGCCTAAGGTCTGTGCATCATAGCTGACGGCATTTAGTCACTCTAATTTCAGGTGGCTGGAAGATCTGGGAAGCATTTTGTACTGTAGGATTGGTTCACAGGTTTTTATATACATATATAATCTCTCAGTTCCACTCATCATTTTTGCTCTTTCCTAGGTTGTCTTCTTACCCTTTCATTTCTCTTTTCTTTGAAGAGCTCTTGAATATCAGAAAAGCAATTCTCACTCATTCGTAGCTAGATTCCTGCCCCAGGTTTGATTTCTTTTCTAGTTTGAGTCACTCTTGGACTTCTAGGAGTCAAAGTACATTACTGTAAGTGTAAAATCTTTACAACTAAAGTTTTCATTTTGAACAATTCTATTGATAGAAAAGTGATTTTTTTACATTCAAACTTATCAAAATATACAGCTTACAAAAATCTACACACCTACACATTCAGTGGACAAGCTATTAGATCCAATGTCAGATCATTAGCTTGGACTTGGAACTATAGTTCAAAACCTCATTTGAGAACTCTTGTGCTAATAGACCCATTCTGAAGTCTTTGCATATAAGATGCTGGGCTTGAACTGTGTCTTCTGCTTTCTTATCAGTCCAAATTCTCAAGTAGTTGAACTGCTGCATTTTGCACCAATGGTGGAAGCTTCTGGGTGGATGGCCAAAAAAGACGTAGGCAGAGCTTCCCTGGTGGCACAATGGTTGAGAATCTGCCTGCCAATGCAGGGGACATGGGTTCGAGCCCTGGTCTGGGAAGATCCCACATGCCGTGGAGCAACTAGGCCCGTGAGCCACAACTACTGAGCCTGCACATCTGGAGCCTGTGCTCCACATCAAGAGAGGCCGCGATAGTGAGAGGTCCATGCACCGCGATGAAGACTGGCCCCCACTTGCCACAACTAGAGAAAAGCCCTCGCACAGAAACGAAGACCCAACACAGCCAAAAAAAAAAAAAAGACGTAGGCAAAACTCCCTGCAATAACTAGTCTGGATTTCACAGAGGCATGGGAAACTGAGGCTAAGGTCTATAGAAATGAGACAAGGCCATAAAATGATTGTGAAACAAAGAAAGGATTTTCGGCCTTTTATGCCGCTCAGAAATCCAGTAGCATCTAGTGACTGAAGCACATACCCAGTCTGCAAACCCCAGAGGTAAAAGTAAATCCATTTCAGTTAGGGGGTCGTGATCCCTGTACCCTACTATTGCCTGCTCAGCTACTTTGACAGTTCCTCTCCTTGGAAACTGAAGAAGTTTTGTATTAGGTGTATCTAGTTGGTCTTCTGCAAAATGATCACAAAAAAAGTTATTAACTTGTATACATTGTTTATCTACTTGATTTTTCTATTTAACATTAATTGTACAATAGATGAATTAAAATACAGTTCCTTCTGTGGGCCAACAATTACTACTCAGACAAAAGAAGTGGATACTTCTTAAGAGTTTATTCGTAGACTTTAATAAATATGTCTTCTGTATTTTTTCATAGCAGTGATGCATTTCCCAGGGTTAATAATGCCAAAGGGCACCAGTATTAGGCTTGCTGGTGTGATGCTGCTATCTATTTAGCTATCATTTCTTTCTTTTAAAGAAGATCTGTTATATTAAGTAGCTGATAAAAGAGGCATGGCTTTACTTATTTATTTATGTTGCAGTACGCGGGCCTCTCACTGCTGTGGCCTCTCCCGTTGCGGAGCACAGGCTCCGGACGCGCAGGCTCAGCGGCCATGGCCCACGGGCCCAGCCGCTCCTCGGCATGTGGGATCCTCCCAGACCGGGGCACGAACCCGTGTCCCCTGCATCGGCAGGCAGACTCTCAACCACTGCGCCACCAGGGAAGCCCACGGCTTTATTTTTTTAAAACCACAGAGGCATCAGCGACTCACCACGATGCCTCAGATATTAGCAATAAAAATAACACCTAGTCCATTCAGTCATCTCTGTCTTTTAAGTGAGATACAACCTTAAATATGAGAAAGGGATTTCAGCCTCTGTGAGACTAAATGCTCAATGTTTTCAGAGATTTAAAATATAAATGCCATTTGGTATCTGACATGTTTATTTAAAAAATGCAACAGATTTTAACAAATGAGTTCCTGGACTAGATGATCTCTAATAATGTTTCCAGGCCTTCAATTTTATGTGGCATTACTAATATGGATTTTTATGTATCTCTGATGTAAAATTATCTTAAGACTATGACTGTTTTTAAAAGTATGTGATCGCCCCCAGAGAGGTTATATCAGTTTTTTAAATAAACTACCCAGCAACCAAAATTTACATTCTGTTGGTAAATTTGCCAGGAAGGCCATTTCACTTGTTTATATTATGTCATAATCCCTGTTTTTCCTCATTCACAGTTTATTACAAAATATAGCTTAAAGTCATTTGTATGTGGTGCTGGAATCAGTGGATATTTCTGTGCAGGGCTAATACTTCTAACCTCTCTGCCAGACTTTGGAAATCAATGTTCATTTCACACTGCACCCCTGCCTCCCCAATACTGCTCAACAAATACCAGTGCCAAGAGAGATGACCCCTTTTAATTCCTTAATATAGGCCACCGTTCTCTTTGATTTATAGAAGACGGGTAGTCTATTTATAAAATATATATCTGCAAGATGCAGTTTATGAGAAACTTGGCTTTTGGGACACATTAATTCTAACTGCAGATGCAACTTTCATGTTTTATAATATAACCCTGACAGCTGTAATTTCAGATTAAAGATTTTTCATTCACATTCCCATCCTGATTGCTCTGCATGGTCCTTATATTACCTTATTGTCAATAGCAAGTGTTCACTCTATTGGGAGTCATTTAATAACCAGCTGCCATTTAAAGTGTGGACAGAACATTTGTCTCAGCCAGGCCATCTCGAGTAGAGTTCCTCAGCATACGGAGCTGGGACCTCTTCAAGAAAAACAACAGCTGGCCTTCACTATTGTCCTGACTTTTCCTTTTTTGTGGTGCTTAGTTAAAATAAACATGGACACTCTTGGTGCATTTCTGAATGCATTTGTAAGTTTGTTATTTTAGTAAACAAATCGTGCTTTCCATCGGTCCCTCATCCCCAATCTCTTATCCCACCCTGACCCCCATCTACTTTATGGGTCAGGCTTTCATTCTTTCCTGAGTTCTATGAACGTATACTTCTCTTAAAGTCACTTACGTTGGTTACTAAGAATCGACCAACCAAGATTGTAGGTTTAGTGGATACCATAAGACATCTGTCTTTTGGGAAGCTAATATATCTGTTTTTACAGATTATGTTTGTAAATGATGATATTGTAATTAAAATAATATTAATTATAAAAATAAGACAATCTTCCAGAAATATAATTATAAATCCCAGCTTGAGACCCATGGTTGATATGTGAAAATGCATTCATGATTCATAATGTTTTTTTTTAGTGTCTACCTTTAAATGTCCTTAACTTGACAGCTGGGGATTAGCTTCTACAGCAGGCAGTGGTAAAAGGAAATAAAAACGAAAAGGAAAGGAAAGCTTTAAAAAAATGGACTCTTTCATGCCTAATTAAACCAGAATACAAATCAATCACTGGAAATAAGTGATGAATTTTTTATGCTTGTAAGCTTACTGTACCCTGTCGTGTTTGCTATACACTGAAATTACAATTCCCATCAGCTTATAGGGTAATCGTTTACTTTAAGCTTTACCTTTATCTATCATATTGATCTGAGACTCTCAGGGAAGGAATGGAAGGCCAATGGTCTAAGTCAGTGTGAAGAGTAAAAATGTCTCAGCCAAGAAACGTTGGAACCTCTGCCTTGTAGGCTAGACTTTATTTTTTTCTCATTTCATTTTAACTCTTAGGAAATACCTCAGTCCTAAGTCCTAAGGCAAATTTAATCATAGTATATAGGGGAGGAGGTGGTGACCCTTGCAGCAGTCATGTGGTGGACTGAGTGACTGATTCTCCAATGAGTTATGTCACACTTACCTGCTCCCTTGCTTAATGCCAACTAAGTGCCAGGTTATGGATTGTATCATCAACAGTTAGTGGGAAATGGTTGCAATGTTAGTTTCATACTACAATATTAAAATGTTAAATTAAGGTTGACATCCTTTTTTTCTGATTATTTTCTAATATTTGAGTTCTCAGCCACTTCTATGTGTAATTTATTTTCTGGGTAGGCTATAATAACACATTTTTTCCTTGAGTGTCAGGCCAGCTTTTCACATAATGACAGGGTTTTCTTTCTATAAAAGTCACATGTATAGCATGAGGGATCATTTAGACCTCTAAATTGGCTCTTGATTTTTTGCACTGAGAAAATATGATAGCACACAATATTTCTAATATAAAAATATGTTAGATTTTGAAATATTTCTCTCTATATAAATGTCTAAAAATTTTGCACAATAAACCTCTGTACTCTTTCATAGACACGGGTAAGATGTAAGGAAGTGACCGACAAAAATCAATTGAATGGCAATCAAACCCCAAATATGATTACATCCACTTCGTGAAAGAAAACTGCTGACCTCAATTTCCCTCTTGACAATGTGAGATTCACAGACTGGCTCCTACAAGTAAATATGACTTCTTCTCTAGAGCCATAACTAGCGCCATAACTAAGCTCTTGAACTCTCAACCCTAGGAGATACTCAGGTCTCTGATCCATTTTGGTGACCTTGCCCCCAGGGCTGCCAGGTCTTCTCCTGGCTGTGTTAACGCACTTCACGTATTAGCCGCTTCCAGAGTGAAAGAGCATCGCCCAAAACTTGGCCCAGCTCTCCTATGTGTCATTATCCACAGGCAGCAATAAAGAATGAGGCCAGCTGCATCCCCTAGAAGAGGCTGCGGCCTGAAACATCTGCATTTCAAATACCGCTCTAGATGAATAATAAATCGAGATGTCTCTTCCTTAAATTGGAAAAGAGGTCCCATGATTAATCACGCCTATAAGAGCACTAGTCTTAGAGTCTAGGAAAAAAATTAAGGCATCTTCATTTTCTGCCTCTGCACTTCAGTACTTACCTGCAGATGGTTGAACACAATTGAGAAGCCAGTTGTTTTAAGAAAGGCTACAGATATTTAACTTCAGATTTTCCCCTTGTTTTATTAAAAAGAAAAAAAGGAGTTATTATTTAAAAATATAGAGCAGAGAGAGTGCAGCACAGAAAAATCCTATAAAGAGGCAGACTTACAACACCTAAATGGAATAAAAAATCCAGGAGGACCAGGACTCTGGGTGCTGGCTGTCTCACTATTTACTATAAACATAGTATGGAGTCCTCTGGAAGCTAATGGGGCTGTTGATTGGTGTTTACTCATCTCCACAGGATCTGGTTTCTGATAATCCAAGACTCCTGTGTATTGATGAGTGTAGGCGGCTGGTGAACTAGTAATTCCCACTTAGAGGGAGCGGAGAGGGGCTTGTAAGCGCTTCGTGGCTAGGTTCAGCTGAAAGACTGTTTATTTAGAATTCCTCCCAAGTCCTCCAGGACCCCAGCAAAGGCTGCAGAAGTCAAATTCCCCAAAGCCCTGTGTATCTTTGTAGAAGTATCTGGTTGGTGAAAGACTAGAGAAGAAATCTATAACATTCTTTAAAGGAGCCCAGGGCATTTTATCTTACATGTGCTGTTTCCTTTAATACAGTGACTTTTGATGGAACGTCATTTAAACATAAGCTGTTTCAAGTTGAACATGGAGAAGTGTAATTCTTCACATTTGCTCTAATAGTAAATTTTTCAGAAAAAAATCAAAGGTAATCCATGTTTTAATGACATTTTAATATTCTTTGCTTTTATGGACCTTCTAGTTTCAAGGTTTTCTTTTTCCTGCAGTTTTACTGAGATACAATTGATATAAGATATTGCATTAGTTTAAGGTGTACAACATAATGAATTGATACGTGCATATATTGGATCACCACAATAAGTTTAGTTAATATCCATCTGCTCATGTAGTTACAATTTTTTTTCTTCTGGTGAGAACTTCTAAGATCTACTCTTAGCAACTTTTAAATATACAATACAGTATTGTTAACTACAGTCATGTTGTACATTACATCCCCAGAACTTATTTACAAGACCAGCCCAGATTCAAAGGGAAGGGACTACTCCTTGGCATGCAATCTGGTAGTTATGGTTCATTGAGGAGGGGAGCGTCTGTACAGACTAACTACTGTATTCACCTACAAATTTAAATGGAATTCTTTTTTGCGGTACGCGGACCTCTCACTGTTGTGGCCTCTCCCGTTGCGGAGCACAGGCTTCGGACGCGCAGGCTCAGCGGCCATGGCTCACAGGCCCAGCCGCTGCGCGGCATGTGGGATCTTCCCGGACCGGGGCACGAACTCGTGTCCCCTGCATCGGCAGGTGGGCTCTCAACCACTGCGCCACCAGGGAAGCCCTAAATGGAATTCTAAATCATGAGTATGCTTTCTTTAATACGATAAAAGATTTGTGTGAGAAAATAAATGAATAAATAACCTACAGTTAGAAGTCCAATAATAGACATTTAAGGAAATGTTCAATGGCCACATTGAGGAGGAAGGGAATAGTTCTGCACTGGAGAAGTTAAAGAAAGGCTTTATAGGGATGTCAGAATCTGACCTGGGTTTTGTTTTGTTTTTTGTTTTTGTTTTTTTGCGGTACGCGGGCTTGTCACTGTTGTGGCCTCTCCCGTTGCGGAGCACAGGCTCCGGACGCGCAGGCTCAGTGGCCATGGCTCACGGGCCCAGCCTCTCCGCGGCATGTGGGATCTTCCCGGACTGGGGCACGAACCCGTGTCCCCTGCATTAGGCAGGCGGACTCTCAACCACTGAGCCACCAGGGAAGCCCTGACCTGGGTTTTGAAGAATGACTATGTACTTATCTGACAGAGAAAGAAGGGGAAACATGTCCATAGGCAGAAAGAAGGGCATAAACTTACATCGAGATGAGGAAACACACAATGTAGCCCAGAAATACCAAGTCCTGCAGCATATATGTGAGCTAAGATAAGGCTGAAAAAGTAGATGGGGACTTCCACAAAAAAGGACCCTGTGGGGCTTCCCTGGTGGCGCAGTGGTTGAGAGTCCGCCTGCCGATGCAGGGGACACGGGTTCGTGCCCCGGTCCGGGAAGATCCCACATGCCGCGGAGTGACTGGGCCCGTGAGCCATGGCCGCTGAGCCCGCGCGTCCGCAGCCTATGCTCCGCAACGGGAGAGGCCACAGCAGTGAGGGGCCCTAGTACCGCAAAAAAAAAAAAAAAAAAAAAGGACCCTGTGGATATATACTTCTGGGAAATTATACATACTTTCCTATAGCTCTCTTAGTAGCTCCCAATGAACTTTAGAATACTAGGGGCTCTGAGTGGTCTTGCAATAAGGAAATCCATTTAACTCCAAGGAATTTTCCAATTTATTTGAATAGAGAATGCTTTTTTGATACAACAGTCACAAATCATTCCACAACTCTTTATTTTATGAAACATCCTTGGGGAGCCATTTAGGGCTCAAAGGCAAGTGAGAGAGATGCTAAGATCTTTCATTATAGAGAAAAACTCTGGTACTATTTTGGATGGCTTTAAAGGGAACAAGACTGGAATGAAGGAGACCAGCTAGAATATCAGAAAAAATTGAGACCTGAACTAACAAAGCAACGGTGGGAACGAGGATGAAGGCAATGAGCAAATCATCTTTAATAATTCTGAGTGACATCTTAGATAGAAATATGAGTATTGCAGCTCCCATAATAGGATGTTACGATAATTCTTCCTAATGGACGTGTTATCCAATTATGTAGCTGTATCATTTTGTAGTACTTGAACCAAAGGATTAAAATGAAATTTTAAAAAGTATGTATCATATATAACCTGTCTACAGTACACTGAGCTTATTGTTAGATCAGGCCAAAGGACTGGGAAAAATGAATTATCTACTTCCTATTGGCCAATGAAATGAAGCATAGCTGTTATTTGGGGGATTTTTTAAGGCAAATTTTGTTTTTCTGCTGCTTCTAAATTCTAACAGAAATTTATCATGTAGTCTTTTGCTCAGGGGGAGTTGAACTACAGAATGAATAGTGTCTTAAAGACTTATTTTGCAGAAGATGCAAGCACTCTTTTCCAGGTTTTTTTTTTTTTTTTTTCCTATATGTGAAGCTTAAAGCACATACTAAAATGTTCTTCTACAGAGGTTTTACATTATGGTTTTCAGGGGCTGGGTAACATGACATTCTACAGGGAAAAGATGGCCTTACTAATGTCTATACCTTTAGAAAATGGGAGTGCAACTGAGAAACTAAATCTGGAACAAGTTAAGAGCAGCATATACATTGGGGCTTAAAAAAAAAACAAACACAAACCTGCTGGCCCAATTTCAGAAACCATGGGCAATTATTTGCAGATGCACATATAGTTTACTATGCACCAGTGTTGTTCATCTGACGTTATGCACAGGATCAACACCTGTGGACATTTGCACACACATCTTTTACAGCCAAATTTGCAGTGCGGGAGAAGAAAACTTCTGTGGGAAAGGAAACTCAGCTGAGAGGAGGCAGAGGCAGAGAGTTTGATCACTCCACCGCTCAGACACAAAGGCATTTATTTAAACCTCTGCAAAACCTTGCTTCCAAGAGACAAATGCATTACATAATTTGTATTATGCTGTCCATCTATATTTGCAAAGGAATCACATAATTCAAACTTCTTCATTGCTAAGATAAAAACAATGGTCATAATATAGATATTCTGTTATTGTAATTACAAAAAGCCCATAGTAGAGTTTTACACGCCATTATGACAGCATCCCGAAGATTTTGGTAGAAATTATCATAACCGTTGTATCCAGATATAGAGAGGCTAGACAGACACGAGTTGGTATCCACATCAAAATAAGGTTTCAGGACTATCTACATCACAACTCTTTATTTTCCTACTCTATTGATAATAACAATGATGAGAATGGCAAAGCATTCCTCAAAGAAAAGTTCCATAACATTAAATGTAAATGAGATAATGCCCATAAAATATTTTGTACCAGCCTAGCACATAATGAATAACCAGTAACGATTAACTTATACATTTTAAAAGCAAAAAAGAAAAACTTGGGCAGAAAGTGAGCAGTTTTTGTCACAAGATAAAAAATACCAGTACAGAGAACTCTGTTCACCTGTTAAACAACTAAATTACTGGTGTGTTTATATTTAAACCCAAAATGTTATAAACGATTTTGATTCCACTATCATGTAACAAATTATTTTGTGTGCACACAAGGATCTAGCTACAAGGATGTTTATGTAACCGTTTTTATCATAGAAAAACTTGGAAACCACCTAATGTCCAATAGTAGGACACTAGGGAAATAAACATGGTCTATTCCAACCAAGCAGTACAGCGTAACCACTTAGATTATTGTTATTTTAGAAGACTAGTTAAATGTCATGGGAAAAAACATTTATTATATACTCAAGTAAAAAAAAAAACAATTACAGAATAAGGGGGCACAGTATAATGCTATTTTTTCAACAACAAAAATGTGAGTATAGAAGTAACTAAAAAACTGTATGCTACAATATTAAAGGTATGATTTAAAAGTAAGTGGAACTTTACATGATTTTCATTTTCTTCTTTTTGCTGATTGAATATTTTGAAAAAGCTCCTCAGTGTATGTATGTCATTCTTGTAACATAAATATAAAAACTTAAAAAGAAAAATATTAATGTAGTCTTTTGAATACTATTGGAAAATCTTCCCAGAAAAAAAAGCTGTAGAAGAGCCAAACGTAACAAAATGAACATTTTAAAGCATAACTAAGACTCATATATAAATGGGCAAATGATATCAGTTATTTTCTCTCAATCTCCATTGCCCATTCTTGTTTAAACCCTCCTTTTCACTGGCCCTAGATTTTCCCTTATCCAATTATTTTGCAGATTTTATGCAATTTTCCTTCTTTGTTCCAAAGCCTCCAATGGCTCCCTCTCATTTACCACGTTGGAATCAAAATTCTGTTCCTGGATTTCGATCCTTCTAGCCATCCAAACGCTCTTCTTTAAAACTAGCTTCCTTCTTCAGGCTAATTCCCTTACTGGTTTCTGAATACACACCATGTGTGACTTCTTACTTTTTCTCTCCCTCTTCTCTATCTAATTTCAAGCTTTTCTTTAAGGTTCATTTCAAGCTCTATTTCTTCCAAACAACTTCTCCTTCTTAGCCCAAACTCATCCCCAAACTCCCATCTTGCAAATCAGCTCTACTATGTGTCCCAGTATACATGTATGTGCTTTCTGTATTATCCAGCTGTTTCCTGTGTGTAGTCCACCTCATGTGACTATAAATTTCCTAGAAAGAACTGAGAATATTCTATTTTTTCTATAACTTATGCAATATATTTCACTATATTAGATGTATGGTAGGTACTCAATAAACATTTATTGATAGATTAATAGATATAAGGTTTGTGTATTTTTATACTATCAGTAAACAGTTTACATTTTGAATGGCTGGTTTGCCTTGTCCATTTCTATCAATGCTAAAAAACTGAACTTGACTAAGAAGGGATGCTGACATATGCATTTGATCATCATAAAACATCATTCTGGGATGAAAAATTAGAAACAGAATGAGAGTTATTATATTCTCACACTGCTTATATATCATCATCTTATAATCTATAACATTTTAAAAAACAGATATCCTGGAATAGAAATAATATGGTAAACTTCACTAAAGATCTTAATGATGAATGATAAAAATACAATAACAAAATGATAAGGAATGTGAGACATCTTTTTCCAAACACAGCAAGCTTAAAATATATACATCAAAGCTACTGACATAAGAAATCAGTGTGTTTTCAAATTTTGCATTTTAACCAAAATGTGATCCTCAGCAAAGCCTAATCTAATAAATGGAAAGTCAGTGTCTTATTTCTTTTGCTGTAGAAGCAGAATGATGGTAGTCCAGTTGGAGACAGAAAAGAAATGATCTTGACAAGATGAAATAGCTACTAGGTATTATCCCTCACTACGGTTTAACTGCAGCATCACCGAGTTTATACAATGCCATTATTGCACTCACTGTCTTCATGGTCCTACATTCAAAATCACATAATCAGTGGTTGTCAGACCACAAAAGGTTGAAATCATTGGGTTAAGCATCCGGAGTTGGGTTTCTTATCCAGAACAACCACCATGGTTAGAACACTGGGCTTGAAATCAGGCGAATAAAATTTTTCATGGGAGCTTACTTATAACTAAGTAATTTCTATTTGATGGGGCTATTTTGATGTCAAAATAGTCTTGGTATCTGCTTAAACCTAAAACTTTAAGGGCTTTATATGTGGAATCTAAACTAAACTCATAGAACAGGAAATAGATTGGTCGTTGCCAGAGGTGGGGGGGCAGGGGCTAGAGGAAATGCGTGAAGGTGGTCAAAAGATACAGACTTCCAGTTATAAGATAAATAAGTTCTGGGAATGTAATATACAACATGACTATAGTTAACAATACTTGCTTTTGATCACTAGACTTTTGTGCAAAAGACACTGCCTGACTTCTGAGGCTAGGTCATAAGAAGTCTTGCAATTTTCAAATAGATTGGGTAGATTGCTCATTCTGAGGGAAGCTTGCTGCCATGTAAGAAGGTTGAACACATTGAGCCACTGTGCTCTGAGAAAGCTCACACAAGTTATGTGAAGAGACGAGGGGGGTGGAGAGAGAGAGTGAGAGATGCCTAGCCAGCCCCCTGCTGTTCTGACATTCTAGACAAGGTACCAGATGTGTGAGAGAAGTTATCTTGTCTATCTAGCCCCACCACTATCTGACTTCGCCTGCAAAATCACATGATAATTGTCTAGTTGGACCAGTCAACCTGGAAGTGGGGTGATGCTCACACACATACACATTCAGCCTTGTGGTATTTACTTTGGGACCAGTTGGGAGGGAAGCTGAAAGGACCTTAAGAAGACTATTAGAATAGTCTATGTCAAAAATGTCAGCTGACTTCTTTTAGTTGTGAATTTTAAGATTTAAAAACAAGAAATATGAACAAAAGAAAAAAAACCTGTTCAGTTCTCATGTAAAATCTAGAGGAAGCATTTCTGAGACAGTTACTTGCCAGATTAAAAATAAAAATGTTTGTCTTATCTAGCTTCTCATCTATCCGGCAAAAGACTCTCAAAGGAAGAAATGGCTTTAAGCTAAGCATAAAGATTAGGGTGCTACGAGTAAAATATTGTTTCAGAGTAAATAGTTCAAGATTCTTTGGTAAGACCTCAAAAATATTCACAGCATGCTTGGTAGGCGCTCTCAGGTAGACCATGGGTTGGCAAACTTTTTCTGTAAAGGGCCAGTTAGCAAATATTATAGGTTTTGCAGGCTACATAAGATCTGTGTCCCATATTCTTTGCTTGTTTATTATAGGATAATACACAGAACATAAAATTTACTATTAGTGACATTTAGCACACAGTTTTGTGTGACCATCACCACTATCTAGTTCCAGAATATTTGTATCACCACAAAAGGAAAACCCACACTCATTAGGCAGTCACTTCTCATCTACTCCTCCCGGCCTCTGACAACCACTTTCTCATTGCTTTCTGACTCTGTGGATTTCCTTTTTCTGAACATTTAATATAAATGTAATCATACAATACGTGACCGTTTGTGTCCCCCTTCTTTTGCTTAACATAATGTTTTCAAGGATCATCTCTTGGACGTTGCATGTATCAGCATTTCATTCCTTTTTATAGCAGAATAATAAATATTCCAGTGTATGGATGTACCATATTCTGTTTATTCATTCATCAGTTCATGGATATTTGGGTTATTTCACCTTTTGGCTATTGTGAACAAAGATTCTATGAGCATTCAAGTACAAATTTTTCTTTGAATTCTTATTGTTAGTTCTTTTGGGTACATACCCTGGAGTGGAATTGCTGAGTCATGCAATTCTGTTTAATTTACTAATGGGCTGCTAAACTGTTTTCCATTGTGACTGCACCATTTTACATTCCCATCAGCAATGTACGACCTTTCTAATATCTCTACATCCTCACCAGCACTTGTTATTTTCTGGTTTTATTTATTTATTTAGAAAAATTAAAACCATCATAAAGGGTATAGAGTGGTATCTTATTGTGGTTTTGACTTGCATTTCCCTAATGACTAATAAAGCTAAATTTAATTTTAATGTGCTTTTTGCCATACATAAATTTTCTTTAGTAAGATATGTATTCAAGTCCATTTTAAAAAAATTTTATTTTATTTATTTTTTATACAGCAGGTTCTTACTAGTTATCTATTTTATACATATTAGTGTATATATGTCAATCCCAATCTCCCAGTTCATCCCACCCCACCCCTGCTTCTCCCCCTTGGTGTCCATACGTTTGTTCTCTACATCTGTGTCTCTATTTCTGCCTTCAAGTCCATTTTTAAATTGTGTTTTTGTTGTTGAGTTCTTTATATATTCTGGATATTAAAATCTTATTAGATTCATAATTTGCAAATATTTTCTCTCATTCTGTGGGTTGTAATTTTCACCTGTTAATAGTGTGCTTTGATGCACAAATGTTTTAAATTTTGGTGAAGCCCAATTTACCTATTAGTTGAAGAGATTATTCTTTCTCCATTGAATGGTATTGGAACTCTTGTTGAAAATCAATTAACCATAGATGTATGAGTTTATTTCTGGACTCTCAATTCTATTCCACTGAGTTTTATGTCTATCCTTAGGCAGTACACACTGCTTTGAATACTGTAGGCTTATGGTAAGTTTGAAATTGGAAAGTCTGAGTGTGATGGTCAATTTTATGTACCAACTTGACTGGACCAAGGGATGCCCAGATATCTTAAACATATGAGATAACATACAATATTGAACATTATTTCTGGGTGTGTCTATGAGGTGTTTTCAGAAGAGATTAGAATTGGTAGATCAAGTACAGCAGATTGCTCTCCCCAATGTGGGTGGGCATCATGTAATCCATTGAAGATCTGAAAAGAACAAAAAGGAAGAGGAAGGGAGAATTCTCTTTTTCAGTTTGACAGTATGAGCTGGGACATTTGTCTTCTCAGACACTCAGACATTGGCACTCCTGTTTCTCAGGACTTAAGACTTGGACTGGAACTACACCACTAGATTTCATGGGTCTTCAGCTGGCAGATGGCAGGTCATAGGATATATATGTATGTATATCTCCTGGCTATTTGGGAGCGCTTATAATTTTAGGATGAGCTTTCCCATTTCTGCCAAAAAGGCTGTTTTGGATTTTGATTGGGATTAAACTGAATCTGTAGATCACTTTGGGTAGTATTACCTCCCCAACAATATTAAGTCTTCCAATCCATGTACACAAGATGCCATTCCATTTATTTAGAACTTCTTTAATTTATTCCAACAATGTTTGGTAGTTTTCAGTGTACTGTTTGTTTTATTTTTACAATCCTTTAAAAGTTTAAAAGCTATTATTAGTTTGTTTGCGGGCCTAATAAAAACAGGCTGTGTTGGATTTGGTTCATGGGTCATAACTTGCTACATGGAGCTAAACAAAAAGGCTTCTAAGAATCTTAATGGCCTGCCTCTTAAACCTCTATGGTAGAAAATTAAGTTTCTAAGAATTTTGAATATGTTTTCTCATGACACCTTGACTCTCAGCCCAAGGAAAAAAGAACCTCTCGAAGAGATTTTTGTTTTTTCTAGTAGTCTGACAGATTATAGTACAATTTGACACACAGGAAGTCCATAGTGTTTTTGAAGATATTATAATTGTTTGGACTAAAAGGAATGAATGTAGTTCCAAACAAAGGAGGACCCATGGTCCCAGTCCCAATTCTTACAAACAGGAAGCAGGCATGAAAAGGTACTGTTGCAAACATGGGCCATTGCTTGTCAAAATGAAAGCTGACCGAGAGAGTAGCTCCAAAAGCCCAGAGAGTGGCAGTGAAAACTAGTAACACAGGACTTAGGGAGGGGCTCCTGATCAGAGAACTGGTAACATTTACTTAACTGTATTTCAGAATTTCTATAGACTAGATACCATTTGCCTGCCATTTCCCCACCCCTTTTTAAATGAGAGAGTCAATCACAGCGCCACTAGACCATATATCTCCATTGCATGTTTGGTATGTTTGAGGGTGAAACAGATAAATTGTCTCTTTAGTTTACAGGTGTTTGGATTGAGAGAGGTACACATGAGGACTCTCAATGATATGTGAATCTGATTTAGATGAAGTGATCTTAGATTTTAAGACTGATTCTGGGGACTTACCTGACAGTCCAGTGGTTAAGACTCTGCACTTCCACTGCAGGGGGTGCATGTTTGATCTGGCATGGCGTGGAGGCCAGGAAAAAAAAAGCCTCTTAAAAAAAAAAGACTGATTCTGTAATGGGATGAGACTTTTGATAGCCTTGTGAAGAGGTATATACATTTTTGGAGGAATGTAAATGATTGCTGGGGGTGGGGGCGGAATCTAAATGATTTGTTGCCAGAGAGAGGAAAGAGAGCCACACATTTTTTGTCCCACTTCCCACCAGAAGTGACTCTTCCCACACATTAAAACTGGGTTGACCAAAGGGCTGGGGTAGAGTGATGTTAACCCAGTTTCAGTCCTAAGTCTTATGATGGCCTAGAAGCTTCATCTTTTGTACTATGGGGGGATCAATGGACCTTCATGTAAGAAGAGTATACACATGGAGAAGAGGGCTTGACATCATGGACTGGGAGAGAGGCTCAGTCATCCTAGCATCTAGCACCTCAGCTGATCATCACCAATGACTAACCCGGACTGCAATTGCATGAGAGATTCCAGAGAGGCCAACAGAAAAATTGCCCGGCTGACTACAGTTAATCTACAGAACCATGAGAGACTATAAAATAATTTTTACTTTAAGTCACGAAGTTTAGGGGTAGATTGTTATGCAACAACAGACAACCAAAACAACTGGGGAAATTTCTAGGCCTAAATAGGTAGGCAAAATGAATGCAGCTACATAGGTAACCTGAATGAAGCTACTAATTCTGGAAGAATGACTCCATGCACAATGTGGGTATTAAAACAAAGACACGAAGGAATAATTTCATACACATCTCAATCCGTACCAGATAATTAGAAGGAGAGAAAGTACGGATGTCAGTGAGGTTCATATAACAGTAGCTGTTTCCCTCACCCACATATTGCAGAACTAATAAGAAGCTGGATTACTTCTGGATGAACCAAAGGAAGGCTCCTTATCATTTAAGTAAACCATTTCTCCTGAAGTTGACAATGACCCTGAGACTTGTTATTCCATTGAAGAATATAGAGTAGCATAGGCGTTGAGGGGGAGAAAGGTATATCCTAATACTTTTGTGTCTTAGAAGCCCAGAAGTGGAATGGGTTCCACCGCCCATAGACTGTCTGAAATTTTCTCATTGGTATTAGTCAAAGCGCAATGAGAAATACAATTCTCCAAGTACTTCCGGCATTATCTGCTGGATTGTGAGTCAGATGGCTTTCTAGGGTAGTAGAAATCAACATTTCCTTAGGTAAGCATATCTCTGAATCGATCTATAAAGTCTCATATCTTTCTCTTTTTTGGTGGTGGTGGTAGTGGTGGTGGTTTGGTACTTAGAAATTGCTTTTTTTCACTGATCCCTCTATCTGACAGAGGCCCTATTTTCTGAAGCAGGCAGAAAATATTTAGGGACTTCAACAATTGGTGGAAACCCTGGAGGACTAGTCCACTCAGCAAAGTCTGTACCTGAATGTATCTTTTATGGCGATACTGAGTCTCTGATGATTTGCTTTGGTAGGTCTGTGATAATGCCATCCATCACTCAGAAGTTTCTCTCATTGGTTTCGTGATCCGTGAACAACATCAAGTGCTTAATCTGCTTTTGCCTGTAGGCATCGTTGAGGGATATGGCAAAAGTAACGCCAGCCCAGTGGCTAGCAGACTTGAGTTGGTTTTTTTTGTGTGTGTGTGGTACGTGGGCCTCTCACTGTTGTGGCCTCTCCCGTTGCGGAGCACAGGCTTCGGACGCGCAGGCTCAGCGGCCATGGCTCACGGGCCCAGCCGCTCCGCGGCATGTGGGATCTTCCCGGACCGGGGCACGAACCCGTGTCCCCTGCATCGGCAGGCGGACTCCCAACCACTGCGCCACCAGGGAAGCCCTTGAGTTGATGTTTAAAAAAAATTTGTATTGGCATATGGTTGATTTACGATGTTGTGTTAGTTTCTGCTGTATAACAAAGTAAATCAGTTATACATATACAAATAACCACGCTTTTTTAGATTCTTTTCCCATTTAAGTTATTACAGAGTATTGAGTAGAGTTCCCTAGAAGTGAGCAGTGGAAAGAGAAAGAGAAAATTGATCCAAGACTTGCCTTCATTGGCGTTTTGACATAATTATTTATAGATGCTTGTCTTCCTTGCTAGAATGTGAACTACTCAAGAACTATTCCATCTTAGTCAATTTTGAGTCCCTAGTATGTATCATAAAGAAGTGCCAAATTAAATTATTTTCAAAAGAAGGCAGTCTATCGTAGTGGTTAAAAACATGGACTCTATAGAGTCAGACTGCCTGGATCAAATACCTGCTCTACCAAGTGCTAACTGGGTGAACTTGGACCAGTTACTTAACATTTGGGTGGGCTTTGTTCCTTCTCATGTAAAATGGGAATTATAATTTTATCTTCTGGGGCTGTTGTGAGAACTAAATGAATTGACATATACAAAATGCTTAGAAAAATGGCTGGCCTTGACTAAGCACTACAAAAGTATTGCCTATTATTGTTATTGTTACTATTAACACTAAGCAGATATGCTTAAAATCAGAGTTGCAAACACAGTGCCAAAAGGTCAAAGCAATAACAACAATTGAACTAAACATTTTGCCTATATTGTTTAATTTCAGAGGTGGGCATTATTATACTTATTTTATATCTAAGGAAACAGTGACTTAGAGCAGTTGAATAACTTGTCCAAGACCACACAGCTAGTGACATCCAGGATTTGTTACTAGGTTGTCTAATTTTAAAACTTGTGCTCTTAACCTGTACACCTTCTCACATGCTATCATAAGAAATATATAAATACAGAGTGGAAACGACTCATTCTGCTGGATCGTTAGCAAGTCTTTGCAAAGAAGGCAAGTTAAAAAATTCCCAGGTGGATCTGCAGAAAACAGTTTCTAGCCAATGTTTTCTAACTTTTCTCTCAGTGTCCCAGCGTGTTTTTGTAAGTAGAAGGGGAAAAAAACAAAACAAAACTTACCTAATGGTTTACATTAAAAAATTCAGTTTTACTTAAGCATTTAAGTTCAATTTTCAAATCTTATTCTATTTAAAAAAATTAATTTTTATGTAAAAGTAGAACAGTTATCTTCAGGGGGGCCCTTTGATTAAAATTCATTAACTCAAATTGGAAGCACTCCCCTTTTAAAAATCAGTCACATTTTCAAACTTAATTAAATTACCTTAAACGTTTTCAAATGCATATATAAATTTAAAACATCCATTTTTTTTTAGTTTCAGGTGTTCTACATAAAGATTGACATCTGCATACATTATGAAATGAATCACCACTACAAGTCTAGTAACCATCTGTCCCCGTATAAAGTTATTGCAATGTTATTGACCATATTCTCTATGCTGTATATTACATCCTCATGGCTCATTTATTATATAACTGGAAGTTTGTACCTCTTAATCCCCATCACCTACTCACACACACACCCACCCCCAAGTTTTTTAAACGCTTAAATATTTAACAAATAAATTCATTGCCCTAACAAGGAAAAGTTTCCCAAATGCTTAAATGGCTCTGGAATTCTAATAAATAAATCTTAAAAATCAGTACTTTTGAAAACAGGATTTATTACCTTTGTTCTGTAAAATGTAGACCTTATCTATGTTGATTGGGAAATTGATTCTTCTAATTATTGATTTTTTTCTGTTCTATATTAAATTAGCATGAGTTCCAAAGACGGACTACTAATTATTAAAGTATTGAAATGTAATTAAACACTTAAAAACTAATCTGTATTGCACTTTTACTTTTGGTTGATATAGAGCATACTTTGATATCGTTGGGAAGTCATTATTATGACTATCACTTCCCACTGAGTTGGTTCAGCTCTTTTAACAATTTTTGATGATACACTTTTGGATAAATAACTTACATTTTTGGATAAAATATCTTAAAATATATTATAGTTTAGGTTTTCTGGACTTTAATTAAATTCATATGTCTTCCTAGATTTTTTTTTATAATATCATCTTAATTGTTCCTCACCACTCTTCCTGGCAGCTGAACATAAAAGTGTTTCAAAATAAGGAGATTTAAGGGCTATGCCTCCATTTTTATTTATACCATATTAAAATATTTTTCTGTATATTTATGTGCACAGAACTTCTTTAGGTAGCCATGGGAAGTCAAAAGTAACAATGCAAAGATAAATGGAATCGAGATTATTTTTACTATCTATAGAATGAAATAAAAGACTGAAAATGAATCATTAGTTGAAGTAATTCTGGAGTGCTAAATTTCAAATAATTAAAAATTAATTCATTAAACCTAAGAAGTGAACAGCAAAAACAAAACACAGAGGGAACAACAGATCTTTTATGGTAGAAGCAAAGTACACAAGTAAATTTCTATGATGATTTTGCTAATGGAACTGTTCTGAACCAGGACAGTGGAAAACCATAAAATCCCTTGATTGTCTGGCAACTTTATTTCTTTAAAGAAAGAGGGCAGATCTTTGGCAATGAGAAAAGAAGGAAGGAGTTATTTTTATAATACCGGATAATAGCTTCAAATCCAAGAGTTACTAAATGAATTTATGGGACTAAGCTATCTTACTTTAATGCAGGAATCTGCGCATCTTTACATCTTTGGCAGAAAACACTCTTGGGGTTTATTTATATCTTTCATCCTCTTATTGTTCACCCAGTGAATCACGGTATTATCTGTTCATTTTCTTGTTTCTCACAGCAACACTATAGTTCATGTTTAACAGTAATTTTGTAACATTCTTTCTTTCTCCCAAGTAAGACAAGGCTGCCAGAGAAGGCTTACATTGGGTGAGAATTACCTGTGAGTTCCCCCATGGGCTAGAGGAGCCCTGCTCAGGACCTACTACTTCTGGGCTATGCTGGGCACCTGACCTCTCCTGGGAATTTCCTTTGTGAGTGTGGGAAGACCCATATCACTTTTTTTTTCTGAGGTAATTTCATAGATTCTGAAACCCCCATCTGGTTCTTCCCTAGAGAAGGTCTGACCTCCCCTAAGTTAGAGGAAAAAAAAAATGTTTTCTATGTTTTGAGCTCAGAGAATGTGAATACATTGAGTTAGACTGTCCTATTTTGCATTTTATGAAGAGCCTGCATTTAGGACAGTAAAGATGGAAAATGCATTAGACAACAAAGCCTGTGAGGGCAAGTGCCCTGCTTGTTCATCATTGTCTTTCCCACAGTCACTTGAATAGTATCACCTTCGATAACTATTTGTAGTTTTCAATAACTATTTGTTGGACGGGCTAAGAAATGAAACAGGAAAATCAAATCCTACTGTTTGTTTATTTCTTGGGAAGATTTTTTTAAAAAGTTTATTGGAGTAGAGTTGATTTGCAATGCTGTGTTAGTTTCAGGTGTACAGCAAAGTGATTCATTTATACATATATTCATTCTTTTTCAGATTTTTTTCTCATATAGGTTATCACAGAATATTGAGTAGAGTTCCCTGTGCTATACAACAGGTCCTTGTTGGTTATCTATCTTATATATAGTAGCGTGTGTAAATCCTACTGTTTATCTCCCTTTGTTGTTTATTGTTTTGGTTCATCTTCTATAAAACTGAGATGTCGTTGTATAAGAAAAATGGGTAAATGTGTTGTCTATAAATACAGCATTATGCATATGGAAACATAATATAGTACATGTTGTTTTGTTTATATTTTACTTTAAATTGTGGCTATTTATTTGCATGCTAATATTGAAATCATGGAAATATGATAAAGAATGACTGTTACAAAAATTAAGAATGAGAAATTCCAAGAGCTGAACATTTTACAAATATTCCTTAACTGTGTTTTGAATATTTATTAATTCTAAATTTAAGTTCAGATTGTTAAGACTGAGCATTTCAATTCCTCTTAATTAATTTCTCCTTCTAGTAAAGATTTTAAACTACAAATTGGATGTCTAATCACTTTCAATTTTTACCATTGCTCACATCTACAAAGTGATTTCTTTAAAACATATAAGAAAGAGTCTTTGAAGAGAGAAAAAAAGAGATAACCATTACTAAACTAGATGGCAGAAATGTTTCCTGTGCCTCTGTAGTTCATTTTCCACTCACTTTCTCTACCAGTTTGTAATGAACTTGTCTCAAAAGCTTTTTTTACGAAATTGAGCAGTTACTGAAGCACATACGTACACATACATATTCAAGCCTATGTGGTTTATTTATAATTTGGCACCTTTAGAAAAAAAAGAGAAGGGGGTAAAATGACTTGCGATGTGACTTATAACCTGGCATTTATTATGAAAGGTAGCAACAAACACTTTTTACTACACATCTCCCTATTTTTTTTTAACATCTTTATTGGAGTATAATTGCTTTACAATGGTGTGTTAGTTTCTGCTTTATAACAAAGTGAATCAGTTATACAGATACATATGTTCCCATATCTCTTCCCTCTTGCGTCTCCCTCCCTCCCACCCTCCCTATCCCACCCCTCCAGGCGGTCACAAAGCACCGAGCTGTTATCCCTGTGCTATGCGGCTGCTTCCCACTAGCTATCTACATTACGTTTGGTAGTGTTTATGTGCCCATGCCTCTCTCTCACTTTGTTACAGCTTACCCTTCCCCTCCCCATATCCTCAAGTCCATTCTCTGGTAGGTCTGTGTCTTTATTTCTGTCTTATCCCTAAGTTCTTCATGACATTTTTTTTTCTTAAATTCCATATATATATATGTTAGCATACGGTATTTGTCTTTCTCTTTCTGACTTACTTCACTCTGTATGACAGACTCTAGGTCTATCCACCTCATTATGAATAGCTCAATTTTGTTTCTTTTTATGGCTGAGTAATATTCCATTGTATATATGTGCCACATCTTCTTTATCCATTCATCCAATGATGGACACTTAGGTTGTTTCCATCTCCGGGCTATTGTAAATAGAGCTGCAATGAACATTTTGGTACATGACTCTTTTTGAATTATGGTTTTCTCAGGGTATATGCCCAGTAGTGGGACTGCTGGGTCATATGGTAGTTCTATTTGTAGTTTTCTAAGGAACCTCCATACTGTTCTCCACAGTGGCTGTACCAATTCACATTCCCACCAGCTGTGCATGAGGGTTCCCTTTTCTCCACACCCTCTCCAGCATTTATTGTTTCTAGATTTTTTCATCATGGCCATTCTGACTGGTGTGAGATGATATCTCATTGTAGTTTTGATTTGCATTTCTCTAATGATTAATGATGTTGAGCATTCTTTCATGTGTTTGTTGGCAGTCTGTATATCTTCTTTGGAGAAATGTCTATTTAGGCCTTCTGCCCATTTTTGGATTGGGTTGTTTGTTTTTTTGTTATTGAGCTGCATGAGCTGCTTGTAAATTTTGGAGATTAATCCTTTGTCAGTTGCTTCATTTACAAATATTTTCTCCCATTCTGAGGGTTGTCTTTTGGTCTTGTTTATGGTTTCCTTTGCTGTGCAAAAGTTCTGAAGTTTCATTAGGTCGCATTTGTTTATTTTTGTTTTTATTTCCATTTCTCTAGGAGGTGGGTCAGAAAGGATCTTGCTGTGATTTATGTCATAGAGTGTTCTGCCTATGGTTTCCTCTAAGAGTTTGATAGTTTCTGGCATTACATTTAGGTCTTTAATCCATTTTGAGCTTATTTTTGTGTTTGATGTTAGGGAGTGATTTAATCTCACACTTTTACATGTAGCTGTCCAGTTTTCCCAGCACCACTTATTGAAGAGGCTGTCCTTTCTCCACTGTACATTCCTGCCCCATTTATCAAGATAAGGTGACCATATGTGCATGGGTTTATCTCTGGGGTTTCTATCCTATTCCATTGATCTATCTTTCTGTTTTTGTGCCAGTACCATATTGTCTTCATTACTGTAGCTTTGTAGTATAGTCTGAAGTCAGGGAGCCTGATTCCTCCAGCTCTATTTTTCGTTCTCAAGATTGCTTTGGCTATTCGGGGTCTTTTATGTTTCCATACAAATTGTGAAATTTTTTGTTCTAGTTCTGTGAAAAATGCCAGTGGTAGTTTGATAGGGATTGCATTGAATCTGTAGATTGCTTTGGGGGTAGAGTCATTTTCACAATGTTGATTCTTCCAATCGAAGAACATGGTATATCTCTCCATCTATTTGTATCATCTTTAATTTCCTTCATCAATGTCTTATAATTTTCTGCATACAGGTCTTTTATCTCCTTAGGTAGGTTTATTCCTAGCTATTTTATTCTTTTTGTTGCAATGGTAAATGGGAGTGTTTTCTTGATTTCACTTTCAGATTTTTCATCATTAGTGTATAGGAATGCCAGAGATTTCTGTGCATTAATTTTGTATCCTGCTACTTTACCAAATTCATTGATTAGCTCTAGTAGTTTTCTGGTACCATCTTTAGGATTCTCTATGTATAGTATCATGTCATCTGCAAACAGTGACAGCTTTACTTCTTTTCTGATTTGGATTCCTTTTGTTTCCTTTTCTTCTCTGATTGCTGTGGCTAAAATTTCCAAAACTATGTTGAATAAGAGTGGTGAGAGTGGGCAACTTTGTCTTGTTCCTGATCTTAGTGGAAATGCTTTCAGTTTTTCACCATTGAGGATGATGCTGGCTGTGGGCTTGTCATATATGGCCTTTATTATGTTGAGGAAAGTTCCCTCTATGCCTACTTTCTGCAGGGTTTTTATCATAAATGGATGTTGAATTTTGTCAAAAGCTTTCTCTGCATCTATTGAGATGATCATATGGTTTTTCTCCTTCAATTTGTTAATATGGTGTATCACGTTGATTGATTTGCTTATATTGAAGAATCCTTGCATTCATGGAATAAACCCCACTTGATCATGATGTATGATCCATTTAATGTGCTGTTGGATTCTGTTTGCTAGTATTTTGTTGAGGATTTTTGCATCTATGTTCATCAGTGATATTGGCCTATAGTTTTCTTTCTTTGTGACATCCTTGTCTGGTTTTGGTATCAGGGTGATGGTGGCCTCGTAGAATGAGTTTGGGAGTGTTCCTCCCTCTGCTATATTTTGGAAGAGTTTGAGAAGGATAGGTGTTAACTCTTCTCTAAATGTTTGATAGAATTCTCCTGGGAAGCCATCTGTTCCTGGGCTTCTGTTTGTTCGAATATTTTTAATCACAGTTTCAATTTCAGTGCTTGTGATTGGTCTGTTCATATTTTCTATTTCTTCCTGATTCAGTCTTGGCAGGTTGTGCATTTCTAAGAATTTGTCCATTTCTTCCAGGTTGTCCATTTTATTGGCATAGGGTTCCTTGTAGTAATCTCTCATGATCTTTTGTATTTCTGCAGTGTCAGTTGTTACTTCTCCTGTTTCATTTCTAATTGAAGTCTAATTTCTAAGACTCTATTGATTTGAGTCTTCTCCCTTTTTTTCTTGATGAGTCTGGCTAATGGTTTATCTATTTTGTTTATCTTCTCCAAGAACCAGCTTTTAGTTTTATTGATCTTTGCTATCGTTTCCTTCATTTCTTTTTCATTTATTTCTGATCTGATTTTTATGATTTCTTTCCTTCTGCTAACTTTGGGGTTTCTTTCTTCTTCTTTCTCTAATTGCTTTAGGTGCAAGGTTAGTTTGTTTATTCGAGATGTTTCTTGTTTCTTAAGGTAGGATTGTATTGCTATAAACTTCCCTCTTAGAACTGCTTTTGCTGTATCCCATAAATTTTGGGTTGTCGTGTCTGCATTGTCATTTGTTTCTAGGTATATTTTTATTTCCTCTTTGATTTCTTCAGTGATCACTTCGTTATTAAGTAGTGTATTGTTTAGCCTCCATGTGTTTGTACTTTTTACAGATCTTTTCCTGTAATTGATATCTAGTCTCATAGCGTTGTGGTCGGAAAAGATACTTGATACGATTTCAATTTTCTTAAATTTACCAAGGCTTGATTTGTGACCCAAGAGATGCTCTATCCTGGAGAATGTTCCATGAGCACTTGAGAAAAATGTGTATTCTGTTGTTTTTGGATGGAATGTCCTATAAATATCAATTAAGTCCATCTTGTTTAATGTATCATTTAAAGCTTGTGTTTCCTTATTAATTTTCATTTTGGATGATCTGTCCATTGGTGAAAGTGAGGTGTTAAAGTTCTCTACTATAAATGTGTTACTGTCGATTTCCCCTTTTATGGCTGTTAGTATTTGCCTTATGTATTGAGGTGCTCCTGTGTTGGGTGCATAAATATTTACAATTGCTATATCTTCTTCTTTGATCGATCCCTTGATCATTATGTAGTGTCCTTCTTTGTCTCTTCTAAAAGTCTTTATTTTAAAGTCTATTTTGTCTGGTATGAGAATTGCTACTCCAGCTTTCTTTTGGTTTCCATTTGCATGAAATAACTTTTTCCATCCCCTTACTTTCAGTCTGTATGTGTCTCTAGGTCTGAAGTGGGTCTCTTGTAGACAGCAAATATATGGGTCTTGTTTTTGTATCCATTCAGCCAATCTGTGTCTTTTGGTGGGAGCATTTAGTCCATTTACATTTAAGGTAATTATCGATATGTATGTTCCTATTCCCATTTTCTTAATTGTTTTGGGTTCGTTATTGTAGGTATTTTCCTTCTCTTGTGTTTCTTGCCTAGAGAAGGTCCTTTAGCATTTGTTGTAAAGCTGGTTTGGTGGTGCTGAACTCTCTCAGCTTTTGCTTGTCTGTAAAGGTTTTTATTTCTCCATCAAATCTGAAAGAGATCCTTGCTGGGTAGAGTAATCTTGGTTGTAGGTTTTTCTCCTTCATCACTTTAAATATGTCCTGCAGGTCCCTTCTGGCTTGCAGAGTTTCTGCTGAAAGATCAGCTGTTAACCTTATGGGGATTCCCTTGTGTGTTATTTGTTGTTTTTCCCTTGCTGCTTTTAATATGTTTTCTTTGTATTTAATTTTTGATAGTTTGATTAATATGTGTCTTGGCATGTTTCTCCTTGGATTTATCCTGTATGGGACTCTCTGTGCTTCCTGGACTTGATTAACTATTTCCTTTCCCATATTAGGGAAGTTTTCAACTATAATCTCTTCAAATATTTTTTCAGTCTCTTTCTTTTTCTGTTCTTCTTCTGGAACCCCTATAATTCGAATGTTGGTGTGTTTAATGTTGTCCCAGAGGTCTCTGAGACTGTCCTCAGTTCTTTTCATTCTTTTTTCTTTATTCTGCTCTGCAGTAGTTATTTCCACTATTTTATCTTCCAGGTCACTTAACCATTCTTCTGCCTCAGTTATTCTGCTATTGATCCCATCTAGAGTACTTTTAATTTCATTTATTGTGTTGTTCATCATTGTTTGTTTCATATTTAGTTCTTCTAGGTCCTTGTTAAATATTTCTTGCATTTTGTCTATTCTATTTCCAAGATTTTGGATCATCTTTACTATTATTATTCTTAATTCTTTTCCAGGTAGACTGCCTACTTCCTCTTCATTTGTTAGGTCTGGTGGGTTTTTATCTTGCTCCTTCATCTGCTGTGCATTTTCCTGTCTTCTCATTTTGCTTATCTTACTGTGTTTGGTGTCTCCTTTTTGCAGGCTGCAGGTTTGTAGTTCCCATTGTTTTTGGTGTCTGTCCCCAGTGGCTAAGTGGGTTGGTTAACTGGGTTGTGTAGGCTTCCTTGTGGAGGGGACTAGTGCCTGTGTTCTGGTGGATGAGGCTGGATCTTGTCTTTCTGGTGGGCAGGTCCACGTCTGGTGGTGTGTTTTGGGGTGTCTGTGGACTTATTATGATTTTAGGCAGCCTCTCTGCTAATGGGTGGGGTTGTGTTCCTGTCTTGCTAGTTGTTTGGCATAGGGTGTCCAGCACTGTAGCTTGCTGGTCGTTGAGTGAAGCTGGGTGCTGGTATTGAGATGGAGATCTCTGGGAGATTTTCACCATTTGATATTATGTGGAGTTGGGAGGTGTCTTGTGGACCAGTGTCCTGAAGTTGGCTCTCCCACCTCAGAGGCACAGCACTGACTCCTGGCTGCAGCACCAAGAGCCTTTCATCCACATGGCTCAGAATAAAAGAGAAAAAGTAGAAAGAAAGAATTAGTAGAAGTAGAAAGAAAGAAAGAAAGAAAGGAGGGTGGGAGGGAGGGAGGAAGGAAGGAAGGAAGGAGGGAAGGAAGGAAAAAAGAAAGCAGATAAAGTAAAATTAGATAAAATATAATAAAGTTATTAAAATAAAAAAATTATTAAGAGAAAAAAAAATTAAAAAAAAAACTGATGGATAGAACCCTAGGTCAAATGGTGGAAGCAAAGCTATACAGACAAAATCTCACACAGAAGCATACACATACACACTCACAAAAAGAGCAAAAGGGGAAAAAAATCATAAATCTTCCTCTCAAACTCCACCTCCTTAATTTGGGATGAGTCGTTGTGTATTCATGTATTCCACAGATGCAGGGTACATCAAGTTGATTGTGGAGGTTTAATCCTCTGCTCCTGAGGCTGCTGGGAGAGATTTCCCTTTCTCTTCTTTGTTCTCACAGCTCCCAGGGGCTCAGCTTTGGATTTGGCCCCGCCTCTGCGTGTAGGTCGCCGGAGGGCGTCTGTTGTTCCCTCAGACAGGACAGGGTTAAAGGAGCCGCTGATTCAGGCTGGGGGGGAGGGAGGGGCACGCAGTGCGGGGGGGGGGGGGGGGAGGGGCACGCAGTGCGGGGCGGGCCTGCAGTGGCAGAGGCCGTTGTGATGTTGCACCAGCCTGAGGCGCGCCGCTCGGGGGAGTTGTCCCTGGATCCCGGGCCCTGGCAGTGGCGGGCTGCACAGGCTCCCCGGAAGGGGGCTGTGGAGAGTGACCTGTGCTCGCACACAGGCTTCTTGGTGGCGGCAGCAGCAGCCTTAGCGTCTCATGCCCGTCTCTGGAGTCTGCGCTTTTAGCCACGGCTTGCGCCCGTCTCTGGAGCTCCTTTAAGCAGCGCTCTTAATCCCCTCTGCCTGCGCACCAGGAAACAAAGAGGTAAGAAAAAGTCTCTTGCCTCTTCGGCAGGTCCAGACTTTTCCCCAGACTCCCTCCCGGCTAGCCGTGGTGCACCAGCCCCCTGCAGGCTGTGTTCACGCCGCCAACCCCAGTCCTCTCCCAGCGCTCCAACCGAAGCCCGAGCCTCAACTCCAGGCCGCGCCCGCCCCGGCGGTGAGCAGAGAAGCCTCTCGAGCTGGTGAGTGCCGGTCGGCACCGATCCTCTGTGCGGGAATCTCTCCGCTTTGGCCTCTGCACCCCTGTTGCTGTGCTCTCCACCGCGGCTCCGAAGCTTTCCCGCTCCGCCATCCGCCGTCTCTGCCCGCGAAGGGGCTTCCTAGTGTGGGAGCCTTCACGGCTACCTCCCAGTGGTGCAAGGTCCCGTCCCTATCCTTTTGTCTCTGTTTATTCTTTTTTCTTTTGCCCTACCCAGGTACGTGGGGGGTTTCTTGTCGTTTGGGAGGTCTGAGGTCTTCTGCCAGCATTCAGTAGGTGTTCTGTAGGAGTTGTTTCACGTGTAGATATATTTCTGGTGTATCTGTGGGGTGGAAGGTTATCTCCGTGTCTTACTCTTCCGCCATCTTCCCGGAAGTCTCCACATCTCCCTATTAATTAGGGAGGAAATATTCTTTGTTGTAGTGGAGCATCATTTGTTATTGTTAGTTATGTCTTTTTCACAGTTCTTTCAGAAAATGAATGGCAAAAAATAGGAAAGAAAAGAACTAAGTTTTCTTTCTATAATTCTGTGATCCTTTAGCATCTCCAAAGCCAGTATGATAGTAGATGAAATCTTTAAATTTGTAAAAACTTAATCTCAGTTCATAGCTTGCTTTTCATGAGTGTTCTTGTCATCGCACATATAACGTAGCTAGAATATATGACAATCGGTGTTTCCTATACTCCTAATGGAAGAATGGAACCCTGTCTCCCTCTCTTCCTCTTTTTCTCAACAACACAGTTATGCTCATATATTGACAATAATCTCAATGTGCCTAGATGGTTTTGTATTTGGCCTTCTCAGGAATACTTTACATGTACATATATTATTTAGTATTTATAATTTCATGGAAGAGACTCACCTCTTTCAGAGATAGAAAGAGTTCAGAGAAGAGGTCACATAAATGGTTTATGCATTAATGATGGTCCTTTACCATCTTCATTTGGATTGTTTGTGAAGTTATTTGGGGAGGGTGGTGTAATGGACTCACTGCTTAACTAAGAGAATTATCTAAAGTCTTCATGGCAGCCGTGTCAGTAGGGCAAGGCAGAAGGAAATTATCCATCTTTGTAAGGTAATAAAACGTTTTCAGACTCTGGTAAATGTACTCTCAAATCCTACTGACACCTGAAATTTAGATTATCAGCATTCGTTTGATTCATTTGCTATAACTATTTTAATAGGCACTGGCACAGTGTATGCATTGAGTCTCTTGGTTAAATGAAAACAAGAGCATAATTTGATCCATATAACACCCTCTTGAATTTGAAATTATAGCAACCTAATGGAGCATGCAAAAATAGAAACTTCTAGTTTTGCTAACTATATAAATAGGGCAAACTGATTCCCGTGGAATTCATGATTATATCACGGTTCTTTTTAAAAAGCTTATGGCTATGTCTGCCTCATTTCTTCGTTAATTTGGATTCATGCAATATGCTAATAGCTATCATGCTACAGACAAAGATTATGGGAATGGGAAGGGATAACAGGAAAAGTAACATCAACCCAGATTTTACTAAAAGTTATGGGAGAAAGAGTTTAGAAATGATATTCTAGTATTCCCCAAACTCCATTAAGCTAATGGAAGAGGACTATGTGTGTGTGTGTTTGTATGTGTGTGTGTGTGTGTGAGATCTTGATATGCTCACAGTTGGTTGAAGATAGATTGGCAGCAGCAGCTGCCACCAGTGTCAACAATCAAGTACAATGAAGTGTGGCAACCCCCCAACTGTTTTCGATTCAAGTGAGTTATGAGTTCTCACCGTTCAGAATCACTCTCATTTTTAAAAAAAAGATCATAAGTCTAGTTGTGAGAATTGGGGAATATCCACCTGGCAGGGAAATTTTCATGCTTTGAAAAAAAAGTGGAAAAGAAGAGATTACATTAGATCAATCAAAGTCACTAGAAAATGTTAAAGTTAGAAAAATCAGAGCAGCAAGAAATAACAAAAAAGCAATCCAGGGGAACCCATTAATAAGAATGAGTGTCAGTTTTACTTGGTTCAAGGACTCTGCTACACGGATTAGAACACAGAGCACCATGTCAGAAATGCACGGAGGCAACTGCAGAGGCAACCGGCCTGCTCCACCCCCGACGTCAAAGCCTAGTTGGAGAAAGAAATGCTTGGTTTCTTGTAGCTTAATCCAACATTACACACTTCTTTCAAACATCAAAAATGCAGCTCAGCCTTTGGGTTGCTGGGCATTCTTACGGCTAATCCAGCCTTAATTATAAAAATTTTATACTCCCTCAGTTTCTTCCTCCTGCACCATCAAATGCCTGCTTGGAGGGAGAGGCACTTAAAATAGGTGAAAGGAAGTTAGGAAATATTATATGGAGAAAGGGAATTGTCTCTTACCTAATGGTCAGAGTTAGCCAGTGTGTTCTAGAAATATCTGTATGTAAAGATCTTTTTCATAAAGACATTAATCCAACTTCAAGTTATCCCTTTGCTTGATAGGAAAATTAGTTGTTTTTTTTTTCCTTTCTAAACTCTCCCTAATAGACTGAAACTTACTCTCACTCTGAGGTGTCTTAAATGGCACTGGCGTCTCACAGGTCACTTCAGCCTACTCATCTCAAAAGGTAAAGGCTGATATATTTCTTTTCAACAAGATTTGACCCGGGGACATTGATTTCTGTTTTTTTTGTGCCCTCGGGCCTAAAAGTACATGCCATTTTTGCCTGTGTACTTGAACTTGAATGATGTCAAGTCACAAAGATCCATAAATTACCTGGAGAGCAAAACAAAGAAGTTATTCCAGGCAATTTCCATGAATATCCTAAGCTGATGGCTTCCTACTCTTTTCCTAATGATTCACGTGATCTTGTCCTTTCTCTCCCGTAACATCTCTCTAAATGCTTGTAGGCAATTAACATGTCTCTCTTTCAATTTTCTCTCCTCCAGCCTGAACGTGCCCATTGTGCACAGGTCTGCCTTATTTCCAAACCTTTTATCAGTTCAGTTGCTTTCCTTTGAACTCACTCCAGTGTGTCTTTCTTTTCAAACATATGATATCCAAAACAGAACACAACCCAAGGAGGCCGAGATGGAGCAACTCAAAGCCGTAAAAATGGCTTCTTTCTTTTTGCATTCTGCTTAAAATCTAGTTGCATTAAAGTCTTTGCCTTTATTGGAAATAGATTTTTGTTAATCGCTCTAAGTTTATTGCCCACAATCTGTAACACCATAGCCTTTGGTACTATTAAACTTCCTCTTGTGTTAATGTGAACAGATTATTCCTTCATAGGACTATTTCATCTCTGATTTCAAGCAATTTTTCCAATGCAATAAAAGTCATACTGTATTAATATCTCCCTTCAATGGTCTTTATAATCTCTCATTAGTTTGTTGCTCGTGAACATGTTTCATAATTAGTTATCTTTTGGATTGTGTTTCTAATTTACAACACGTCATTGAATTATATGGTGGAGAAAACAGTGTATAATGTACATTTTTTTTGAAACATGGCGTTGACCTACTAGCAATTATTCTGCTGCCCCAAAGATCAGAAACAATAGGCTATCCATCTTTTAGTAGTTTCCTCTAATCCATATTTCTCTGGTTTCTCTATAAGAATGCCACCCCCTGCTTTTGAAAAGAGGACAGGTGTTAAAGACAGCTGCACTGGGTCTCTTCTGGCAATCTCCCAGCAATGAGGATCCTCTCCCGCCTCCCCCCTCCTGGAGCCCAATCCCCAATTCTCCTCACCTCCTTCACAGATCATAGACATGTTACAGTTGGAATGGAAAAGGCTACAATCCAAACTGGGATACCCAATGCCTTATTATTAATAAAGTCTTTATTTGCAAATTTACTAGAGATGGATGATGACTTAAACATATGCATTCTTTAAGAAAATACCACTAGAGCAAATGGTTTGAGGAAACAAACACTGGACTTTTTTTTGGAGGGAAACTATTTATGATACAAGAAATTTCTCATAAATTATGAGACATCTAAGAGACATTTATTCTTTACCAATACCTGACAGTCCATCCAAACAGTGACAAAATAAATCCATTAAACCTGAGCAACATTATGTTAACCTTTGCAACAAGGTAGCCCTCAGAGCAAAAGAGAGAACTTTATCGGCAATGTTCTGAGATATAGTCCTCAGTGGTCAGTTATAAGAACAAAATTACTTTGAAATCTTGTATTTTATCTAAAACATTCATATGAATTTTGAATTCCACTCCACTATATGCCTGAAGTTGATTTCATATAAAAATAATACTTTGAATTCAATACCAGTTGAATTCTTACCTTGCTTTTTTTCTCTTTTGCTGAAAGTGAGAATCTAAGATGAATCACATATATATTCTGATATTGCAATATGTAATATGATTGTTTGTCGTCTGATTCCTGCCCCAATATCTAAGCACTGGAGGGCAGGAAGAACCCACAGAGCCTGGAGCAGTGATTGCCATATAGTTGGTGTTACACAAATATTGTCGAAAGAATGTGGCTTCCTATGCCTCTGGTACAGAATTTTCAGAAACCTTACACTTCCTTGTGAGATGCAGGGAATTAGAGCACCTTTCAAGATCAAGATTCGTCACTTAATCTTGAAATGACTGGATCTTCTAGCCAATTTGGACAAATAAGCCAGATCACTTGACTCCATATACTTCTCACATAGCCTTAAACACATGGCACTTAATGTCTGTTTGCTTGTTTGTTTTCCTCACTTAACTGAGTGGGGAAGCAGAAAAGGAGAGCCTGAGGGCAAAAACAGTATAACACTTACCTTTCTATTCCCAGTGAATGAATGGCTGAAGGAATGAAAGTTTGCATCAATGGATGAATGCATGATTCTGCCTTAAAGGGCAGGTAAGAAAAGCTTATTTCTGTGTGATCCATGATATGGGCCAATATATTTTAAGGTCCTCCATAATCTGATTCTTTTCCGACCTTACTTTCCACTTTCTATATTACACTGACCAATATAGTAGGTGCTTGGTACATAGAAGGAACACAATAAATGCCCGGTTCCATCCACAGTAGTATGTGTGTGGCAGCCAACAGTGCCCAATAAAGGCTATTCTCACCATTCCCTTGCCCTAGTCTATAACTTAACCAACAATATTTACTAATTTCCCCTTCCCAAACACACAAGTCCATACCCCAAGCTCATATCCCAAGCTTTAGTTATTCATCTTGTGACTTCCCTATTCGTAGAGGGCTGAGCTCTTCTTTTTTACCATGCGCACTCAAATGCCGTCCAGTTTTCACCTCTTTTCTTCTGAGCACTCTAGCCTCTTTTATCTTTCTCATCCAAGAATAGCTATAGTTGACACCCCAAATGAGTATATTTAGTAATATATTATTTTGCATTGTTCACAAATCACTACAGAGATAATTAGTCTTCTCTCTCCAACTTGTCACATTCCCTAGGATTGAGATCATGTATAGACAGACAGCAAGTTTTCAAATATATTTTTTGACAGAATGATAAATATCTATCTTTCATGGTTCTTAACTTTGTTTCTTTCTCTTAAACTATCACAGTTCAAAAGCTAATGAAAACATGGTAGAAAAAAATATTATTAGAACATTGCCCCCGTGAAAAATTATTTAAAATTCCTCTAGTTTGCAAACATCCATTTGGATGCTGATTGGAATGAAAGGCCAACGTGATTTAGTTGAAGACTGAAATGTTCTCATATTTGTTTGATCTGTGGGATCCGTTTTGCAGTTCTGGATGACTTTAAACTTCGTGGGAGTCATTTTGCAGGAAATTACAAATTATTCTGCATCAATTTTCTTTGTCTCTTATTCAATGCTGCCCTAACTTAGAAGGCAGCAAGATTTTTTTTTTTTTTTTTTTGTCCTGAGGGCTGTTTTAAATTGATTTGGGAGTAGAAAAGTTGGGAGCAAAGGGAACAGCTTCTCACCATCACATTTAAATGTCTCTTCACTTTTTGAATGCCTCATCTATTCTAATAATAAATGCTCTGAATTAAAGAAATTTATTTTATTTTACTTTAGAGTATATTTTCTTTAGAGTATATTTAGACACTTTTTAGTTTTCAAACATGCTCTTTTTAATATAGTCAGAATATCATCATTTTTGTATTAGTTATATTGTACTAATACTTTCCAGAAATTATAGCAATATCCTCTTACTGTTTACTTAGTACTTGTTTCAAAAGAAGATTGAATTAATCTAGTAAAAAAACCCTCAAGTACCTGTGTTTCTTGTCTGCTATTATACTCGTATCAGATTTCCAAGGTCCTAGAAAGACAAAAAGTCCCAACTCCAAAGGCAGAATGCAACGTGCTATTTCCACATCTTGACTGGCAATAATAGCTGAAGGGTATGGGCGCATGTGAAGGTACAATTTTATTTTTCCCGTAGCTTTGTTGGAGGTATAGAAGAAACAGTCTAGACATGATACTGGATTTAGAACTAACAACAAGAAGTTAGTGGATTATTACAGCAGGAAAGCATAATCTTCCGAATACTTTGTTGGGCTTACCTTGTATGTCATATGTCAGCTCTTTTTCTGCACATGTTCTGAAGACAATAGCATTGTTGATAGTTTTGCCTGTGCATTTGCAAGGATGCTTTGTTCGAACCAGTCTGCCTTTGGCACATGGAGGCAGGACTGTAGTTGAAAGAGCGGAAAGGAAATGCCAGGGAAGTTTCTCCAAAACTATAATATCTGTTTACATTTTTGTGTGGGTGAGGGAAACGAAGTCACTCGCTGAGTTAAGACACCAAGTACTGAAAACATAACGTCACAAGATGTTACTGTCACAAAAACTTTAAATGTATGTTATTTGGTGGAACTTGGCACAAGGTGCTTGCTGAGGAATAACCTTTTGGGTTAGTCATTCTATTGGGTCAGCTTCTGAGGAGGCTTATCGGAAGATTGTGTGAAAACATGAAGTGAAAGAAAGAAAGAAGCTGGAGGATGAGTTCTCCAGGGTTGTGTTTTTCAAAAACTTCAGATATGTTGCCCAAGGGATGAGTCATTCCCAGGTACCCTCTCGACCTCTGAAAAAATATTTTTGTACTCTCCTTTTGCCATTTCCACAGTGTAGGCTCAGAAAATACAGAGAGTGTGGGTTTCCTTTGAAAATCTTGGCAAAACAAGTATGGTGTTGGGAGGAAAATGTGCCTTGGGGATTTTGAATATGTGACGCCAGAACCCTACATGTAGACTTTCTCAAATTGCTCACACATCTTTCAGTAGTACTGGTGATAAAAATTCACCCACTATGGGACTGTGTCTCACCACTTTTATTCCTTATTTTCTGCCCTAGGCTGCAATGGTTATTTTTAAAAGGTGAATAGATTCTATTCACAGATAGTCCTTAAATATTACATGATCTTTTAAAATGAAGAGTAAAGGCAGTGTCCTGGGTAATTATCTTGGTAGTTTGATTGTCCCCTCTTTGCAAATTATCTCCAAAAGACAAGGAAATTTAGTGCGTGCATGTACTTTATTTGACCTGTGTTCCTCTCTGATCATGATCATTTTACTGACCTATCTGCTTGTGGAATTTCACTGTTTAAAGGTTATTCTTTTTTCTGTCCAAATGATGTATAGGCATGTTGTACTTTATTAAGTTGCCGCTTTTTACTGCAAAGCTATTTGCATTCCTACGGTAGTTGACATAATTAGGATATCCTTATTTATTTATAGCTATATAGGTTATACCACAAAGAGAAGACATGCTGATTATAGTTTTTCATATTTCAGTAGGTCATAATTTCCTCAAAAACATTTTCCAGCCAAAAATTATACTATATAGTTTCTTTGCCCCACTCTGACATGGTTGACCTATATAACTTAAGTCATTTGACATTAGTCAAATATAAGGCAAATGCAACTATTTTCCTTCTAAGAAAATGGTTTTGAACTTTATATCACGTCTTTAACTCAAAGCCAATAGAAGCTATAAACTTCAATCTCTGCAAGATTATAGTCCTCACCAGGGAAGGAGAACACAGCCAAGTCTAAAGAATAACAATTAAATAATTTTTTACATTGTAAGATTTTAAAATGTTGAAAATTATAGTTTTGTGTGTTAGCGCTACAGTTAGACCATCTTCCTGACTTCATAAGTCATTTCATGAGACATGTCCAATTAAATGTATCTTAAGTACAGAAAAAAACCTAACTAACGTACTGATTTAAGAATAATGTGTTGGGGGCCACTGAAGCCAGAGAGTGATGTTATTATACATTATACATGTGTCTTAGGCTGATAATGCTGTCTTCAGTACTTAGGATGAATTGGGCAGAAAGAGAACAGTCATCAGGAAATGCAAACCGCTGTTTTTGAATAGTTGGAGTGAATTAGTCAGCAGCCATGGGATTGGAAATGAAGGAACTGATGAAAAATTTCTTGTAATCTAAATGGATAAGGATTAGAAACTGAATTTAGGAAGCAAAGGGGGAAAAGAGGAATTGAAGACTCGATGTTTAAAACCTGAACAAATCTGGGCATTATGATGATACTGATCTCTATGGAATGCAGAAGGGGGAATTGGTTTTGAGAGGAAGACGCATTTTATTTGAACAAGAATAGTCTGAGGTGCATATAATATATCACTGTGGTAATGGCTAGACATATGGAAATCTAGATCAGGGATTTAGATCTAGACTGGGTTTAAAAACCAAGTGAAATAAAAAAAACAAGGGTAGGATCATAGATTAGAGTCTGTAGGTAAAAGGAGAAAGAGGAAGACTTCAGGACAAGAAGATCATGTGAATGAAAGCACCCAACTCCTCCTGCCACCCTGCCAGCATCCTTTCCCCTATACCTCTAGATTCCCAAAGAAATTAGAAATTCAGTAGACAAAGAGGTGTTTTGTTGCAAGGGGAGATCTAAATCAGCACGACATTCAGAAAAAGTGTATTACTTGCCTCTTCCTCTGTTCTTGACCTTGCTTTGTTTGTCTAACATTTCTCACTATCTGTCATAATATACATTTACATGTTTATTATCTGACTCCTCCTCATTAGAATATATGATTCTCAGAGTTCAATGGTAATCAGAAAGCCTGTGGAGTGGGTTTAGTCAACCATCACTCAGGGCATGTCCTCAGTGACCCAGAGTCCATTGTAGGGGAGGCCAGGACACGTTAAAAAAGATACTGTAATGCCACAGCCAATGTAGACATCAGTAATTCCCCTGATTCTTCACTAAAGAGATCTACAGCCATTTACCAAAGTCACTGTCCTATAGAGAAATATATTTTTAAAGAAGAGTACTCACCAAATTAGGATAGAAAATTAAGGAAGAGGAAAACTGGGATATAAGAAGTAGAGGATCATATAGAAAGATAGTGAGAGAAAGTCCCAGAGTGACCACTTTGTCAGAGGTCTAAAGAGCAAAGAGACTTGACCAAAGCAGAAGAATGAAGAATTCTGTAGGAAAATCTCCAGGAACTAAATGAAAGAATTTTAACATTTTGGAAAAAAAAATAAATGGCTGAGAGGAGTCTGACAATTCTGATAGGACATCTGGCAAAATAGATAGATAGATAGACAGATGAAATAAAATACATAATAATGTATGGATTATAATAAAAATAGATATATAAAAGTTTTGTCAGTAAAGGTATATAAAGACATAGTATTAACTTAAGAATAAATCAACATATATAAAATAGAAAAATAATCACGATCCATTTATTGATGTTATATTAAAATTTTCATGTAGTCTTAATTTAATAAATAGTAATTTAACTAAAAGTTGATATTCTGATACTCAGAAATTTTTTTTAAGTGTTATTCTGGAATAAGATATCTTATGTCTCTCTCATCATACAGAAAGCCATGTATCTTTATCAAGAATTTATTTCAGATTTCTGAAATCAGATTTCTGAAATATATATTATTTATTAGCTAATTTGTATATTTAGTGACTTGGTGTTTATTTTTTTCAATGTACTGTACAATTTTGTTTTAGAATCAAAGAAATGGAATTTAACAAAATTTAAACAACGAAAATAATTTATATTTAAAAACTAGAAAGAAAAAACATTGCTAAATATTTTGCTACAAAAGATAACAAAACTATAATGACATGTTATATAAAAAAATTAAATTTTGCATTAACTAACTAAATGAGGACTCTCAATATAAAAATAAATACACAAAATATTAGGGGAGACTGAGGGACTATCTTTTTAATCTTGCAGTATGGAAGATTACCTAAACAAAGCACAAAATCATGAAGCCACAAAGAAAAAAAATCAAAAGACCTGCCCACATAAAAATAGATACCTGTGTACAGTGACAAACTTACCAAACAAAATTAGATGATAAACTTTATAACAAATTTATCCTTTAATTTTGTTTAGGATTTGTAACTATAATATATAGAAGCACTTCTAAAGTTTATATGAAAAATACAAAAAATCCAATCCGAAGTGAGCAAAGCAAAATAAGAAAATAAAAGAAGAAATATTCAAATAAACAGTTAAAAAATACTCAAATCTACTAGTTTACATAGACATGAAAAGAAAGCAGAAATCTCTTCAAAACAACAATTAAACTGAGAAAAATCAAAAGTGTTGATAATAGTTTTTGTATATAAATTAGAATCACAGTACCTGTCAATATTTAAAAGGTATATATCAATTCAGCAATTCTATTTATAAAAAGTTATTCAACAGATCTATTTGCACATGTGTATAAAGACGTGAAAAGGTAATCATTGCATCACTGATTTTAAAACACAAATCTAAGAGGAATGGATAAATAAATTTTGGTATAATCATACACTGAATTACTATGCTTCTGTTTAAAAAATAAATAAAAAACAGCAACAAAAGCAAATAGGCAAACAACAATAAGAAAAATTTCCTGACTTAGAGAAACCTCTGAGATGAATTATTATATGGAGAAAAACAAAGATGCAAAGCCATATATACTGTATGGCTCATTTAATTATAATAAAACTACCTGAGTTCACTCTCACTCTCTCTTCTCCCTCTCTCTATTATAAACATACAAACATACAGTCATAAATATTCCTACATGTTTTTTGCATATATGTACACATATATTCATATATGTATATATTTATATAACTATATAGGTACATATACACCTAAATGAGAATATATGAGTTGATTATAATATAAACATATAAAATTTGCAAGATTATTAACAATAGTATTAACAGTAATTATTTCTTTGGAGAAGGGCAGATTGGGCAAAATGGAAGGTGAATTTAACTTTTTCCTCTATATAATTTTATATTTTTAAAATTTTTACCATGATCTAGGAATTAGAGAAATAACTAAGATACTAGTATTTCACTGATTAGATTAATGAAATTAAAGAAAATTTAATTAAAATCCATGTTTTTTTTAACCTTCAATTCAAGAGGCACTTTCTTTCATGAGTCCACCAGTTCTGGGTTACGTATCCTTTCTACATGCCCTCAAAATCAGCCCTTGGTCATCACATGGTAATTAACTCTCACATAAGTCAGTGATCTCTTTAAACTAATATAAGCAGAGAATTTTTGTTGAGTGAGGGGTAGAGTAGACAGGTGGGGTCAGGGATAGCAGAGGAGGGAGGGGAGGACAGAGAGAACACTCAGGCCCTGATCCCCTCATTCATGCTGCTGCGGGAAGCTCTGGACTTTTCAGTCCCACTAACAAATTAATTTTCTTCATTTTCTAGCTTCTTTGATATTGGGTTTTCTCATGCTTTTAGTATGAAAAGTCCCAATTGAATCAAAGATGTAACACAAATTTTTCAATAAAATGTATCCTCTAGAGCATTTGATGGGGAAAATAGGACATGGTGGTAGTCATGGGTTTGGGGATGTTTTAAGGTCTCAGTTCATATCCATTCTGAACATCAACTGCATATGGTAGCTGATTCAAAGTCACTTCTGACATTTGTCATCTTTACTGTCTTTGTTTACACTTTCTCAAAATTATGGATGATGGAACATATCAGGAATGGTTTATGACTGAGGTTTAATACTTTATGGGGATACTACTTCAGAATTTGAAATCTGAACGCTGTCTTGACATTTTCCTGATGTCTTTATTGTCTCCTTGGTCAGCCTCAAGTTGAATTCTACCTTGATTCCCCCCGCCCCTTCCTTTCTCCCTTCTCTCACTACTGGGAAAATAGGACCAATAATTCAATAAAAGAAACACTTAGCTAGCAAGAGATATTTCAAGTAGATGTCATCTTCTAATGGAGAATTATTGCACTATATATGTTACCATAGCTAGAGCAGAGCCACTTTAAGAATAAAAATGACTTGAAAGTTATTTCTTCTATATACATTTTTCTCCAGAAATAGGAAATATCAAGTCTGCTAGGGTCCTACCCTGTAGTGAAAAGAAAAAATATGGGGGAGCATAGGCTATATAGCTAGAAAAATATCTTATTCAGGTAATATTCCACATGTCATTACTAAAATATTAGTCTGATAAGGAATCCACAAAAGACATTATTTGACTAAAATTATGAAAAACTTAAAAAATTCCACGAGACATTTTAAAATCTTTTTTTGCTGATTAAATAATACTTTTTCCTTATAGTGAATTTTGAACCTTTAAAAGCACTGCAATCAATATATTAGTCTCGAAGTTGGCACTCAAGTGTTTAAATGAACAGGATAAAAGTCAAATGACTAAACACAGCTAGTTAGTGACTATTCTCATTTTTGTGGACAAAGGTATTTCAGGACCCCTAGATTTATACCTCCTTAGTGGCAAATATCCTCTGGCATGTAGAAGTTTCTTACATCTAAACTCAGAGTTCAATAGCTGTGTGCTAGAAATCCGTTGAAAGTTGGCCTAGCACAAAGGCAGAGCTAGTATGAATTTTTCCTCATTTTCCCCTGTAATGAATGAATCATGAATAATTACCTTCATGAGGTAGACAAAATGGGTCAATGTCTCAAAGGACCCTGACAGAATTGGGAGCTGGATAGAAGCAAATGGAGATTGCCAGGAAAAACAGTCACCATCCCACTGCTAATCTGAAATGCCACCTGACCCAAGAGTGGGTCAGGTGACTGAAATGGTGACTGAAATCTGACATTTCAGATGTCACCTTCGCAGACTTCTGTAAATGTGATTTCCATGGTCTATGGTTAACAGAATGTGCTCTAGCTGAGTTAGATGCTGATTCCTTGGCTGAGTTTGTGATCTTTGGGCAAGTAAGCTACTTATCTTGTCAATTCTTCAGTTTCCCTGTCTCAAAATGTGACATCATTAGTTCTTTAGGTGATTTTGTATGAATTTTTTTTTTTTTTTTTTATTGCGGTACGCGGGCCTCTCACTGTTGTGGCCTCTCCCGTTGTGGAGCACAGGCTCCGGACGCTCAGGCTCAGCGGCCATGGTGCACAGGCCCAGCCACTCCGCGGCATGTGGGATCTTCCCGGACCGGGGCACGAACCCGTGTCCCCTGAATCGGCAGCCGGACTCTCAACCACTGCGCCACCAGGGAAGCCCTGATTTTGTATGAATTTAATGATAAAACCCATGTCATGTGTTTAGCCCACCACATTGTATAGGTAGGCAGTAAATACACTCTAAACATTAACTATTATTAAGTCTAAATATTTGCACACCCCCAATTATTTATAGAACTAAGGACCATGCACACAACCCCTATATAACTGGATAGTTTAAGGACTGATAGAACCTCAGTAGATACAGAGTCAAAGTTATACTGTAGAATGTGAAACAGGTTTTTTTCTAATAACTTATTTGTTATACAGGCATTTCCAGAATTTTGTCAGAGATTTTGAAGAGCCATAAACTGAGTAAGCCCATCACTTACCCAGCTGCATGAGCATTCCTTCACCTCCCCCCCTCCCTTAAAGCTCTGATCTGCAGCACTAAGTAAAAATATTCTCATCTTTCTCCCTTCAATCTCCAAGCAAACTGCCTACACTAAAGGAAGACTGGAGTTCTGCTATTTTAAATTTAACAAACGAAAAGGGGATCTTTCTAATTTTTTTTTAATTCAGTGGACCATAATTTTTAGGCAACCTCTGTTGTATACATCATATCATCACATAAGATTCACATTAACTTCAAAGGGAACGACACACAATGGCACACAAAGTGGTAAGAAACATTTCCAGGACATAATGAAGTATTATCTGAAGCAGTGCTGAAGCAGATGTCTTGGGAGAGGAAACAGTAGCAGTGCACCAAGTGCCGGAGCAGCCTCAGTCAGTCCCGCGTCACTCAGCCTTAACAAGATCATGCTGACCGCCAACCAGAAAGGCAGAGCTGGAGAAAAGAAAAAGAAAAAAAGCATCGGAGCCAACACTTTTTAAAGTTAAGGCCAGCTAGTACGTGTGACTTACTGGCAGAGAGAGCTGGTCATTTGTGAATCTTCCCAGTTTCAGGGCACTGGGGACATTGGAAAATGACCAAGACCCACGTCGTCATGTAATGGAACAGGAACCCATAAAGGAATGGATCCTGGGAGAGAGGTCGGGCCCACTACCCTCAGGTTTCCCGGGACATTTGTCTTCAGTTCCTATTAGAGGGGTGTCATCCTCGATTCCTTCTACCTACATCACAGCAAGGTTAGGGCCAGGGACTCCTGATCCAATTGAGGGTGGTGAAGAGAGGTTTTTACCACTGAGGAGACTGCCTTAGCAGCAGTGCAGTTTGGCTCTAATTCTTCCTCATTGCCTCTTAGAAAGCTCCAAGTCTCCACATATTGGTGGTGAGATAAAGGGGAAAGGGTAGTTAGGGAGGCTCAGAACTGAGTTGAGGGTCTAGTATCCCAACTATCATTCTATGGAAATCTCTTTAGTTATAAGATTCCTCAGGGCTGCAGCTCCTATGCTTGGGCTTTGGACGTGAAATGCAGAAGGCTATCAGCTTAGCAGAGTACAAAGAGCAGTGATTCTACAGGGAAAGAGGCATGGCAGGGTTAAAAAGACCAATTCCCCTTATGTTTAAATCTCCCTGGACCTCTTCTGTGACTGTAACACTTAACTTTTAGTAGAGTACAAAACAAGATGTAGTAGGAAAATGCAACTTTGGGAGAGAAAACACATTTTATTGTCCACTACCCAGTGTTCTTTGGAATGGTTAACATAGATTGCACCTGAGGATTACCCACTGCCCACTGCCTTTGCTGATGAGTTGTTAAGGGGTCTGATTGATGGAGCAAACATGGTTTTGGCGTAACAATCAAGGTGGACTCTTTAGACAAAGCAGGATTTGTCTACTTTACCCAATGCCCATTCAAGATGGACAAGTCGACATTTTGAAAATGGAAAACAGATGTCTCATACAAAGCTTTAAAAGTGTCAGGTATAGATGAAGGACCCCAGCTACTCAGATGGATTGGATCCAAGAAGGGAATGTGGAGAAATCTGGCATTTCATCCAGCAGGCATACGTGCATTCTGAAATAATCATAGTTTACCTTTGAATAAAGGGAAGTTATCCAGAATTAATAAATCAGGATAGAATGGCTTCTGAATGACCCAATCGTCGTCATACTAATTTTTTCCCAGCTTTATTGAGGTATAACTGACAAATAGAACAGTATATATTTAAGGTATACAACGTGATGATTTGATTTACGTATACATTGTGAAATGATTACCACACGTGTTAATTAACACATCCATTACTGTCATCCTACTAATTGTTATTCTAAACAACTGGTTTGTCAGACCATTATCACCAAGTGCCTTTTAAAACTTTGAATAAAGTTATAAACTATGAATATATTGGTAATTGAGTATCATTGAAATTCAGTTCACTGCACAACACTCCACAAACTAGATGTGGAATATTTAGTAAACTTACTTTCATTCTCTTAAAGCAAAGCAAAAGGAGACCATCTGCAAAGACGTGTATGTTTTTAAATTTTAAGTAAATACATGTTTTTAACTCTCGAATGCAGTGGTGTCAAATTACAATTACCTGGGGGACTTTTTAAAAACACTTTTGCTGGGCTTCCCTGGTGGCGCAGTGGTTGAGAGTCTGCCTGCCGATGCAGGGGACATGGGTTCGTGCCCCGGTCCAGGAGGATCCCGCATGCCGCGGAGTGGCTGGGCCCGTGAGCCATGGCTGCTGGGCCTGTGCGTCCGGAGCCTGTGCTCCGCAATGGGGGAGGCCACAACAGTGAGAGGCCCGGGTACCTCAAAAAAAAACCACTTTTGCTGGGCTTCACCCTCAGACTTTATGATTTTATTTGTTCGTGGTGGAGCTGGGACACTGGAATTTTTTAAAAGCTCCTCGGGTTATTGTAATATGTAACCAAACTGAAAACTCCTGTTTCAGTGTAGCTAGGTATCCAAAATATATGGCTATCTTATAACTTTTGTACTCTCTTGTTTGCTGGGATACTGTAGAATATGCCAAGGCCCACTCCCAGTGTTTATTTCTAGGAGCTGTCATCTCTGTTTATATTCTCAATAGTGGTGCAATGTAATAAGAACACAGACACTTGTGTAGAAGTGCCTAGTTTGGGTTTCCAGCTCTCCACCTACTAGCTGTGTGACGTGGATAAGTTACTTATAATCTCTGTTCCCCAGTTCCTTTGTGTGTTAATGGTGATAATAATGTATCTACCTCTTGGAGTTGTTGTTAACGATTAAATGAAAGATTATATATAAATGAGTTATTACATATAAAGCCCTTAGAACAATTTTTGGGAAGATCATTTCTTACTACTAAAAAGAACCCTGGCTCTGAGTCTTGCCCTCTCTCTCCCAGCCATAAAGGGTCCAATAACTATAAAGTAAAAACAATCATTAAATTTTTATATTAAACAACAACACCTGCAGAATTCCACATCATGTTTCCATGTTAACAAAATTCTTTATATCAGAAGAGATGAGGATGCTTATGAGTTGTCTCCAGTTCTGTGGTTTCTCAAGCTGTGGTCCCTGGAAACTACTTGAAGTGCTTCTCAGATATTGAAAGTTGCCTGGGCTCCAATACCAGATATTCTGAGGATGATTCTTATGCACAGTAAAATCTGAAAACAGTGGCTCCGGTCCACACTGTTGAATGGATAGTGGTAGGAGAATTATTGTGTCCTTTAACTTCTAGCTTTGGTGCGTCCTCAGGAAGAATCTCAAAAACATCAATACGAGTGTCTATCAGAGGGCATGGTGGTGCTGCTGTGTCTATGTGTTTATGTGGGAACTCCCATCAAGGTTGTAGATTTTGATTTTGCATGACAAAACCACTTAACTTTATCTCTAAAGGAGCACTTGCCACTTTATATAATTTTCAAGTTGGTTTCTCTTCCTGGATAATTATCTTCTCAAGGCATAGACATATCTTATCAATTTTGTGGGCCAACAAGGGTGGATTGAGTGCCTTCCTCAAAATGCCCTAAGTCCCCTTCTGGTGCCTGGGACTGGCCAGAACTGAGAGCCTGTCTGGGAGGGGAGGGGGCAGTCCAAGCCCAGGCCAGGAGCCATGTTCTGAACCCTGTTCCTGTTTCTTGTTTCTTCTCTTGAGGCTGCTCTCTAACTACTAACACTCCCCTGTGCTCTGCAACAACCAGCCATGAAAGCTCTAAGACTCATGAGCGAGGAGTCATCAGGGGTTGCACGGCCAGGCCTGGGTCCAGGAGGGCAGCCTGGTAAGTGGATTGCTCCCACGGACTGGCATGGAATTTGTTTCATGAGATCGCATAAGAATGGGCTGCCAGATGGTGCTGACATGCTGATTTTGGGAGACCCACTCATTTTCATCCAGAATAAGGAATTTTCTTATGCACTGACTGGACAATTGTATAGATATTCCTCTTTTCTATCTGTTATTCTGAATATTCATCCATAAATCACCATACCTCACCTCACATTAATTTTTTTCTAAATATAAGGATGCCACAGTAATTATTTGTACACCCTAAGGATGCTCATGACTCCAACTTTTACTCTCTTTTTATCACCAAACTTAAAACCATCAGAAATAACCACATCTTTTCTTCTGGAACGCCCATTACACAACTGCAGTCATAGTTATTTTAAGACCTTTACAAGAAAGTTAGCTGCATTCAGAGGATTAGTTACTAATGGGAAGAGTCAAACTCTAATAAACTAGGAATTGGTACAATAAAAATTAGAAAGATAGATGGGAAGTAATTTAGGATAGGCTAGGATATGCTGCTGTAAGCCACAATCCTTTGTGAATTACAAAAAAAAAAAAGAGAAAACCTTGTGTGACAGGTCCATTGTGCGTTGATTATGGGCTCTTTTCCAAGTGTCTTCTTGGAACTCAGGCTGGCAGAACAGCAATATCAGAAACATTGCTGGTTCCAATAGCAGGGGGAAAGAAACTCTGGAAGGCCTCACATAAATAATTTAATAGCTTGGTCCAGAAAGGATTTGTTCATAACTTATTGGTCAGACCTAGTCATGTGGTTCTCACTTAATGACTAAGAGTCCAGGAAGTGCAACCCACACCCATTTTTCCCAAAGGCGAAGAGCCGGAAATATTTGGGGAACAGCATTAATGACTACCACAGAAATATTCAAGGTAGTACATCTACTTAATATTTTGCAAGTTTCTAAAGGAAATGTCTAGAATTCTTGCTTCTCTTATAAGGAGTATCTTTTAAAAAATGTACAGAATGAGAAAAGACATAAAGGACTTCTTATAAATATTAAATATTAGAAAATTCAAAGCTAATTTCTATATTTATAAAGAGTAAGTGAATAAAATTAATTTTATTTCCTTCTAGGGCAGAGTCATGTAGTATGGAATTCATGTTAAAATCCAAAAGCAAAAATCTGAGCAAAGGAAAGGCAATATATTCAAATATTGTGCTGTTTCTAGGTCAAGAGTACATGAGTAATTTAACTTTTCATTTCTTTTCTCTTCTTTCTTACTTTCTGTTCCAGATATCCCATAATGAGTATTGTTTTTATAATGAAAAATTGTATAAAATAAACTATTCGTTAGTAAGGTAAAGTCTTAGAGAAGAGGAAACTGATGGATTTTTAGTATTAAATATAGAACCAGGTTATTAAACTGGTAGGTTAGTTAGCTGGGAAAAACCTTTTCCTTCCCTAGAAGTTTAGAAGTCATATTTATACTCATTAATTTGGAGAATGAAACGTAGTAAAGGGATAGAGATGATCCATGCCAGCCCTGGATTGGTACCAGAAGCTTTCACTCTAGACAACTCTGTGAGAGGCATAGCTTCTTGTCAAAGAGAAGATCTCTGTTTATATTTCAACTTTTAGCATTTTGTATTTATTTGGCTATCTTTTAGGTATTTGATTTTGATGAGATCTGGAATATCACTTAGGAAGATTACAACATATCTTAGGTTTTTATTGAATTTTGAAACAAGATAATGGATGATCACACATTTTGAAAGAGCTTTTCTTTGTAATTAAAAAAATTATTCAGCATCATAGTGACAGATAACAGTGAAGTGGTTGCTTCAGAAGGAGGATGGGGAGGTGTGGAAGGATGATAAATGGCGTGAGGAAACTTTTGGGGTCAGTGGATATGTTCATCCTCTTCATTTAGTGATAATTTCATATATATGTTATAACTTATCAAAGTATATAATTTATGTGCAATTATACCTAAATGAAGATGTTTAAAAATATAATTCAGTATATCCTATAATTGATGGTTATCTGAGGGCCTTTATCTTACATTAAGCTACTAAGCTACAAAGGTCAAACCTAGATCTCCTAATATTTAATGTTTTTCTCAAACTTAGAGATTGGAATGTGAAATTTTCAGATGATACCAAGCTGCAGAGAATGAAAAATATTGTGACAGTCAATTTCTGTATAAAGTAAGGATATGAAATTAACAAACTGGAAGTAGTCAGTAACCATTGATTGTGCTTTTAAGTTATAAATGTACTTTTAACTTCGAGGGGTGTGACTGATGTTAACTAGACAGAACCTTCATTTGAAGCTATTTTGTTGGTAACTGTTAAACATTATTGTAATCTACCAATGTGTCTTATGGATGGTACTCACCCAGAGAGTTTTGTCGTTAAGAGAGATTGACATGTTTCAGGTATAGTTGGAACGTTACTAAGGAACAATTTATATAAACCTACTTTGGCTTGGTGATTTTGAGAATAGCATTAAGTGTGTGAGTGTGCAGATAATACTCCATGGATGATCATAAATGAAATTTAAAATTCCAAGATAAACGTCAACATTGACTGTTAGCATATGCAATGGGAACAAACTGGGTTATTATTGCAAAATTTAGAAATATTGTGCTTGCTATAAAGTGTGATTTCTTTCTTTATATTCTCAGTACATCAAACTTTTGGATTCTAAGTTCAATGTTTAAAATTCAGGGTAAGAACTATATTGATGCTATGCTTCTCATCATAACTGAGGCTATTTCTACATGAAGAAATGCAGAAGTGAAGTGAAAATATTCTTTTGATCCGACAGATCAGCTGTGGCACTTATGTTCTACAAAGACGTAGACATCTGAGTCACTTTGATCTTCCCACCATTTATAAGGGCCACAGCTGATTGGATTAAGAGACATTTGCTTTCAAGCCTATCTTACCACTGAATACGTAGAAATAATCTAAGTCTAATTAACAAAATACTTTTAAATTCTAACATTTCACATGCACGATGAGGGATAATCCAGTTGCAAAAGAGTATTTGTTAACATTTTCATGTTAAACTGCTGACAGTTCAAATAGTAGCTGAAAACCAGCTGAAAAGTGTACTCTCCTACCGAAAGAGCTCCTGTATGAGAGCATGATTTGTACCTTGGCCAAAATAGGCAGACAGTTTTCAATATATTTTCCCCCAAGCCCTTGAAGTGGAACTTAGGAAGCATTAAGTTAAAAAATTTGGAAGTTATGGGCTTCCCTGGTGGCGCAGTGGTTGAGAGTCCGCCTGCCGATGCAGGGGACACGGGTTCGTGCCCCGGTCCAGGAGGATCCCACATGCTGCGGAGCAGCTGGGCCCATGCGCCATGGCCGCTGAGCCTGTGCGTCCGGAGCCTGTGCTCTGCAACGGGAGGGGCCACAACAGTGAGAGGCCCGCGTACTGCAAAAAAAATTTTGGAAGTTAAGTTCCTGGGGGTGGATGATTTTGCCAATTTTCTTTGTTTAGCAACTAACAGAGTAACTCTTCGGGGAAAGAACTAAAAATGTTCTTTAAAATTTGAGTTTTAAAGACCAGCAGGATTAAACTAGCAGGATCAACTAGGTGCAGACTATAGTTAACTAATGAAGTTCATGAAGAGCCGTTAGAGTTCTTTCAAAGTTCTGTCCCCAGTAGTTATCAGCACATGGGCACTCCCTAAGTGTTTGAGTGACTGACTGGTGAAGATGCTGGTGACATCGAAGAATGGGCAAAACAGAGCACCTCAAATAAACACTCATATCTGGAGTCCAGAAAAGTGTAGGCATATTCACAGCCTAGTAATGGTAGCAATACTTGCTATGGACAGGGCACTTTCTTAGAACAGTTTGGGAGGTGGGGATAACAATTGATATTCCAATAATCAAAAACTCAGTTCTATAAGACAAGCTCGTGGTATCAAGGAAAAATTTGAAATTTTAACAAGCCGTGCTCTTATTGGACCCATAAATGTTGATCATAACAGTGACACAGATGGCTTGCTGTGGAGTTTGGTGTTATCATGTGACTGAGCTTTAGCTAATACACAAATGATGAACCTTGCAGGCTGGCTCATAAGAACCTCCTATCCTCCTAGTTCCTTTCCTTTCTGGCTGTTTGGAATGGAGATATCTCCCAGCATGACCTTGGGAGATATACGTTAAAAATAACAGAGCTACAAATAAAAGACAGTTGAATATCTGAATTGCTTTCCGCTGATCAGGAACATCCTTTTCAGACTTTATATGAATGAGAAATACACAGCCATTGGGGTAAACCACTGTGATTTAGGGGTTTACTTGTTTCATCAGCTAGCATCACCACAATTCATACAACTGACAAAGCATTTATTGTCACATCTCTGTACCAAAGATAGGGGCTTATTTAGGAAAATTTATAGATGGGGACTATGAACAAGGGAGAAATTGCTACATTTCAAATGAAACATACTAGATTTTTATTACATCAGAAATTGGGACCCAGGTTTCTTGATACTCAGGTATCAGATATACTTAATTAAAAGCAATCTCTCTGAATTTTAAGGTGCTGTATAATTTAAGCAACTTTTCTCATGATACTTATCATCTTTCACTGTACTACAGTTATTTGGATACATTTTAAAAATATGATTTCTCCTAGCTATTACACCTCTAAAGCGTGGGATTATGTGTGATAACTTTTTTGTATACCTTAAAATATCTTGTTCAGTGCTTTGTTAAACATTTTGAAGGCTCAATAATTGTTTATTAAACGAATGTTTGAGATATAAGTCAATTTTCTTTATATTAAGTAGATGAGGGATCATATAGATGTGCATATAAATTACTTAAATTCTGCCCCACCTGTGGTTACCTTGTAACTTAAGAGTTAAGCTTAGCACTGGTTAGAAATAGGAAACTCTTCTATGCTTCAAAAATTTTGGCAATATTTCTTGTCCAAGAGTTAAATAAAATGGGTTTTATTTGCATTAAGCACTGATTTTTTTAATATAGCTTAGGTGAAATTTGAAATATTCTTGCAGAAAATACTCAGCTTCTAAGTTGTGACTTTTTGAAAAAAAGTTATATAAAGATATCATTTGTTTTTTTTGTGTGTGCTACAAGTCAATTGGCAGCTGTAGAAGAAAAAAAATTGTTTGTATGGGCTGTGATCATGCAAATGTAAATATATATGACTAAGCAGTTGTAAACAAATAATTCATTTAATTATAACAGTAAGTTACATTATCCTAAAATGCAACCCAAAGTTTTATTTCTAGGCTTTTGTTTGTATATTCTCTTTTCATTAGCAGTTCTGAAATTTTGTGCTCTTAGATCTTAAAAGCATCCTTTTTATTTACTTTGATAGAAAAAAGAAAACACCTTTGCCGAAGCCACCATTAAATTAAGGGCTGAGGATGTAACCAAAATGCAAAGTGCTTATGTTTGTCTAGGATATTTTATATCATAGCTTTTTGAAAATAATTAGAATGATCAAGATATTTAATACTAAGATATTAGTACTAGTCTTACAATGCTTTATAATATGAATCAGCCATTTTTTGCAAGAACATATAATTTAAAAATCAATAAAATTTATAAATTCTATCATAATCCTGAAGAACACTATATTTTTTCCTTCCAAGTGGTGCGTATATATTTCTCCTTCTGTATTGTAGAACACATCATCATCATTATTACTATATTAGACATTGTGAGAAGGATGGCAAGCTCATATTTTCATCCTTGTTCATTAAGAATACTTAATCTGGCTGGAAACATAAAGCAAATTCATGTTAATAGACAACTTCAATGAAGGGTGCTAAGTGAAGGGTCAATTAAGTAGCAGAATTTAAGCAAAATCTTAAAGAATAGTCAAAATTTAGACAGACAGAGGTGAGAAAAGAGGGCCAAGCAAAGAAAACTAGTTGAGAATGGTGAAGATAAAATAGAATAAAGGCGTAACCCATTGGTTCCAACCCATTGGAACCATCTGAGGAAGTTTAAAAAATTCCTGTGCTGAGGCTACTCTAAACCTATTAAATAAGACTCTTTGTGGGTGGTACTAGGAATCATTATTTCTGAATCTTCCCAGGTGATTGATTCTGTAGGGACACCAACTAGAGGACTGCTAGGGAAAAGCATGATGTAGTCACTGTCAGACCTGCTTGGCTAGGACTTGGCTAGAACAGCAGTAGGAAGGGAAGCAGTTTGAATGGAAATAAACATGCCAGGATAATTACAAAATCTTGTAGATCTTAGTTATTGGGGATTGAGGGAGGCAAGAAAGAAAAATAAGTTACATTCAAGTTTTCAATTTCCAGCGACTAAAACTGTGTGACAATTAATTATCAGAAGAAAGAGCTGGTCCTAAGATGGAGAAGATGATGACTTCAGGTTTCAGTGTATTGATTTTAAGCTAACATTGAAATTCCAGTCTCCTCTAGGCATCCTGTCCCACTTAAAGGGAACAGGATATCTAGAGGATTGAGAAGCACTGTGAAGTTCACAGTCTAGGGACATAGATACTTTAAAAGACTACAGTCAAGTCATAGGACTGTAGAATGTTTCCGCTCCCCTTACACCTTACACCACATCATAAAGACCTATTTACTTTAGTTCCTTTTACTTAGTACATCATGTTCCACTAACAAGAAAAAATTACAAGGCATACTAAAAAGCAAAAACCAGTTTGAAGAGGCAGACTAGCACCAGAATCAGAGTCAGATATGACATTCAATGTTGAAATGATCAAATCCCAGTATTTGAAAAAATTGTGATTAATATGCTAAGGAATTTAATAGAAAAAGTGGACAGTGTACAAGAACAGGTAGGTAATGTAAGCAGAGAAATGGAAATTCTAAGAAAGTATCAAAAAGAAATGTTAGAGATCAGAAACACTGTAAAAGAATTGAAGAATGCCTTTGATGAGCTCATTAGTAGAATAGACAGTGCTGAGGAAATAATCTCTGAGCTTTTGGATATATCAAAAGAAACTTTCAAAACTGAAGGTAACAAGAAATAAGACTGGAAAAAGTTAAAAAGAACAGAATATCCAAGAACTGTGAGAAAACTACAAAAGCTGTAACATACACATAATGGGAATTATAGAAGGAGAAGAGAGAAAGGAACGGAAAGAAATATTTGAAACCCAATGACTTAAAATTTCCCCAAAGTAATGTCAGACACCAAAACACAGACCCAGGAAGCCCAAAGAAATTGAATAGGGTAAATGCCAAACAAAATGAAACAAAACTACACCTAGGCATATCATATTCAAACTGCAGGAAATGAAAGATTAAGAAAAAATCTAAAAGAAGCCAAAGGAAAACAACATCTTAACCTGTAAAGGAACAGAGGTAATTATATCTGACTTCTCTTCATAAAGCAGGCAAACAAGAAGAGGGTGGAGTGAAATATTTAAATAGTTGAGAGAAAAAACCCACCTGCCTAGAATTCTATATCCTGCAAAATTATCCTTCAAAAGTAAAGGAGAAGTAAAGAGTTTCTCAAACAAACAAAAGTTGAGGGAATTTGCTGCCTCAAGAATAGGCCTGACTTGCAAGAATTGTTAAAAGAAGTTCTTTAGAGAGAAGGGAAATGATATAGGTCAGAAACCCAGATCTACATAAAGAAAGGAAGAGCACTGGAGAAGGAATAAATGAAGGGAAAATAAAAATTTTAATTTTATTTTTCTTATTCATAATTGATCTAACAGATGACATTTGTTCAAAGTAGTGACCAGCAACAAAGTATTCAATTATATATGCTTATGTATAAGTGAAATGAATGACAGCAATGACACAAAGGACAAGAGAGAAGAATTAGGAATACTTTGTTATGGAAGGTTACCTATTGTTATCTAAGCCTATGTGTGAAGCTGTACAGGGTTATTTGAAATTACAGGTGGATTAGTTGTAAATGTATACTGCAAAATCTAGGGCAACCACTGAAAAAATTAAGAAAAAAACCATAATTGACAAGCAAAGAGAGGAAAGAAAATGTAATTACATAAAATGCTCAGTGAAAAGCACAAAAGGCAGTAAAAGAGTAGAGGACAAAATAGGAAGAACAAGGGCAATGAATAGAAAACAGTAACAAATATGGTAGATATTAATTTATCTGTATCAATAATAACTTTAAACATCAGTGGTCTAAAAACATCAAATAAAACACAGAGATTGTCAGAGTAGATCAAAACAGACACCCAGCTATATGTTTTCTACAAGAGATCCATTTTAAATATAAAGATACATATAGATTAAAAATAAAAGGATGGAGAAAGATATATCATGCTAACACTAATAAAAAAAAAGTTGGAGTACTTAAGTTAATTTCAGACAGAGAAGACTTAGAGCAAGGAAACTAATCAGGGATAAAAAGGGCCATTAAATAATAAATGGAATCAATTTTCCAAGAAGATATAACAAGGTTTAATGTGTATGCACCTAGAGAGCCTCAAAATATGTGTTATTGAGTAATAACATGTACATTGACTGCATCAATTTCAAGTATAAAATTTTGAGTTTTGACATTTGTATATATCCAGGGACCTCCATCGAGATTAAGATACAGTATATTTCCATCATCTTCAAAGACTTCCTGTGCCTCTTTGCAGTCTCTCTCTTCCTTTGCTAAGGGCCAGAAGCAACCATTGATCTGCATTTTGTCACTATAGACTAGTTAGTATTTTATATCAATGGAATCATATTGAATGTACCCATTTCAGTTTGGATTTTTCATTTAGTATATTTCTTTTGAAATTCATCCATGTTGTTGTGTGTTTCAGTAGTTCTTATCACTGAGTAGTATTTCATTGTCTGACTATATATTGTACATTTTCTTTATGCATTCCCCTGTTGATGGTGTTTGGAATGTTTCCATTTGGAGGCTATTGTGAGTAAAGCTGCTATGAACATTTGTGTATGAATCTGTGTAGACATATGTTTCCATTTCTCTTGAGTAAATAAATACTGAAGAATGGAATGACTGGGTATATGGTAGGTGTAGACTTAACTTTTGAAGCTATCAAACAAATTTCCGTAGTGGCTGTACCATTTCACATTCCCACCAGCAGCATATGAGAGATCAAATTGCTCCACATCCTTGTCAATACTTAATATTAGGTGTCTTTTTAAATTTTAGCCGTTCTGGTAAATGTGTAGTAATATCTCACTGTGGTTTTAATTTGCATTTTCTTGATGAATTAGAATGTTGGTCATTAAAAAATTTGAATTCATTTTGAATCCAGCCCACTCAATTGTGCCAAATGATAAAATTCTAATTTGCAGTATGCCTGTGCCTTTTTAGAATAGTCATCTAGTTTGACAACAATAAAAATGTTTGATACATTTTGCATAGAACTTCTCTTTTCATGATTCTTGCTCAGCCTCTCCAACACTAGCCACTTGTCACTCCAGAGGACTGTTCCTTAGACTTCAGGCTGCTCCCATTAAAGGTCAGGAATGCAGACTCATCTAGCAGCTCACACGGGTACATCTTGCCCTGGCTGCTGAAGTAGGTGTCATTAGGGGCCAGCACTTTGGTGGGTGGGCTGTGCACATTACAGTGGAGAGGCATGTGTGAATGTGACTCCCCGTGCCCTGCCTGCTGGGGCAAGGTAGTGCTGTGCCATCAGACTCTGTTCTGCCGGAGAGTGCCCAGCAAAGAGACCTAAATGAAAGAGCCTGTTCCTGGGTGGAAGCTGCTGGTCCAGAGTCTACCTACTCCAGGTACTGCCCCTCTGCATCTTCTTGGGCAAAACTCTTACCTGTCTGTGCAACACTAATGTGCTTTGGCACTCTGGTTGAGGTGCTGTAGACCAGATTCTTTGCATCCAAGGCTTATTACATAGATTTTTCAAAGTTTTCAAAAAGGCATTTTCTTACAGTATCTGACTGCTTAAGACTTTTGAGACCCAAAGAATATACAGTGCAGTTGTTTAAAACAATATTTTATATGTGAAGTTTTCTAATAAGGGCAGATGCAGTACTTTGAACACATCGTGAATAATGAACATGGAAGAAAACTGCACATTTCAGTCTTTCAAAAATGTTTCCAGGATTCCTGAAGGACAAGATTATATGGGTTGGTATGCAGAAAACGAGGCACCATAACTGATAGGCTTTAAAGCATCCTGGGCTTACCTTTGTGACGTGTGACTGAAAAATGGAGCAGCTTTCCTTTTGATTTTCTTTTCCATATGTTTTTTACATTCAGCTATCCAAGAGCTATATCATTAATCCCTCAAAATGGCCTTCTTTTTATTTGACCCAAGTTTTTGTTTCCGAAGGCTAGTGCCCATCCTGTGCTCTGTAGGACTCTACCTCACATGTTAAACTTTCCATCAGCTGATACTAGCAGTGTAAAAGCTTTCTAGTTTTGATATCTCTGAGTTAAAATGAGATAAACATTTACTTAGCACAAAGGTTTTAGCAATAAGATGATGGTTAAGACTTCCTGATCTGTGAATTAGAATCTGCTTTTGTTCAGTTCAGTGAACCCATATTTTACTCACAAAAATGAAGTTTCATGGATTGTACAATTAAATGAATCAGCACACATTAATCACAATTACTTGGTAAAAGGCTATGACATATATTTTGAACAAATAAACAATAGATCCTCTGTTCCAAGAAATGTTTCGTCTAGGAAAAAATGATTTTGTAATTCAAACCAGAAATTGCCCTAAATATTTAGCCCATATTGGCTCATTTTGCATGCCATTTTATCTGGGCACTTTCTGTTGACATTTTTACCCCTGCATCACCCATCTGCACACACATTTGTCATTCTTCTGCTGAATTTGGCTCTAGTTGGGCAATGGGAAGTTAGGGCTAGTGGAATAATGCTGTTATGTGAAGGATATCATTAGAGGACAAAATTGTACTTCAAAGACCAAGCACATATGGTTTTGACTTTTATAAAGATGGCAGGTGGACATGAAGAAAAGGTTGATTTCAAATTTATTTCCATGATAGGAAGAATTTCTTGAAAGTCTGAGGAAGATTAATTTCCAATTTGGAATTCCTAATAACTGAAACATGATAAGGGTTTTACAACTTCCTGAAGTAAATTTTCTGGATGACCAAGCCATCTTCATATAAACCAATGGAATGGTTTAACATAAGTCTCAGAATGATAGAATACCAACAAATGTTTGGTAAGAGAAGCTTTGGAAAGCCAACACATGTAGAGTGTCATCCATTTGAAAAGTTTTAACTAGAGGATTTATAACATTAGTGAACTAAAAAATAAATAATTAACTTGTAAATATGATCCACATAAAATCGTTTCAAAAATTTGTTCGTATTTTAAAAGACCAATATGTTATATATCAAATTTAATTTTTAATGCTGTTCAGCATATAAGGGCTTTCTTGTACTCTAGAATGTTAAAGTTTCTTTAATGGTGATAGATAGCTAGTGGGAAGCAGCCGCACAGCACAGGGAGATCAGCTCAGTGCTTTGTGACCACCTAGAGGGGTGGGATAGGGAGGGTGGGAGGGAGGGAGAAGCAAGAGGGAAGAGATATGGGAACATATGTATATGTATAACTGATTCACTTTGTTATAAAGCAGAAACTAACACACCATTGTAAAGCAATTATACTCCAATAAAGATGTAAAAAAAAAAAAACTGGGCTTATCTAAAAGCAATTTTTTCCTTCTATTTTTATGATGCTTCCAATCAAACAAGGGTAAAGATTGGACAAACACAAATAATAATGCAATAATATAATTCTACTGTTACTAATTATCCTACAGACATTTGCACATGTGATATTTGCACATCCTCCAGCAATATTTACAATAGCAAAACTACAAGAAATCACCTAAATTTCCATTTGTAGGAGACAAATTTGATTAGGTATGCTACAAATGAACACTGAAATTCTATACTCTGTTCCACAAAATAACACAGATCTATATAGATGCTAAGGAATAATCTCCAGGATATAGTGATAATATAAAAAGCAAAGTTCAGACCAGTATGCAGAATATACTAGCATTTATATAAAAAGGATGTATAAGACATATGTCCTTTATATATATAATTTTATAAATAAAACCACTGACTCAAAATTTAAAAATAAGGTGCTTTCATTTCCCCATTCATGTTCTGCATACAGGTAGAAAAGGGACTGCACAGTCCCCAGCCTTGAAGTTACATATGTCTTTGTACAGTTATGTATTGACGTGAGTAAGCAATCAGGGGTCTTTTTATAAAAATTTTTCTGGGATAAGCGCTTCCTTTTCTGAGCCCTGCTTTTCTTTTTCAATAGTCAGGATTTTTGTGAGATGGGGTTGCTCTTGGGCAGGGGTCTCTTTCACACAAAGAAGTTCTGGATGGAGGTAAACTGTACCAGGGCAGGCTTGTGGGCATGCCTGGCAGGGGAGGAGGGACAGGGGTCTTTGTTATTTCCATCTTTGTGACAGGCAAGAGTCCTATGCTTCATAGATCTTTTGTAGTTTTTAGTGAGATTCTCCAGTGTAATTGATTCTCTAGTACAGTGAGTTTAGGAAAAGGTTTTAGAACAGGTCTTGGAGGATTGGATGAAGATTGATACTGGGAGGCAGAGGATAATAGGTATCTTCTCTAAATGAGAAGGGATGTCACTTTTGGGGCACGGGAAGTGGGGAGGAAGTATCTTCTCAGTAGGCATTACCAATATCATAAGAATCCCAGACAGAAGAGTAGCTCAGTTCTTGGGCCCTAGACCCAGACCAGGTGCATCCTGATACATCCCCCCTCCCCCACCCCCATCGATGGTGGCCCTTTCCTTCCCTGGCTACACCAGCAGAGATTGAAAGGGAGCCTATCTGGGATGTGCGGTAAATAGAGATAAAGCCTGGGAAAAACTCGCTCTCTGTTTCCCTGGGACCCACTATCTCCCATCCTCACTCCCCCACACAGTCATAAGAGGCACCAGCAGGGACTCAGCAGGAACACCAGCAGTATCAGGTAGACAAAGCATACTAGCTCTGAAAACTAGATTGTCATCAAAACCACAGTATACAAAAGTAGGCCAGGACCTTTACCTTTACCAGGACCAGAGTCTCCCAACATAATACCCAAAATGTCCAGAATGTAATTGAAATCACTCATCATACCAATGTGGAGGAGGAAAAATAATCTTCCCTCTACCTTCTAGGTTCTTCTCTGAGACCCGCCCCCCACCTGCCCATAATAAAAGAAAGAGTAACAAGAGAAAAACACACAAGTTTATTAACATGTATACCTCAATTAAACATGGGAGATACCTAATAAACCTGAGTAAAAATCTCAGAAATGGCCCAAGCCACCACCTTAAATACCATCTTCTGCTAAAGCAAAAAGATGTTGGGAGATGGCCAGTTACTGGAGGTGACCAGGAAAAGTACAGTAAGATTGTTATGCAGATTTAAGTCTGGCATCTTGTCCACTGATAAGAGTTTCTTGTGATTTAGAGTCATCCTTCTCTTCCTGGTACAGAACTGGTGACACACTTACAAATGGAGATTTCCATTATAAAGGTGAATTTCCCTTACAAAATGGTAAATTTTACTCTTTATAGAGCTTCTCCTGTGTTTGCTTTTTGTTAAAAGCAATCAGCTCAAAATAATCCTTATGACAAGGAAGCATATTTTGGGGTGGCATATTCTGCTACCCTTCATGGAGAACCAAGAAAATCACAGCTTGAATGAGAAAAGACAGTCAACAGGCACAAAAAATGAGATGAAACAGATATGGGGATTATCTGAGAGAAATTTTACGTCATCATCATAAAAATGTTTCAATAAGCATTCTTGAAAGAAATGAAAAATTTAACATCACCAAAAATATAGAAAATGCATATATTAAAATATACTTCCAGAAAGAAGTGCTCTCACTCCCTCTTTTGAGAACACCAGAATCACAACTAACTGCTGAACAATCATCGACAGGAAGACACTGGTACTCACCAAAAAAGATACCCCACACCTAAAGACAAAAGAGAATTCTCAATGAGATGGTAGGTGGGGTGCAATCACAATAAAATCAAATCCCATAACTGCTGGGTGGGTGACTCACAAACTGGAGAACACATATACCACAGAAGTCCACAGACTGCAGGGAAGTTTCTGAGCCCCACATCAGGATTCTGGAGGTCTGTCAACGGGAGGAGGAATGCCTAGAAAATCAGACTTTGAAGCCTAGTGGGATTTGATGGCAGGACTTTGACAGGACTGGGAGAAACAGATACTCCACTCTTGGGCACACACAAAGTAGTGTGCATATCAGGACCCAGGGGAAGGAGCAGTGACCCCAGAGGAGACTGAACCAGACCTACCTGCTAGTGTTGGAGGGTCTCCTGCAGAGGCAGGGGGTGGCTCTGTCTCACCATGAGGACAAGGACACTGGCAGCAGATTCTGGGAAGTACTCGTTGGCGTGAGCCCTCCCAGAGTCTTTCATTAGCCCCACCAAAGAGCCCGGGTAGGCTCCAGTGTTGGGTTGCCTCAGGCCAAACAACCAACAGGGAGGGAACACAGCCGCACCCATCAGCAGTCAAGCGGATTAAAGTTTTACTGAGCTCTGCCCACCAGAGCAACAGCCAGTTCTACCAACCACCAGTCCCTCCCATCAGGAAACTTCCACAAGCCTCTTAGATAGACTCATCCACCAGAGGGCAGATAGCAGAAGCAAGAAGAACTACAATCCTGCAATCTGTGGAACAAAAACCACATTCACAGAAAGATAGACAAGATGAAAAGGCAGAGAGCTATGTACCAGATGAAGGAACAAGATAAAACCCCAGAAAAACAACTGAATGAAGTAGAGATAGACAAACTTCCAGAAAAAGAATTCAGAATAATGATAGTGAAGATGATCCAGGACCTCAGGAAAAGAATGGAGGCAAAGATCAAGAAGATGCAAGAAATGTTTAACAAAGACCTAGAAGAATTAAAGAACAGACAAACAGAGATGAACAATACAATAACTGAAATGAAAACTACACTAGAAGGAATCAATAGCAGAATAACTGAGGCAGAAGAACGGATAAGTGACCTGGAAGACAGAATGGTGGAATTCACTGCTGCGGAACAAAATAAAGAGAAAAGAATGAAAAGAAATGAAGACAGCCTAAGAGACCTCTGGGACAACATTAAATGCCACAACATTTGCATGTTAGGGGTCCCAGAAGGAGAAGAGAGAGAAAAAGGACCCAAGAAAATACTTGAAGAGATTATAGTCGGAAACTTCCCTAACGTGGGAAAGCAAATAGCCACCCAAGTCCAAGAAGCGCAGAGTCCCATCCAGGATAAACCCAAGGAGAAACACGCCAAGACACATAGTAATCAAATTTGCAAAAATTAAAGACAAAGAAAAATTATTGAAAGGAACAAGGGAAAAATGACAAATAACATACAAGGGAACTCCCATAAGGTTAACAGCAGATTTCTCAGCAGAAACTCTTAACAAGCCAGAAGGGAGTGGCATGATATACTTAAAGGGATGAAAGGGAAGAACATAAAACCAAGATTACTCTACCCAGCAAGGATCTCATTCAGATTCGATGGAGAAATCAAAAGCTTTACAGACAAGCAAAAGCTAAGAGAATTCACCACCACCAAACCAGCTCTACAACAAACGCTAAAGGAACTTCTCTAAGTGGGAAACACAAGAGAAGAAAAGGACCTACAAAAACAAACCCAAAACAATTAAGAAAATGGTCATAGGAACATACATATTGGTAATTACCTTAAATGTGAATGGATTAAATACTCCAACCAAAAGACACAGGCTTGCTGAATGGATACAAAAACAAGACCCATATATATGCTGTCTACAAGAGACCCACTTCAGACATAAGGACACATACAGACTGAAAATGAGGGGATGGAAAAAGATATTCAATGCAAATGGAAATCAAAAGAAAGCTGGAGTAGTAATACTCATATCAGATAAAATAGACTTTAAAATAAAGAATGTTACAAGAGACAATGAAGGACAGTACATAATGATCAAGGGATCAATCCAAGAAGAAGATATAACAATTATAAATATATATGCACCCAACAGAGGAGCACCTCAATACATAAGGCAAATGCTAACAGCTATAAATGAAGAAATCGACAGTAACACAATAATAGTGGGGGACTTTTAACACCTCAGTTACACCAATGGACAGATCATCCAAACAAAATTAATAAGGAAACACAAGCTTTAAATGACACAATAGACCAGATCGATTTAATTGATATTTATAGGACATTCCATCCAAAAACAACAGATTACACTTTCTTCTCAATTGCGCATGGAACATTCTCCAGCATAGATCACATCTTGGGTCACAAATCAAGCCACAGTAAATTTAAGAAAACTGAAATCATATCAAGCGTCTTTTCTGACCACAACGCTATAAGATTAGAAATAAATTACAGGGAAAAAAACGTAAAAAACACAAATACATGGAGGCTAAACAATACATTACTAAATAACCAAGAGATTACTGAAGAAATCAAAAAATATGTAGAGACAAATGACAATGAAAATATGATGATCCAAAACCTATGAGATGCAGCAAAAGCAGTTCTAAGAGGGAAGTTTATAGCTCTATAAGCCTACCTCAAGAAGCAAGAAAAATCTGAAATAAACAATCTAACCTTACACCTAAAGGAACTAGAGAAAGAAGAACAAAATCCAAAGTTAACAGAAGGAAAGAAGTTATAAAGATCAGAACAGAAATAAATGAAATAGAAACAAAGAAAACAATAGCAAAGATCAATAAAACTAAAAGCTGGTTCTTACAGAAGAAAAACAAAATTGATAAACCATTAGCCAGACTCATCAAGAAAAAGAGGGGGAGCACTCAAATCAATAAAATTCAAAATGAAAAAGAGAAGTTACAACAGTCACCGCAGAAATACAAAGCATCCTAAGAGACTATTACAAGCAACTCTATGCCAATAAAATGGACAACCTAGAAGAAATGGACAAATTCTTAGAAAGGTATAACCATGCAAGACTGAACCAGGAAGAAATAGAAAATATGAACACACCAATCACAAGTAATGAAATTGAAACTGTGATTAAAAATCTTCCCACAAACAAAAGTCCAGGACCAGATGACTTCACAGGTGAATTCTATCAAACATTTAGAGAAGAGCTAACACCCATCCTTCTCAACCTCTTCCAAAAAATGGCAGAGGAAGGAACACTCCCAAACTCATTCTATGAGGCCACCATTACCCTGATACCAAAACCAGACAAAGATACTACAAAAAAAGAAAATTACAGACCAATATCACTGATGAATATAGATGCAAAAATCCTCAACAAAATACTAGCAAATAGAATCCAGCAACACATTAAAAGGGTCATACACCATGATCAAGTGGGATTTATCCCAGGGATGCAAGGATTCTGTAATATACGCAAATCAATCAATGTGATACACCATATTAACAAATTGAGGGAGAAAAACCATATGATCATCTCAATAGATGCAGAGAAAGCTTTTGACAAAATTCAACACCCATTTATGATAAAATCTCTCCAGAAAGTGGGCATAGAGGGAACCTACCTCAATATAATAAAGGCCATATATGAGAAACCCACAGCAAACATCATCCTCAGTGGTGAAAAACTGAAAGCATTTCCTCTAGATCAGGAAGAAGACAAGGATGCCCACTCTCACCACTATTTTGGAAGTCCTAGCCACAGCAATCAGAGAAGAAAAAGAAATACAAATTGGAAAAAAGAAGTAAAGCTGTCACAGTGTGCAGATGACATGAGACTATACATAGAGAATCCTAAAGATGCCACCAGAAAACTACTAGAGCTAATCAATGAATTTGGTAAAGTAGCAGGATACAAAATTAATGCACAGATATCTCTGGCATTCCTATACACTAATGATGAAAAATCTGAAAGAGAAATTAAGGAAACACTCCCATTTACCACTACAACAAAAAGAATAAAATACCTAGGAATAAATCTACCTAGGGAGACAAAAGACCTGTATGCAGAAAACTATAAGACACTGATAAAAGAAATTAAAGATGATACCAACAGATGGAGAGATACACTTTGTTCTTGGATTGGAAGAATCAATATTGTGAAAATGACTATACTACCAAAAGCTCTACAGATTCAGTGCAATCCCCAAATTACCAATGGCATTTTTTACAGAACTAGAACAAAAAATCTTAAAATTTGTATGGAGACAGAAAAGACCCCAAATAGCCAAAGAAGTCTTCAGGGAAGAAAACGGAACTGGAGGAATCAGACTCCCTGACTTCAGACTTTACCACAAAGTTACAGTAATCAAGACAATGTGGTACTGGCACAAAAACAGAAATATAGATCAATGGAACAAGATAGAAAGCCCAGAGATAAATTCATGCCCTTATGGTCAGCTATTCTATGACAAAGGAGGCAAGGATATACAATGGAGAAAAGACAGTCTCTTCAATAAGTGGAGCTTGGAAAACTGGACAGCTACATGTAAAAGAATTGAAATTAGAACACTCCCTAACACCATACACAAAAGTAAACTCAAAATGGATTACATACCTAAATGTAAGACAAAAGAGGAAGAACTTTCTCTACCCTTCTAGGTTCTTCTGGCAGATCTAAGAATTCAGTTGACATGAGACAGATTAACAGGAGAAAATCAAAGTTTAATAACATGTATATATGGGAAGGACTCAGGAAAACTGATTAACTCGCCAAAATGCTGAAGCCCTCACTTTAAACACCATCTTCAGCTAAAGACAAAAGGAATTGGGGGAGGGGCTTCCCTGGTGGCGCAGTGGTTGAGAGTCTGCCTGCCGATGCAGGGGACACGGATTCGTGCCCCGGTCCGGGAAGATCCCACATGCCACGGAGCGGCTGGGCCCGTGAGCCATGGCCGCTGGGCCTGCGTGTCCGGAGCCTGTGCTCCGCAACGGGAGAGGCCACAACAGTGAGAGGCCTGTGTACCGCAAAAAAAAAAAAAAAAAAAGGATTATTATCAGAGAAGTTGAGACAAACTAGCTTATTTAGTGTCATATAAATTGAAGGAGGAAAGCCTATAAGGAGAGGGTAATCTATAGATTCAAATGCTACAGAATGCAATAGCAGACTGAACAGAGAATTATCAGTTTGATTTGGCAGTTAGTAAGTGCGTGTTTGCTGGAATGTTAGGTTGATGGAGGCGAAGACCAGAATACAGTAGAATGAGGAGTGAAGGGGAGAGGTAAGGAAGTGAAGATACAGCTCAAAAATGTTTTTCCATACTTTATCACAAACTGAGAATGATCATTCTCTCCCAATGGACTCCCTTAATACTTAATTTGTATCATTTACTGATACTTTTAATGAAAAAATATGGCTTCTGGATATTTGTATATACATTTTATCTCCCTATTGTGATTGGTATACATTTTTATATACTTTATAACATAAAAATAGTAACTTAGGTGGTATGTTCAATGATTAACTATTTAAACAGTGCATAGTTAGGTAAGATTCCAACTATTTCATGAACTTACACTGACCTCTCTAATCCTTTCTTCCTCCACTGAACTACAATGTTGATTGTCTATATCCATCACCCTTTTTAAATACTTCCATATTTTAGTTTGAAGATTCTTAAAGAAGTGTGTGTATCTGCATTGTTTTTATTGTCCAGGAGGTCTAGTAGATCCTCAACCACTGACTGTTCTACTCAAAACAGTACCCTCTTCCCTGCATCCTCAGGTTGCCTCTTCAAAACCGGTGACACCAGCAGAACCAACCACGCCAAGCCAAGCCAAATTCAGTCAAATCCAATCATATGATATGCAAATGAAGCTGAACTAAATTAAAACATAACAGGTCTCATACCCCTGAGTTCCTCTGTTTACACTTATGAACTGTTTATAAATATAGTTCCTATTTCCATATCTGTGAATGTATGAACTCTTGAATATCAATTTGAAAATTTTCTTTGGGAATGATTTTCCATATTTTTAGAAACAATGTAAGGTGTTCATCCAGAGCGATTCATAAAAGGCTACTTGGGGAGCTTACCTAGGGACTTGGTGAATATCTTGGTAAAGCTTTCTAGAGACTCTAAGCATCTATGTCAAATTGCCTTAGCAATTCAGCAGTAGAGAAAAGTTCTGAAAGAGCTGTTTCCCTCGCAAAACTTCTGAGACATTTTTAGAATATTAGACAAATAACCCCAATCCCTGGTGGGGTTGCTTAAAAAAAAGTAGAAATAAAAAAGGTGGAATCGATGGATTAGGTAAAAGTTGAAACTGAACATTGAGGGCATCTCAACTAGCACCAAATCAATTATATCACTTTTTCTATCCTTCACCTAAAAACCATCTGGGGCTGTCATACATCTTCAGCCTCTTAGCACTGTCAAGAAAGAATTGTCCAGATTGTCAAGAACACATACTTTACATGACTTGTACAACACTTATATGAAGAAGGCAACTTATACAACAATGGGTAAAATTATATGGTGTTCAGGAAGTCTGTAAGTATGAATAACTTTAGGATAACGTAAATGTTTATAAAGCTCAGTCAGCAGTTAGAGATTTCACACTTTCTTCCACCAAACACCTAATTTATTTTTTTTCTTAAAAAATTTTTTATTACATTTTCAATTCAGGATATTTGCAAGCACTAGAATATATTTTGGTCTTTTCAGGTTTCAATAATCTTATGTCTCTGGTTGTTTCTCTTTCACCCATCACAAGTCTTTAGGAATGCAAAATCATTAGAAAGTTCTTTACTTCATTACCTAAGGGCTATGGAGGAATATGGAAAGGGTTCTCAGTGATTTTAGTTTACCATACAAATGGTATTTTGGGTATTAGTAATTAGAGTTATTGCACATCATCTTAAGTATCTGAATGCTCTCAGAGTTTCATTCATTTGACTAGTCACTATAAATGAGCTAATTAAGCATTAAGAATATAGGTCATAGAGTTTATCAGCTAACCTGACACAATAGAAAAATAAATATCCATGTGTTCTAATTTTAAGGGAAGTCCTCTGAAATGGAAATGATATAATATCATTCTAGGGAAAAAATAGGACTTAAATTTCAAGTTTTTTTCCCTGTCTTACATTGTTCAAATATGAGTTCAAATGTTTGTGCTCATTCATAAGGTATCTGTAATCATCTGAGGATGTTCACTGAATCTTTACAATGTTAATTCTGTGTCATTCTTTGTTCTCTAGCACATTGTTCCTCTACCCAAGTATTTTTCAAAATTCACTGCATTTTTGAGACCTAAATATTTTCCTGACTTGTTCTAGACCCTTTGAGGGAGTGAACAGAAGGATATTCTATGTGTCAAGGCAGTGTCTCCAAAGAATTGATTATGAAATGGCCTGCTGCTAAAGAGGCCCTGAATTATGTATAAAGACAATTTTATTTTGTTCATATCTTGGATGCCACCTTCAGAACCAAATTATTGCCTTTGAGAGGGAAGACAATTGCAAAAAATATCTTTGACTTAGCTACACATACATGCTTGGCATATGACTTGGGATGGTATGGACAGTCATTTTAATGGTCATTTAGACGTCATCATACTCTACAGAGAATAAGACTTGGGAAGTTAGAGCAGATGACTTCCAAATGACATTGCACTTCTGACACACCGTGACCTCATGCTTGCTATTATGTGGGTGAGCAAACTGAAGGGCACATTGAACAGACAACTCAAGTTTAACAACCTGAAATCTGAAGAAGAACCATCAATGATCTCTCTCACATTTGGTGTTAGATGATGATTTATTTACCTCTTTTTATTTATTATTTTAAGTGTCTTTTTTTTTTTTTTTTTTTTTTTTACGTTACACGGGCCTCTCACTGTTGCGGCCTCTCCCGTTGACCGGCCCAGCCGCTTCACGGCATGTGGGATCCTCCCGGACCAGGGCACAAACCCGTGTCCCCTGCATCGGCAGGCAGACTCTCAACCACTGCGCCACCAGGGAAGCCCCTAAGTGTCATTTTTTTAACTCATAGAAAATGCCATAGACAACTGGTCCATCTTTTCCCTTTGGGTGGTTTCCTTCAGGAACTGTGGAAAAGAGTTGGTATGAAATTAAAGTTTCACAGAACAAAGAGTTCTATGAAAAATCATGTATTCCATGATTATGCTCCAAACTTGGATTGACAAACATGTAATCATGGACTTTGGAAAGATGCTGCCGTTAAGAGCCAGCTCACTTCTCTACTTCTTCTCACTGCAAATGCATGCTTGGAATTTGTTTGTTTGGAATCTTTCTGTTTTTATGACTTTTTTGTTGTTGTTGTTGTTGTTGTTGTTGTTTTGCGGTACGTGGGCCTCTTACTGTTGTGGCCTCTCCCGTTGCGGAGCACAGGCTCCGGACGCGTAGGCTCAGCGGCCATGGCTCACAGGCCCAGCCGCTCCGCAGCATGTGGGATCTTCCCGGACCGGGGCACGAACCCGTGTCCCCTGCATCGGCAGGCGGACTCTCAACCACTGCGCTACCAGGGAAACCCTATGACGTGTTTTTTCAATTCCATTAAAATTCCTCTCTTTTTTCTTCTGTTTTTTTTTGAAGCAAAATAACGTTACTGCCTAGGAGCATTAAATCATTAAAATGAAGGCAGGTATACTTAGCAGAAATTTCTTCCTTTAAAATGTTTGGTTATCGGTAAGTGATCGAACAGTGCATAAGAGGTTTAAGAGCAGGAATAAAATATCAGCAATATTAACCTTCATCTTAAGCTGGTGGTAGATAGAGCACTTGGCACCCTCAAAAGTCCTGCAACTCTTTTTAACCATTCAGCGTTTGGGCTCCTCAGACTGGCTAAGAAACATACAGCACTGCTGCTGAAGACTGGAAAAAGAGCTTGAGGTCAGAGGTCGACACAGTGAGGGAGTTTGCTCTTTAAGAGGTTATCTGTGGATCTGCAAAGCCAAAGTGTAATTGGGTTTTGTGATGTGATTTTAGTGTGTAATTGTATATGAGCTTAGATAGTTTCAAAGACAAGCTTGCAAGATTTTTCTAGCTTGTTTGTAATAGCAATTTTAGGGATTGTGTGCAATCTTGGATAGAAAATTCAGAATGATCAAAAATGGCCATCAGATATAATACAGAAAGTACTTGATTCACCCTAATTATAATTTTAGTGAATTGATTTTACTGTGACATGTTCTTTCTTTTTAGGACATTGCATTGGCTATGAAAATAATTTAGTTTTCATGGCTGGTATCAGTATAGCCAATTTTACGTCATCAGCATAGCTCTCAGTGTTTCAGAGTTTGCATTTACTTGAGGATTACTGAATCATTATAAGGAAAGAAAAAAGTTAGAGCATTGCAATTGTATGTGGGGGATTCTTTCTGCCTCTAAATTTGTCAGGTTTCTGATTCTTGAATATCCTAAACAATGAGAAATAAACATTTCCTTATTGTTTTAGTTGTTTAGGGTTGCCTTGATTAAGCTGTCACTGCTGTCAGTTATGTTCTTATAAGCCTGGTTGGATCTATTTCATGTTAGGAAAAAGCTCAGATAAACCCAGGAAAGCTTAATGTTTATCCAATGTGAAAATAATTACTCAAAAGTGTTATTCTTAATCCAGATAATTAGAGTGAGGAAGGAAAGATCAGTGTCATTGTGAATTATGCTCCAGCAATTGACTCTTGGTCCTTGTAAGTTTCAGGTGAAGATGTAAATGGATAAAGGTTAGATTAAACATAATCCAAAGTAGCTGCAACCTTAATCTGTTATGATACAAGGATGATCACTTAAAAAGAGCTGGATTGTGGGATTGTTTCTGGCTGGATAAGATGCTGCCCGACTGGGACTAGTCTTAAAACATGCTTAGCACCATGTCACTGCAGCTGTAAGCACTTGTGCACGACTGCAGCGCACCACAACTAACAGGTGCTCCTGGGCTCATGATGCACATCAGGGTATCATACTTTCACAATATCTGGGCTTCACATTAACATGCCTTCCAATGGTCTGCATGGAAAAAATATTTCCTGTGACCTTTGTGGCATCTCTTCTTGGTTGTAATAAGCATGGATTTGGAATCTGCTAAAACTCTGGTATAAAGTATGCAGCCACATATTAACAAAAATCGAAGGGCATATTTGTAATTGAGCTTGTTTTCCTCTGTTTTAACATAGAAACTCTATTTTAAATGTGATTTTTAAAGGTAATTCACAATGTTCATAGAACTAGTTTTCTATCAAGTATTTTGAAAATGTAGTTAGGCTTTTCTAAATATTCCTGTGGAGTTAAAAATTATTTTTTTTGAAGTATGGGTAATAAGATCCAAAAAGGCTTTTAAGACATGATGCAAAATCCAGCCTCTTTTTTTAATTGAAAGGGAAAAATATTTGGAGTTTTATCTATTTCTCCCAGTAAATCTCAGAAATTTAATATACTTAATTTCTGAATGGCTAAATTGGTTTGCTTTGATTACAGAAAATAGAATAAAAAATATTTTTGCAATTATCATGTGAAAACTCATTGCCTAAATGGAAAGGCATTTCTATTTTATGACAAATGAATTTTAGCTAGTGTCTGAATGAACATTTTAATAATTTGTAACAGTCAGTTATTTCTCTCCTGAGTAAAATTATATACTGCCACATTTATTGTTGCTAAATAGTTAAGAAAATAACTAAGGCAACGTAAAAAGATAATAAGATGTATGTTTTTTAAAACGTATTTAGCTTACTTGGAATAATCAAAGTTCCAAGAGGTTAGTTTGTATATTTTTACAAAGTGTATTTTAAGAAATATCACTCTAATATATCAATATATTTTTAACCTTCATTGAAATCCAAATTTACTCCATCTGTTGCTTGTTGTACTTTGATAAATATATAAACATAATATCCTATAAATGTACCAGATATGTTTTCTAGTTACATTAATGACTTCAATACATATTTGTACAAAATTTATTTTCCAAAGACAATTAACATTTGTTGGGCATTCACCACCCACATTTGGCACTTGCTCCATATTTTCACAAATTATTTAATATCATTAATTTATGCAACTAATGTTTTACTAAGGGACTGATAAGTGCCAAACAGTGGTCTTTCGGCTGTGACTATGGCAGTGAATAAAACAAACTCCCTGTCTTCATGAACCTTAGATTTTTGTGAGCAGAGAGAGAAAATAAGATAAAAAGAAAATGTATAATAAACAAAAGAGTGGCAAATGCAATGAAGAAAAGCGGATGGTTAGGGGATTAGGAATGGGGCATGGTGGATCACTATTCAAGATGAAAAGGTTAGAGACAGCCTCACAGAGAAGAGGACCTTTGTGCAAAGACTGAATGGTAAGAAGAAAGGGTGATGTGGTGCTCTTGGATAAGGGTATACTAGCTTCTGGATAATTACTCTTTCTTTTTTTTTTTTTTTTTTTTTTGCGGTACATGGGCCCCTCACTGTTGTGGCCTCTCCCGCTGCGGAGCACAGGCTCTGGACGCACAGGCTCAGCGGCCATGGCTCACGGGCCCAGCCGTTCCACGGCATGTGGGATCTTCCCGGACCAGGGCACGAACCCGTGTCCCCTGCATCGGCAGGCGGACTCTCAACCACTGTGCCACCAGGGCAGCCCAATTACTCTTTCTTAATAAACAGAAAAATTAACCAGGCAGATTTTTCATCAGGTATTCAAAACATAGTTATCATTTTAGAATTTACTGATGAGTTTAGCCAGAGTACTAGATTCTTCTCTATATTAAAAATATATATGTTAAAATTGAACAACCTTCAATAAGTTGTAGTTCTAAAATATTTGTAAACACATTGTGTGCTTGATTTTGGAAGAACACAAAGGTGTCTTTTTTTTCCAGACAATGATGGAAAACATATAGCTCTTGGTCTTCAGGAAAATGTGCTTGTATTCTTGTATGGGAGAAGAAGAGCAAGAAAGAAGACTATCTCTTGTGTTTATTCAATTGCCTGTGAGTGCTACAGGCCTGAGGAATTGTGTTGTCATTGTGTGTTCTACCACCTATAGTCGTATGTCTCCAACCAGCCTTGCCTTGTGAGTTAGTTGACATAGTAGGCCTAATGGCCACTGTGTTTAGATATCTTGCCTACCTGACTTATTGTCACTAGAACTCATTTTTTCCCCTTAATTTTCAAAACACTATTTCATTGCAAATATCCCCAAGAGAAGTTACGTTTAAAATTTTTGTCATTCATTTATATTTCATTAATATAAATTCATTAATATAAATGAATTTGCTAAGGAAGAATAGAGTATGAACATGAAGTTATTAGGTTCTCAGACAAGGAAAGGAAGATAAAGGACACAAATGAGAGAAGAAAACTGATGGAAAGGGGAGGTTGCAGTTACTAAAGACAACATTTCCCTACTTCACAGCTCTAGAACAAGGACTTTGAGAAACAGCTCTAGGCAATAGTCTATTAGGACCACCTAATAGAAAAGAGAGAATAAGGCACAGTACAAAGGTAAAGTCAGATGAGAATACAGAAGTCCAGAGAGACGTGACAGCCTTTGCCCAAGTTCGTACACACAGTGTCAGCAGAGCTTGAAGAACTCCCAGTTTAGTGCACTGTAATAGCAAATGACTTCTAGACTGGTACAAACAGACTCAAACTTATGAATAATGTTCAAATGGTCAGCAAGCTTCTATTTTCTCGTACGGAAAAAAAAGCTATAATGAGCAGTTAGATTCATAATTAAGCTGAACCATAATATTCCTGAGCCCCAAATTCTGAGGCCTCTGTACAATAATCATCTTTGAGCCCAAGTTGCCATGAGCCCCAAATCCTATTGAACACTTCATGGTATTCCCTTCCTCTAACCCTTGACTCTTTAACTGAATGACTTGAGGCTTTTTGACAGAGACGAAATTGCATAGAGATAACGGCTGCTGGGAAGACAGACCCCAAAGCAGGATCAACTGGGGAGACCAGGAAACGTCTTTTGATGTGGTTCTTTGAAGGTGGGAGTACCAGAGTAGGTGAAAAGTCTGGGCACTGGGATCACCAGCAACAGCTCTCACAGTTTTGAAGGGAAGATCTGATGGCCGGTGAGGATGAGATCACAGGGGCAGAATGACAGCAACGCTATTATATATTGGATAGCAACCCATTAAATGTACTTAGGGCAGAAACAGCCCTTGGTCGGTATGGTTGGCATCACATTGTTCCTTGGGGGAGGGTGAAGGAGTTATCAGTCCATTGGAGTAGAATTAAAATGCAATATTGTGCTATTTTTATTTTTTTAGGGAAAGATTTTTTTTCATCTTTAAAAAAATTTTAATTTTATATTGGAGTAGAGTTGATTAACAATGTTGTGTTAGTTTCAGATGTACAGCAAAGTGATTCAGTTATGCATATATATGTATCTGTTCCTTTTGAAATTCTTTTCCCATTTAGGTTATTACAGAGTATTGAGCAGAGTTCCCTGTGCTACAGAGTAGGTCCTTGTTGGTTATCTATTTTAAGTACAGCTGTGTGTACATGTCAATCCCAAACTCCCAATCTGTCCCACCCTCCCACACTTCCCCTCTGGTAACCATAAATTTGTTCTCTAAGTCTGTGAGTCTGTTTCTGTTTTGTAATTAAGTTCTTTTGCATCATTTTTTTTTTTTAGATTCTGCATGTGAGCGATACCATATGATATTTGTTTTTCTCTGTCTGACTTACTTCACTTAGTATGGTAATCTCCAAGTCCATCCATGTTGCTGCAAATGACGTTATTTTATTCTTTTTAATGGCTGAGTAATTTCCATGTGCTTTTTAATGATTCATTTAAAAATAATTATTTGTCCTCGTGAAACAATTAAATCCTCCCTTACATGCAGAAAGAGAGAAGATTGACACTTATAATGATAGGAAATAGACATTTAGGTAAAACAATCACCAGGGTACAACCTAAACACAGAATGTTTGCCTCGGTAGAAGTCATGTAACTTAGCAGTACATTTCACAGAGACAAGGGAGAGGCACCACGTGATCACCTCAATTGATTCAATATGTAAAACAAATAGAAATTATTAGTATATAAGGAATAGAAAGTAAAGCAACTTCCTGAATATAAAATATTATGTACTGTATTTTGTCAATTCTAAGGTGTATCTTCACAATTGTTTGTATCTCAAGTATGATTAAATAAACCATTTCACTTAAAGGTGATCCTTTATGCCCATTATCTTAAACTAAGTAATGAAAGACATTATTACTACTAATGATTTAACTGTTTCTGAAAACTCTTGACAAGAAAACAACACAAGAGCAGATATAAAAGCTATACTATCAGGAAGAATACAAATCCATTGTTATTAGCAGATTATACGATTGTATTTCTAGAAAACCCAAGAGGTTTAGCAGATAAGTTATTAGAACTAATAAGGGCACTCATTAAGTGGCAGGATATAAAATAAACATGTAATATTAATTACCAATTAGAGCTTTATTACACACTTTCTAAGCAAAGAAATGATGCTTGTCTTGAAACGTAAAAAGATAGTTTTGACAATAGTTTAAAAATTATTTATGTTCAAAACACCCCAAGCATAATAAAAGGACAAGTAGTGACTTGGAAAAATATTAGCAATATATATAGCAGGCAAAGAAGTAGAATTCTGAAATATAAAGAACTCTTAAAAATAAAGGGAATAGCCTCCACAGGAAAATGGCAAAAAAAAAAAAAAAAAGAGATAAATCACAAAAACACATCACTAATTTCTGAAAAAAAGGAAGCTCCATCTCATTAATGTTAAATTAAAATAAGTATAAAATACCACTTCTTTTTGTGTTAGTTATCTACTGCTGTGTAATCAACTACTCCAAAACTTAGTGACTTAAAGAACAAACTTTCATTACCTCACATTTTCTGTGGGTGAGGAATCCAGGTGTGGTTTGGTTCCTCCAGGTCAGAATCTCTTACAAGGTTGCAATGGACTTATCATTTGAAATGGAGTCATCTCTAGTTCTCTAGTTCGACTAGGGGAATATCTGATCTTAATACCCTCAAGTGACGGTTGGCAAACCTCTGGTTCTCCCTAGCTATTGGCCAGAGATATCAGTTCCTTGCCATGTGCATCTTTTCATGGGGCTACTCACAACTGGCAGCTTTCCACAGGGGAGAGGGGGAGGGGGAGGGAGAGAGTCCAATATGGAAGCTGCTGTCTTTTTGTAACCCTAATTTTGGAAGTGGCATCTGGTGTTCCTACCGCATTCTATTGAATAGAAGTAAATCAGGAATCCAGCCCAACTCAAGGGGAAAGGATCACACAAGGATGTGAATAGCTGAGGGCAGGAATCACTGGGGGCTGTCTTAGAGTCTGTGCATTCATACCTCCCATTAAACAGCAAAGATTAAAAATGAACATTTGAAAGAAATCCACTGGCAAAAATTTTGTGTTAAAAAGGTGAGGTGGAATATAGGCTGGTATGCGTATACATTGGTATAAACTTTCTGGAGAATATTTTGTCTCATGTGTAATAAGCTGTTTATACTTTTGGATCCATAGTTACATTTCCAGAAATTTATCATAAAGATAAAAGAAGAGACACACACAAAGATTTATGTGAAGGACTGTTCATCAGAGCCTTATTTATAACAAAAGGTAGTAAACTAACTTCCACAAATAAAGATACAATGATTTACAGTTAAATCTGGCTGATAGACTATTTTAGTCACTTAATGATGTTTCTGAAATATATTTCACACCATTAGTTGAGGATTACAATGTTTTTAAACAAAAAGTTGCAAACTACTGTGTAGAATGCTTTTGATTACAGTGAAATTTTTATATATAGTATGTATACATATAAATACGTATATATGTATATATATATACGTATTTATATGTGTGTATACACACACACACACACACACACACACACACACACGTAGAGACAGAGAGAAAGGACAGACACTGAGAGAGATAGAGATATAAATAATATTATTACCAGGGTGTAGCTTTGGGTAAGAAGACTAGAGGAATTGTGAGTGAAACTTTTAAAAACATAGTTTGATTGGTAAAAATGTCTATGTATACAAAAAATAACTTTCCCAATATTTTTTTTGCTCCTTCATTTTCTCTTGCCAATGCAAAATAGAGGGTTATGATTTAATGTAAAGACATGATTAGCTATGCTGGCAGCAGTATGGCCTGTCATTCTAATTGGTGGTGTGCCACATGATGGACAGGACCCAGACTATGGCATACCACAGAACTGAGAGCTCTTTCCATACCTCAAGGCCCAGTATTAGTCTTGGCTAAAATACTATGTGATGATAACAAACACTATACTATAAAAGTAATTTCATGTTGGCATACATTTAACATTATTTGATGCTTTTTAGCTAAAGTTACTGAGTTTTAGCTATGCTTCTAATATGAATCTAGTATCAATCTTGTACAAATCTTCAAGAAGTCAAATCTCACCACCATCAGTTAACATTTTTCAAATCACCATAATGTACTTGAAATTAGAGTAGGTAGGCATTTGAAACAAAGAGATCAATCAGGAAAATGCTTATTCTTTACTTTATGGCTTTAGCTATCCACTTAGAGATTTCACATATAACTGAGTCCAGCCCATGACCTCATCCTGTGGAAATCATTTCTTTAATGTCTGCCTCTCCTGCTAGACTGTGAGAAACATGCGGGCAAGGACATTATCTGCCTTTCTCATCTATTCTATTTCTAGTAACTTAGCACAGTGCTTCTCAGGAGCTTCTCAGCAACAGAATATTTCTTTATTAATTGAATGAATGAATGAAGCTCTGGGCATTTGAGTCTGCTTATGGTAACATGTCTGGGACCTCTCACCTTGCTTCTGTCCTGTTTCTATTCTCCCAGAGACAGGGGAATTTTCAATTCATAATGATTGTCTATTAGATTTGACAACATTCCTTTCCCCAACTTTTGTTCCACCCCTGATGTAAAGTACTGAGAAAGGAAGATAATTGTCTAAATAACAAACTAAAGAATAGCCAATTCTGATAGGAGACTTGGTTTTATTTAATCAGGTAACACAAAATAACTGGTATATCTGCCCTTTTCATTTGGTTAAATGTGTTGGGTTTTTGGTCATTATGTTTCCATGTACATCAGTCTTCCGTGGAGTTCAAATCTAATGTGTGTGTGTGTGTGTGTGTGTGTGTGTGTGTGTGTGTGTGTGCATATGTTCTAGTGTGACAGGGAGAATAATGGCCCCCAAATATGTCCATGCCCTAATTCTTGGAACTTGTGAATATGTTACCTTATATAGCAAAAGGGACTTTGCAGATGTGATTAAAGGTAAAGGCTTTGAGACGAAGAGATTTCCTGGATATCTGGTGGACCCATGTAATCACACATATTCTTTAAAAGTGGAGAACATTTGCCAGCTGTGGATAGAGATGTGAGAATGGAAGAATGATCAGAGAGACGTGGCATTGCTGTCTTCGAAGGTGGAAGAAAGATGCCATGAGCCAATGAGTGTAGGAGGCTTCTGGAAGCTGGAAAGGCCAAGGAAACAGATTTTTTTCCTTAAGCCTCTGAAAGGACCACAGCCCTGCCAATGCCTTGATTTTGACCCTGAGAGACCCCTGATGGATTTCTGACCTTCTGAACTGTAAGATAATAAATTGTATTAAGTAACTAAGTTTGTAATTTGTTATAACAACAGTAGAAAATAAATGCAGTGATATTTTGATTAAATTTATGTGAATCTATTTGCTTAGCTCTAGAATAGTTATTTTAATAAAAACATTGATTCAAAAATTATATCTTTATATCAGCTTACTGTTTGGCTAAGTAAATTTAAATACATAGGGATTTTACAAATTGGCCGTGTTGGTTAAAAGAAAACACAATCAGGTGGCCAGATGGAATTTTAACAGGTAGGGTCTCCTTCCTGCTCCTTTCTGGGGACTTTTGTGGGAATCATTATAAGTAGTTAAATTAAGAGTATATGTTGAGGTGAACATGTTTCCCTTCTCCTAGGAGATGGAGAATAGCAGGGGTGGGGGGGGGGTGGAAGGTGACCTGGTATTTGTTGTCAGGTTGGTGAAATGTTTTGTGGGCTTGTTGATTTTATATATGACTCTTTTAGTCATAGTCTCTTGGCAGTGTGACAACAGTACCCCTTATCTTGAGTTTTCTAATACTTGACTTGTTAATATCAACATGGGAATAGAAAGATGAAAATAAGAAACTCGAAGGCTAAACAAATTATACAAGATTATGATTAAAATTGAGTTGGAGGTTAAACTTGGTTTCTTTTATTTCTACCTCTATTATTTAACTATGGTGTAAAAAAATAAGCAAAACCTCAAAAAGTTAAGAAGCAACCAATTTTTATACAAATTCTTTATTTTTTATAAAGTATTTCTACTTAAGAAATTTTGTAAGATTTCAGCTATTTGAAGCAATGCAAATATCTTCAAGTTCAGAAATAATTTTTCTTCAGTTTGGCATATGTGCTGGTTTTCTATTACTGTTGCAACAAATTACCACAGATTTGGGGCTTAAAAAACACAAATCTATTCTCTTACAGTTCTGGAAGTCAGAATCTGAAATGAGTCTTTGTTGCTAAAATCAAGGTATCGGCAGGGCTGGAGACTCCAGAAGAGAATCTGTTGCATTGACTCTTCCAACTTCTAGAAGCTGCTCTAATTCTTTGTCTCCTGAGCTCCTCAATACAATCAATCGCTCTGTCATTACATCTCCTCCTTTGATTGGCACTCTTCTTGCCTCCCTTTTATAAGTGCCTTTGTGATTACATCATACCCATCCAGATAATCCAGTAAAGTCTTCCCAACTCAAAATCCTTCATTTAATCACATCTACAAGTCCCTTTTGCTTTATAACATGATACTTAGAGTTTCCAAGGATTAGAATATGATGTATTTAGTGTGTGTGTTTGTGTGTGGGGAGGGTCGCATTATTCAGCCTACCACAGTATAAACTAGAAATCACAAAAGCTCTGAAACTTCTCAATATTGTCCTTATCTTTGAAGTCCTGATTCTCCCTTTGCAAAGGAGATTCCCTGTAAAAGTCCCTGGTAGTCATGTCAGTCAAGACACTACATGTAATTCACAGAATAAACGCACTGAAGTGTCGTCTGAGGCTTGGAAATGACTTAGTCCATAAATTTTTTTTTAAAGTCTTTATTGAATTTGTTACAATATTGCTTCTCTTTTATGTTTTGGTTGTTTTTGGCCGCAAGGCATGTGGGATCTTAGTTCTCCAACCAGGGATCGAACCCACACCTCCTGCACTGGAAGGCGAAGTCCCAACCACTGGACTGCCAGGGAAGTCCCTAGTCCATAACTTTCTGAATCAATGAGGAAATAGATAAAAGCTTTTAAATTATTATCCAAAGTTACCTGCAAAACTTAGAGGTAGAGCACAGGCCAAGAAAAGACAAAGAGAATCAACACTTACTGAGTGCCCATCGTTTGCCGTACACTCTATGTTTTGTAAATCTTCTGGGCCAGTCTCTTTACTTTCAATTTTCCAGATACAGCGAGTGAGACTAAAAAAATAACTGACAAATCTAGGATCACACAGATATTTTGGTAAACCTGATTCCTGTTCATTAATATCCACTGCCCCTTCCTGTATTGCTTTGCCCTGTTGAACTCAGATGTAGATATGTGATTTGTTTTAGTCAATGAAATGTGTCTCTTCTGAGCTGAATTTTTAAAAGTTAGAATTGGTTTTGCCGTATGCCTTTTGACTGTGCCACAATAACTGGAAATGTTGTCGATAAAAGATGCTCTGTTAGCGGGGTTCTTATGGAGAAATGACCTAGACACCAGTACGTGGTCTAAGCAAGAAATAAACTAATGCTATGGTAAGCCACTGTGTTTTGGAAGCCATTTGTTACTCCTGTATAACCTAACTTATCCAGTTATTGTCAATGACAGAATTTGAACTCAAGTCTGTCAGATTTCAAAGCCTATGTTCTATAATCTAGACACGGATTCTTGTTTTAGTGTTTGTTTTTCCACACTGTGAGACGTGCAAAATATGGCCAAACTGTCATATACTATGGACTGGATATAAAGACTTGGCCTTAAAGAAGTCTGTGATGTAGGTGGATATTAATATTTAAGAAGGACTAGATTATTACTGTCTTAACATTTTCTCACCAATTATTAGAATATACTTTATATGAAAGAAACTGGGCAACGATGTTGAGCTTAGTAACAGATAATAAGTAGTAGAGTGGAGAACATGTGGTAGAGCTCATCTAAATTGCCTTCTAGATATTGCCTTCCTTAATCCTCACAAAATCCCTGTCAAGTAGGTGTTACTATTCTCCTCCTATTTTTTAGATAAGGAAACTAAAGCACAAGCAGTACATGGTGGAGGTTGCATTAGAACTGGCTATGTTCCTAAATCGTATTTAGCCCCTTTATAATCAAACATGTTAATTTACTCCAAATGTTCACAATCAAAACCAACACATTTAATATATGGGTATCTGATTAAGAACACCAGAATATAAATTAAAATTATATTTAAAATTTTGTATTGCAAATTCTGCTTTATTTGGAGCTTTACATATAGGTTGTTCCTCTATAACAAGATACTAATCAATTCAAAGCGTAAATCAAACCAGATTGGTGGTTCCAAAGAAATGTCTGGCTGTCTGACCAAATTAATGGAGTAGCTGTAATTAGGCCTACAGTGTTCTGTACATCTTCCCCTGTAACCACCAGTTTTTAATCACAACTACTCCCATTGTCACCATTTTTTAAAAGTCTATGGCTATTGCTTCAACTAAAATACAAATATATCCACGTTACTACCCTCTCCTTTCTTTTTTTCACTTGTGCCACTATGATAATTTGACGTCTCATCTCCTTGGCTTTTGTAAGGAGTTAATGATTTTTTAAGTATTAGATCTGAAGTTCAAGCATGCAAGTCAAGTCACTGTATTTGGCAAAGCCCTGTCATAAGGAGTGATTGATGCATTGTTGTATTTATTTATTTTTATTTATTAACATTGCCATTTTATTTATTTTTTATATCTTAAAGATTGGATTTTTATTTATTTTTTTAATTTAATTATTTATTTATTTATTTTTACATCTTTATTGAAGTATAATTGCTTTAGAGAGGTGTGTTAGTTTCTGCTTTATAACAAAGTAAATCAGTTATACATATACATACATCCCCATATCTCTTCCCTCTTGCGTCTCCCTCCCTCCCACCCTCCCTATCCCACCTCTCTAGGTGGTCACAAAGCACGAAGCTGATCTCCCTGTGCTATGTGGCTGCTTCCCACTAGCTATCAGTTTTAAATTTTGTAGTGCATATATATGTCTATGCCACTCTCTCACTTTGTCCCAGCTTACCCTTCCCCCCCCCCATGTCCTCAAGTCTATTGTCTAGTAGGTCTGAATCTTTATGCCCGTCTTGCCCCTAGATTCTCCATGACCATTTATTTTTCTTACATTGCATATGTATGTGTTAGCATATGGTATTTGTTTTGCTCTTTCTGACTTACTTCACTCTGTATGACAGACTCTAAGTCCATCCACCTCACTACAAATAATTCAATTTCGTTTATTTTTATGGCTGAGTAATATTCCATTGTATATATGTGCCACATCTTCTTTATCCACTCATCCGATGATGGACACTTAGGTGGCTTCCATGTCCTGGCTATTGTAAATAGAGCTGCAATGAATATTTTGGTACATGACTCTTTTTGAATTATGGTTTTCTCAGGGTATATGCCCAGTAGTGGGATTGCTGGGTCGTATGATAGTTCTATTTTTAGTTTTTTAAGAACCTCCATACTGTTCTGCATAGTGGCTGTATCAATTTATATTCCCACCAGCACTGCAAGAGGGTTCCCTTTTCTCCACACCCTTTCCAGCATTTACTGTTTGCAGATTTTTTGATGATGGTCATTCAGACCAGTGTGAGATGATATCTCATTGTAGTTTTGATTTGCATTTCTCTAATGATTAGTGATGTTGAGCATTCTTTCATGTGTTTGTTGGCAGTCTGTATATCTTCTTTGGAGAAATGTCTATTTAGGTCTTCTGCCCATTTTTGGATTGGGTTGTTTGTTTGTTTGACATTGAGCTGCATGAGCTGCTTGTAAATTTTGGAGATTAATCCTTTGTCAGTTGCTTCATTTGCAAATATTTTCTCCCACTCTGAGGGCTGTCTTTTCATCTTGTTTATGGTTTCCTTTGCTGTGCAAAAGCTTTTAAGTTTCATTAGGTCCCATTTGATTATTTTTGTTTTTATTTCCATTTCTCTAGGAGGTGGGTCAAAAAGGATCTTGTTGTGATTTATGTCATAGATCATTCTGCCTGTGTTTTCCTCTAAACGTTTTATAGTGTCTGGCCTTACATTTAGGTCTTTAATCCATTTTGAGTTTATTTTTGTGTATGGTGTTAGGGAGTGTTCTAATTTCATTCTTTTACATGTAGCTGTCCAGTTTTCCCAGCACCACTTACTGAAGAGGCTGTCTTTTCTCTATTTATATTCTTGCCTCCTTATCAAATATAAGATGACCATATGTGCGTGGGTTTATCTCGGCTTTCAGTCCTGTTCCATTGATCTATATTTCTGTTTTTGTGCAAGTACCACACTGTCTTGATTACTGTAGCTTTGTAGTATAGTCTGAAGCCAGGGAGCCTGATTCCTCCAGCTCCGTTTTTCTTTCTCATGATTGTTTTGGCTGTTCAGGGTCTTTTGCGTTTCCATACAAATTGTGAAATTTTTTGTTCTAGTTTTGTGAAAAATGTCATTGGTAATTTGATAGGGATTGTATTGAATCTGTAGATTGCTTTGGGTCATATAGTCATTTTCACAATATTGATTCTTCCAATCCAAGAACATGGTATACTTCTCCATCTATTTGTATCATCTTCAATTTCTTTCATCAGTGTCTTATAATTTTGCATACAGGTCTTTTGTCTCCATAGGTAGGTTTATTCCTAGGTATTTTATTCTTTTTGTTGCAATGGTAAATAGGAGTGTTTTGTTAATTTCACTCTCAGATTTTTCATCATTAGTGTATAGGAATGCAAAGGATTTCTGTGCATTAATTTTGTATCCTGCTACTTTACCAGATTCATTGATTAGCTCTAGTAGTTTTCTGGTAGCATCTTTAGGATTCTCTATGTATAGTATCATGTCATCTGCAAACAGTGACAGCTTTACTTGTTCTTTTCTGATTTGGATTCCTTTTTTTTTTTCTTTTTCTTCTCTGATTGCTGTGGCTAAGACTTCCAAAACTATGTTGAATAATAGTGGTGAGAGTGGGTAACCTTGTCTTGTTCCTGATCTTATTGGAAATGGTTTCAGGTTTTCACGATTGAGGATGATGTTGGCTGTGGGCTTGTCATATATGGCCTTTATCATGTTGAGGTAAGTTCCCTCTATGCCTACTTTCTGGAGGGTCTTTATCATAAATGGGTGTTGAATTTTGTCAAAAGGTTTCTTTGCATCTCTTGAGGTGATCATATGGTTTTCCTCCTTCAATTTGTTAATATGGTGTATCACATTGATTGATTTGGGTATATTGAAGAATCAGTGCATCCCTGGGATAAACCCCACTTGATCATGGTGTCTGACCCTTTTAATGTGCTGTTGGATTCTGTTTGCTAGTATTTTGTTGAGGATTTTTGCATCTATGTTCATCAGTGATATTGGCCTGTAGTTTTCTTTCTTTGTGACATCTTTGTCTGGTTTTGGTATCAGGGTGTTGGTGGCCTCATAGAATGAGTTTGGGAGTGTTCCTCCTTCTGCTATATTTTGGAAGAGTTTGAGAAGGAGAGGTGTTAACTCTTCTCTAAATGTTTGATAGAATTCACATATGAGAACATCTGGTCCTGGGCTTTTGTTTGCTAGAAGATTTTTAATCACAGTTTCAATTTCAGTGCTTGTGATTGGTCTGTTCATATTTTCTATTTCTTCCTGGTTCAATCTTGGAAGGTTGTGCATTTCTAAGAATTTGTCCATTTCTTCCAGGTTGTCCATTTTATTGGCATAGAGTTGCTTGTAGTAATCTCTCATGATTCTTTGTATTTCTGCAGTGTCAGTTGTTACTTCTCCGTTTTCATTTCTAATTCTATTGATTTGTGTCTTCTCCCTTTTTTTCTTGTTGAGTCTGGCTAATGGTTTATCTATTTTGTTTATCTTCTCAAAGACCCAGCTTTTAGTTTTAATGATCTTTGGTATTGTTTTCTTAATTTCTTTTTCATTTATTTCTGCTCTGATCTTTATGAATTCTTTCCTTCTCCTAACTTTGGGGATTTTTGTTCTTCTTTCTCTAATTGCTTTAGGTATAAGGTTAGGTTGTTTATTTGAGATGTTTCTTGTTTCTTAAGGTAGGATTGTATTGCTATAAACTTCCCTCTTAGAACTGCTTTTGCTGCATCCCATAGGTTTTGGGTCGTCGTATTTTCATTGTCATTTGTTTCTAGGTATTTTTTGATTTCCTCTTTGATTTCTTCAGTGATCTCTTGGTCATTAAGTAGTGTGTTGTTTAGCCTCCACGTGTTTGTATTTCTTACAGATTTTTTCCTGTAATTGATATCTAGTCTCATAGCATTGTGGTCGGAAAAGATACTTGATACGATTTCAATTTTCTTGAATTTACCAAGGCTTGATTTGTGACCCAAGACATGATCTATCCTGGAGAATGTTCCATGAGCACTTGAGAATGTGTATTCTGTTGTTTTTGGATGGAATGTCCTATAAATATCATTTAAGTCCATCTTGTTTAATGTATCATTTAAAGCTTGTGTTTCCTTATTAATTTTCATTTTGGATGATCTGTCCGTTGGTGAAAGTGAGGTGTTAAAGTCCTCTACTATGAATGTGTTACTGTCGATTTCCCCTTTTATGGCTGTTAGTATTTGCCTTATGTATTGGGGTGCTCCTATGTTGGATGCATAAATATTTACAACTGTTATATCTTCTTCTTGGATTGATCCCTTGATCATTATGTAGTGTCCTTCTTTGTCTCTTGTATTAGTCTTTATTTTAAAGTCTATTTTGTCTGATATGAGAATTGATACTCCAGCTTTCTTTTGGTTTCCATTTGCATGGAATATCTTTTTCCTCACTTTCAGTCTCTGTGTGTCCCTAGGTCTGAAGTGGGTCTCTTGTAGACAGCATATATATGGATCTTGTTTTTGTATCCATTAAGCCAGTCTGTGTCTTTTGGTTGGAGCCTTTAATCCATTCACGTTTAAGGTAATTATCGATATGTATGTTCCTATTACCATTTTCTTAATGGTTTTGGGTTTGTTATTGTAGGTCTTTTCCTTCTCTTGTGTTTCCTGCCTAGAGAAGTTCCTTTAACATTTGTTGTGAAGCTGGTTTGGTGGTGCTGAATTCTCTTAGCTTCTGCTTGTCTGTAAAGGTTTCAATTTCTGTGTCAAATCTGAAGGAGATCCTTGCTGGGTAGAGTAATCTTGATTGTAGGTTTTTCCCTTTCATCACTTTAAATATGTCCTGCCAGTCCCTTCTGGATTGCAGAGTTTCTGCTGAAAGATCAGCTGTTAACCTTATGGGGATTCCCTTGTATGTTATTTGTTTTTCTTCCCTTGATGCTTTTAATATTTTTTCTTTGTATTTAATTTTTGATAGTTTGATTAATATGTGTCTTGGTGTGTTTCTCTTTGGATTTATCCTGTATGGGACTCTCTGTGTTTCCTGGACTTGATTAACTCTTTCCTTTCCCATATTAGGGAAGTTTTCAGCTATAATCTCTTCAAATATTTTCTCAGTCCCTTTCTTTTTCTCTTCTTCTGGGACCCCTATAATTTGAATGTTGGTGCATTTAATGTTGTCCCAGAGGTCTCTGAAACTGTCCTCAATTCTTTTCATTCTTTTTTCTTTATTCTGCTCTGCAGTAGTTATTTCCACTATTTGATCTTCCAGGTCACTTATCCATTCTTCTGCTTCAGTTATTCTGCTATTGATTCCTTCTAGAGAATTTTTAATTTCATTTATTGTGTTCTTCATCACTGTTTGTTTGCTCTTTGGTTCTTCTAGGTCCTTGTTAAACGTTTCTTGTATTTTCTCCATTCTATTTCCAAGATTTTGGACATCTTTACTATCATTACTCTGAATTCTTTTTCAGGTAGACTGCCTATTTTCTCTTCATTTGTTAGGTCTGGTGGGTTTTTACCTTGCTCCTTCATCTGCTGCATATTTCTCTGTCTTCTCATTTTGCTTAACTTATTGTGTTTGGGGTCTCCTTTTTGTAGGCTGTAGGTTTGTAGTTCTGGTTGTTTACGGTGTCTGCCCCCAGTGGCTAAGGTTCATTCAATGGGTTGTGTAGGCTTCCTGATGGAGGAGACTAGTGCCTGTGTTCTGGTGGATGAAGCTGGATCTTGGCTTTCTGGTGGACAGGTCCACGTCTGATGGTGTGTTTTGGGGTGTCTGTGACCTTATTATGATTTTAGGCAGCCTCTCTGCTAATGGATGGGGTTGCGTTCCTGTCTTCCTAGTTGTTTGGCATAGGGTGTCCAGTGCTGTAGCTTGCTGGTCGTTGAGTGGAGCTGGGTCTTGGCGTTGAGATGGAGATCTCTGGGAGATTTTTGCTGTTTGATATTATGTGGAGCTGGGAGGTCTCTGGTGGACCAATGTCCTGCACTTGGCTCTCCCACCTCTGAGGCACAGCCCCGATGCCTGGCTGGAGCACCAAGTGCCTATCCTCCACACAGCTCAGAACAAAAGGGAGAAAAAAGGAAAAAAAGAAAGAAAGAAAGAAGATAAAATAAAGTGAAATAAAATAAGGTAAAATAGTTATCAAAATAAAAAGTAAAAACATAATTATTAAAATTTAAAAAGTAATTTAAAAAATGAAAGAAAGAAGAGAGCAACCAAACCAAAAACCAAATCCACTAATGATAACAAGTGCTAAAAGCTATACTAAAAAAAACAAAAAACAAAACGGACAGACAGAACCCTAGGACAAATGGTAAAAGCAAAATCACACAGAGAAGCATACACATACACACTCACAAAAAGAGAAAAAGGCAAAAAAAATATATATATATCTTTGCTCCCAAAGTCCACCTCCTCAATTTGGGATGATTCATTGTCTATTCATGTATTCCACAGATGCAGGGTTCGTCAAGTTGACTGTGGAGATTTAATCCGCTGCTCCTGAGGTTGCTGGGAGAGATTTCCCTTTCTCTTCTTTGTTCTCACAGCTCCCTGGGTTCAGCTTTGGATTTGGCCCCGTCTCTGCGTGTAGCTTGCCAGAGGGCGTGTGTTCTTTGCTCAGACAGAACGGGGTTAAAGGAGCAGCTGATTCGGGGTTTCTGGCTCACTCAGGCCTTGGGGAGGGAGGGGTACGGATGCGGGGCGAGCCTGCGGCGGCAGAGGCCAGCATGACATTGCACCAGCCTGAGGCGCGCTGTGCGTTCTCCCGGGGAAGTTGTCCCTGGATCCTGGGACCCTAGCAGTGGCGGGCTGCACAGGCTCCCGGGAGGGGAGGTGTAGATAGTGACCTGTGCTTGCACACAGGTTTCTTGGTGGCGGCAGCAGCGGCCTTAGCGTCTCATGCCCGTCTCTCGAGTCCGTGCTGATAGCCGCGGCTCACGCCTGTCTCTGAAGCTCCTTTAAGCGATGCTCCTAATCCCCTCTCCTCGCGCACCAGGAAACAAAGAAGCAAGAAAAAGTCTCCTGCCTCTTCGGCAGCTCCAGACCTTTTCCCGGACTCCCTCCCAGCAAGCTGTGGCGCACTAACCCCCTCAGGCTGTGTTCATGCCGCCACCCCAGTCCTCTCCCTAGGATCCGACCGAAGCCCGAGCCTCAGCTCCCAGCCCCCGCCCGCCCTGGCGGGTGAGGAGACAAGCCTCTCGGGCTGGTGAGTGTTGGTCGGCACCGATCCTCTGTGCGGGAATCTCTCCGCTTTGCCCTCCGCACCCCTGTGGCTGCGCTCTTCCGTGGCTCTGATGCTTCCCCCCTCCACCACCCGCAGTCTCTGCCCGCGAAGGGGCGTCCTAGTGTGTGGAAACCTTTCCCCCTTCACAGCTCCCTCCCACTGGTGCAGGTCCTGTCTTTATTCTTTTGTCTCTGTTTATTCTTGTTTCTTTTGCCCTACCCAGGTACGTGGGGAGTTTCTTGCCTTTTGGGAGGTCTGAGATCTTCTGCCAGCGTTCAGTAGGTGTTCTGTAGGAGTTGTTCCACATGTAGATGTATTTCTGGTGTATCTGTGGGGAGGAAGGTGATCTCCGCATCTTACTCTTCTGCCGTCTTGAAGCTCCTCCTGATGCATTGTTTCAGGTTTGTGAAAGCAGTTAGGGAATGGGCTCCTGGGACACCTGCCAGAAAGTGTGGACCGTACAAGATACTATTTCTGAAGCCAATCAGCTTAACTGGGTAACACCTTAAAGTATGAAAAGCATCTTCCTTTGTGAGTCTATTGGTTACACAGACTCATGGCTTTGAAAATATGTCCCTTTTCTTAGCTGTTGACTAATATTAATACTGAACAGATGCATTTCTATTTCCTGTGACTTATGGATGTCATGTAATGGAGACCCTGTGTGACTATATAACCCGTTAACATAAAAATCACTTTTGATGATATAGTATCCAATGTTTCAAGGTCGCAGGGAATAACCTCCCAAATCATTCATTAGTTCTCTTACTGTTAATGCTGAAAATCTTCAGCACTCTAGTTTCTACATACTATTTTGACTTACCTCTTTATATTCCTTGTTCAGCAGGTTGAGGCTGTATTACTAAAGGTGAAATTCCAGCTGTTCACAGTATATAATCAAGAGAATTTATCAAAGGAGTGGTCTATTGAGTAATTACCTAACATTTAGAGATTATTCTTTTGAATATTTTGAATACTTTTCCTGCCCTTCTACTCCTCACCCCAACTTAGATCTCACTGAACGTCACGTATCTGAAAGAAGTAAGCAAGTATAGGAATAATCAAATTGTATATGTGATAAAGATGGAAATATAAAAATACAGGGCTAGAAATCTAGCATCTTGAGCTTCAAAAACAATCTGCCATACATTTCGTCTAATATTTAGGCTTAAACCTATTTTTTAGCAATTGGAAATCTGAATCTCATTTGCTGTGATTTCTCTTAAAAGCTTAGCAAAAGTGAGTGATGTTTTCTGGCTTGCTCTTATGAGCAGAACATAACCAGGAAGTCTGTTTCTCCGATAGTGGAAGGTTCTCTGTATTGCATTTCTTGTGCTTTACCCTGTGTATTTGAGCCAATGTCATCAGTACATCTGGAATTAAAATTTAGGGTCTTAGAAAGACCTAAAGAGTAGTGTTAAATGAAACAGGAGAATGTTTTGATTTATTGGAATTCATGGTAAAAATCATGCATAAGTTATGTATACAAGTTATGGCCGTTTTTGACATATGTGATACAGGAGTCACTTTCAAAAATTCAAGATATAGACTATAATTTCAAAAATATAAAAACAGAAAGAGTTCTGGCTAAAAAATTTATTTAAACTCTGCTTATTTGAAACATTATTTCAAATAATGTTTTAAAGCTAATTATTTTAAAGCTAAAACATTTAAAACTTGCCTCAGCGTAAATGTAGTTTAATTCAATCAGAAGAACAAAAGAAAGTATTAGATGCATTTAGGCATTATATAGGATTGTGGGCTAAGAGTGAGCACTACTACACAACGACACACACAGGTACATATAGATACTCACAGAGAGAAAGACACACATATGGATATATATCTGTGAAAGTGTATATTTCATTTTATGTTTCTATCTTTTATAATCTTGCAGCTTCACATATTACTTTTGTGTCTAATTGTTGAACCTAATAAATATGTAATGCTTTGTTATTTCATTGACAATAATGTATTTTAACAGTGTTACAAAAACTTACCAGGTCTACTATGTTGTATGTTATTCAAATCATGGCCATAGAAAATGTTCACTTATTAATACATCTGGAATTTCTCTACTGAGTAATAGCAAATGTATTGCCATATTTTGTAATACTTCTGGATAGGACATAAGACCATTCAGTATATTCCTGGCACTAGAAACTTTTCTACCATTAGCTAATAGAATGTACAATTCCATGAAACTTCCATGTGTGGTTTATTGGAAACCACAAAATGAGTTCCAACAACTTAGTAGATAATTATGTCTTTACTGATAATCATGTTTATAAAAATGTATATTTCAATTTAGTTCTCTAGGAAGAAATTATGTTCTTTTATTTGTAACATTTTTAAACACAAATGCATGTTACCTGATATTCATTATGGCTTACAAATAAAATGTTCTGAGCTTATCACTAAAAACCACCCACAAATACTACAGGTGGTTACATATCTTATGGGGGGAAAATATATAAATTATATATATATATTAATATATATATTTTATATGTATTATATATATATATATAATTATTTAGAAGAAAACTGTGAACCTAAACTTTTTTTTTTTTTGTGGTACGCAGGCCTCTCACTGCTGTGGCCTCTCGCGTTGCGGAGCACAGGCTCCGGATGCGCAGGCTTAGCAGCCATGGCTCATGGGCCCAGCCGCTCTGCGGCATGTGGGATCTTCCTGGACTGGGGCACGAACCCGTGTCCCCTGCATCGGCAGGCGGACTCTCAACCACTGCACCACCAGGGAAGCCCTGTGATGCTTAATTTAGATGTCACCTTGTCTAAGACATGGAGTGCCCAGATTAAACATAATTTCTGGGTGTGTCTGTGAGGCTATTTCTAGATGATACTAGTACTTGAATTGGTAGACTGGGTAAAGCAGATTGTTCTCCCTAAACTGGGTGGACGTCATTTAATCTGTTGAGCACCTGAAGAGAACAGAAAGGCAGAGGAAGAGGGAATTCATTCACTCTACCTGACTGTTGAGCTGAGACATCAGTCTTCTCCTGACCTCAGACTGGGACTCATGCCATTGACCCTCCAGTTCTCAGGACCAAATCACTGGCTTTCCTGCCTGCAGACAACAGATTGTGGGACTTCTCAGCCTCTATAAGAGCATAAGATAATCCTTTATAATCTTTCTCTCTCCCTCTCTCCCTCTCTCTCTCTCTCTCTATATATATATATATATACCTCTTGTTTCTCTGTGAGAAACTTTTATCAGAAGTATGAAATTCCTTCATAGAATAAGTTGAGATATAAATAATAATCTGAATCAGGATTTATACTCAGTACAGACATCATCTTATTTTTGTAGTAGGGTCTACTACCATATTTTTGATGCCCAGTAGTAGTATGAGGAAGAGGAGAAGAATATGTTTGTTATATGAGAATAGGTGAAGATTGCAGTGAAAATAATAGAGTGAAACAAGTAAATACAAAGGAAAAGATGGATTGCCTTTCTATATAACTGTTTCAGGGAGGGAGCAAACTGATATGGTCTGGTTCTAGATTGGCTCCAGGATTCAAAATTGTCCAAGGGAAAGTTCTTTATTTTATTTTTTTTTAAAGTTCTTTAAATAGAATTATCTCAATAAGCACATGTGTCCATGACTTGACAGCCATGAGCCAGGCCACATGTGCTTAGAATATTTCTTAAATAGTCATGGAAGAAAAAAAAATTAATTGTTAGAATGTTAATTACCACTAAATTCAAATAGTCCCTAAAATACATTGGCAATCTAGTAAATTGGCAGAGTGGTTAGGAGCTTTAGCCTTCCTACCCAGGTATGTTAACTTTGTACAGTAGTTAGAACTATAAATATCCAATGTTTTTTATTATTATCTTACAAAATGAAATCAGAACTTCTTTTGGTCCTTGGGGAGTTAGAAACATCTCTTCAAATATGGTGTCACTGGAGTTTGTTTGTTTGTTTGTTTGTTTTTTATTCATTTTTGGCAGTGTTGGGTCTTCGTTTCCCTGCAAGGGCTTTCTCTAGTTGCGGCGAGCGGGGGGCCACTCTTCATCGTGGTGCACGGGCCTCTCACTGTCGCAGCTTCTCTTGTTGTGGAGCACAAGCTCCAGACGCGCAGGCTCAGTGGCCATGGCACACGGGCCTAGTTGCTCCGTGGCATGTGGGATCTTCCTAGATGGGCTCGAACCCGTGTCCCCTGCATTGGCAGGCAGATTCTCAACCACTGCGCCACCAGGGAAGCCCGTCACTGGAGTTTTTTAAGCACAAGTGAAGGTCTATTTAAAACTACCCACTTGGTTAACTAACCTCTGAATCTCTTTTCTAGATTAACCAGAGCTCTCTCTCCCTCTTTGTCAAGAACAATGACTAAGAGGATCTGTACCTGGTCTCTCCTTTGGGGTGAGTTGTATACCCCCAAATGTTTTTTGTTCACCAAATATCTTTATGCTGATTGTATTTGTTATTCTAATTCCATAATTTAATTAAACATGAAATAAACCAATTACATTTGAGTGAATAAAGACTTTTGCTTCTATGAGAATTAAGTTGAATTCTACCTGATACATAGGAGTGATTGAACACGTGTTTATCTATACTCTTTCCAAAAACTCCACAAAGGGAAAGGACTACACGTTACAAGCCCATAGGGATAAATAGGATGAGTAAGAAGATAATAACAGATAATTCATGTAGATGGGCATGTGGTAACTAACTTGCACGTTAAAACTCAAGTCATCATACAGGAAAGCCAATAAGAAAGCAATTCAACTTGTACCACAAAATTGTGCCAGGTTCCAAATTTTAGATACCAGATCGTACTGGGAACTAGGGTGAGGAGATGGGGCTGAAAACAGAAGGACTAGTTTCAAGACTTTCAACTCTGTACAAAGACGATTACAACTGCAGATCACTTTCTTCATCCATTATGCATCCAGGCAACTACTTTCTTCTGGAATAGGCAGAAGACTGGAGGTTTGCATTATAGAGATAGTGAAATAGACCTGTTCTGTATTCAGGGATGACAGACACTGCCATGGGCAAGCTGAAGGTAAGATTTACCCAATGGTACCCACATTATGATGACTTCAGTCCCCTTCCCGCAGCTGGGCTTACAGAATGTTTATACCCTCCAGAAAGGAGACTGAACACAACTTTCTGTAAAAACTGACAGCCTTAAGAGAAGTGACATACACACACAGACATTCAGGATGTTGCTAGGAAATGTCCAGATGCTCACCTGGTCCTCCTAGAATGAAGTGTACTATTGCATAAGCCCTGTTCATATTGGCAAGGCTGTCGCATTCGTGTGTGTGTGTTTTATTCTTAAATAGGACCTATTAAGCAAGAATTAGCCAAATATGATCTCTTCTGGATTAACGCTCTAATTTTCTACAACTTTCCAACTCATTTGGTCTTTCCATTCCCGCTCCCCTCTCCACTGTGGGATATCCTCAAATCTATTTTTAACCTTTTACTTTTTAAATTCCTTTTACTTTTTAAATCAATAAATGTTAGTGTTCTCTGAAAGTTATTTTTCATATAGTATTCTATTCTAGTTTTATGGATTCTATATTTTCTGACATCTCTCAGAATTTACTGATTACGGGGAGGCATTAAATTTTATTGTCTCTGCGTCAATAATAAATAACAGAAAACATGTGCAAGAGAGCACACACACACACATGTACCCACAACAAGTTGAAAGTTGTGGGCAGATTTGATATTAATATGAATCACATTTAAAGGATCACTACAGAATTAGATATTAGCAAACCTACTAAAAGATATATGGGGAGAATGAAAAGTCCTATTTAGGTTTTATATTTGGGTTGCTTTGTAAGTATATTTAAGTCACGCTCTGCTTGGAAGAATCAAACCTGGATATGATAATATATGCACCAAGGGTAAGATTAATGCTGGAAAAACTACAAAATTCCAATCAAGGGACTTAGAGGCACAGACCGACATGAGGGGAAGGAATACACAACATAATGCCTCAAGTTAAAAGAACATGTTTAAGGTCTGTGTATTTCTTTTTATTTTATACCTATTTTCCTCTGTCACAGCTTTTTTGTGACTAACTGACCAACGACTGGACTCGATCGAGCTGGATAAGAACGTGTCTGCAGTAGTCGCAAAGACCTAGCAGAGCTCTTGAGAAGAAGCAAAATGATAGCAGCTCTTCTCTTCTCAGTTTTGGAGAGCAGTTTTCCTGTATTTCATCCCACTTCTTACTGTAGATTAGAAAAAAAAAAAAGAAAACTCCAATTTCCAACTGCAAGCTCCATCTTATCTTAAAGTCTGAGATGGATAGGAGAAGGCTGCCCTTCTTTCTCCTGGAGGAAGGGTCTTCCTTTAAACCAATCAGTCCGGCAGCGTACCTAGCAGTTTCCTATCTCAGCTTCGCTGGATGAAAAGAAGGCTGAATCCTCCTCCTAAATGCCGCCCAGCTCTGTGTACAAAGGATGAGGACAGCTAAACACTCAGCTGCCTTCTTTCCTGCAACAGCCTCTCCTGCTTCTTGACAGAGATTTCCTACAGGGCACAGCATTCGTTTCCGTAAGTCCTATATTCTTCAGAAGCAGGGCCCATGTGTCATACCATATTATTCCTTTTCTCTTTCTTTCCTATTATTTTCTTTTACTTCTCTCTTGGAAAAAACAGTGCTACAAACTTACTAGTTGTTTAATCAACTTTGGCAGAAGAGGAGGTTGCTAAGAACTTTGCCTTGAAATTGGAAATTGATCTTGGTCTTCCAAGTACTCTGAAATGTCTTTCTCTTCCCAAAGTTTTGCTCTTGTTAGACTTGCTGAAATCTTCTATCCTAAAGTTAGGAGGGTTTGGTATAATTCAGAAATGTTTTACGAACTGAAAATGACATTTAAATAAAAAACAAAAAAGTGAAGCCCAGCACTGCTGCTGTTTGTCTAAGGTGCAGGGAATAAGTGGTTTCTCTTAATGTTGTGGTGACTTATTCGTTACAGCTATGTGTATGCATGACTTCCTAACAGATTGTTTCCAGTTCCTCTCTCCTGTACTTTATGATGTTATTGTCATTCTTTAAACTTAAACATACATTATAATAACTCAACACATTGTTTTTATTTTCCTATAAATAGTTATTTACAGTAAAATTCAGTGGCATTTAATATATTCACAATGTTGTGCAATCACCAACTCTCTCTAGTTTCAAACTTTTTGAAAACACACCATATACCAATTAAGGGATCACTCCCCGTTTTCCCTTGCCCTCACCCCTTGATAGCCACTAACTGCTGTCCTTTTCTGTGGATTTGCCTATTCTGAATATATCATATAAAGGTATGACAGAATATATGACTACTGTGCGTGGCTTCTTTCATTTAGCATAGTGTTTTTGAGGTTCAGTCAAGTTGTAGCATGTACCGGTACTTCACTCATTTTTATGGATGAATAATATTTCATTGTTTTATGTTACACAATTTGGTTATCCAGTCATCTGTTGATGGATATTTGGGTTGTTTCCACCTTTGGCTGTTATGAATACAGGCATACCTTGGAGATATTGCAGGTTGGGTTCCAGACCACTGCAATAAAGCAAATATCTCAATAAAGGGAGTCAAATTAACTTTTTGGTCATTTTTGGCATATAAAAGTTATGTTTACACTATACGGTAGTCTATTAAGTATGCAATAGCATTATGTCTACCAAGCAATGCATATACCTTAATTTTAAAAATACTTTATTGCTAAAAAGTGCTATCATCCTGAGCCTTCAGCCAGTGGTAGTAGTGACATCAAAGATCATTGATCACAGATTGCCATAACAAATATAATAGTAATGAAAAAGTTTGAAATATTGGGAGAATTACCAAAATGTGGCAGAGACAGGAAGTGAGCAAATGTTGTTGGAAAAGTGGCATCAATAGACTTGCTTGATGCAGGATTGCCACAAACCTTCAATTTGTAAAAAACACAACATCTGTGAAGTACAATAAATTGAGAAATGCCTCTAATACTGCTATAAACATTTATGTACAAGTTTCTGGGTGGACATGTGTTTTTACTTCTCTTAGGTATGTATCTAGGAGTGGAATTGCTGGGTCCTATGGTAATTCTATGTTTAGTTTTTTGAAGGACTGCTAAACTGCTTCCACAGTGTCTGCATCATTTTACATTCTTACCTGCAACATACAAGGGTTCTTATTTCTCCACATTCTTGCCAACAGTTATTTTCCAGTTTTTGATTAAAGCCATCCTGGTGGACATGAAGTGGTAAATCATTGCGGTTTTGATTTCTATTTCTTCAATGACCAATGATTTTGAACAACTTTCCGTGTACTTGTTGGACAGTTGTATATCTTTGGAAAAATGTCTATTTGGGTCCTTTGCCCATTTTTTAATTGAGTTGTTGGTCTTTGTTGTTGAGTTGTAAGAGATTGTTATATATTCTAGATATAAAAATCTTAACATATATGATTTGAAAATATTTTTCCCATTCTGTAAGTTGTCTTTTTAAATTGTAGATGAAGTCCTTTGATGAACAAAAGTTTCTAACTTTAAGAAAGTTCAATTTTCTATCTTTTTCTTTTATTGCTCGTACTTCTGGTGTCAAATCTAAGAATCCATTGCCAAATCCTGAGTCTTGAAGAGTCTTCCTTACAGTTTCCACGTGCTGCTTATATTACCCATCTGTCCTTGCACGTTTTGTCTACTTTTTCTATTAGAATCCTTAACATATGAATTGCAGTTTTTTCAAATTCCCTGTCTGATAAATCCATATTAGTGTTATACCTGAGTTTGGCTCTGATGCTTGCTTGATCTCTTCAGCTGAGTCTTTACTTGCCTTTTGGTATGGTTTGCATGTAGCTTTTTGTTGAAAACCAGACATGCTCAATGGGGTAAAAAGAACTGAAGTCATAGGACTTTAGTGAGAGGATTTGTGTTAATTTGATTAGGAGTTAGGCTGTGTGTAATGTTTGCTATATCTAATGTTTATGTTTATGTGTCTTACATCCCTCTAGTGTCCTTGTTCTTGTCTCCCCGTTGTCTTTGAGTTTCCCTGACAACTCTTCCTTAGTCAGAGTCTGAGTCTTCCTCCTCTTTTAGCCCTTATTTACTGACATTATACTGGATCCCTGTTGTTGGTGGTAAAATGTGATGGAGAGAAAAAATTCTATAATCTTATAACTTCATCTCAGTCTTTTAGGAGGCCTATGTCTCTAGGTTGTAGCATTCACAAGTGTTTCTCTACTTCCTACCCCTCCTGCCCCCTACCTCCAGGTAAGACAGCAAGGCTAGAGGAAGCTGGAGTGAGGAAAAATGTCTTTCCCCAGATGGGATTAGGCTCTGGTAAAGTCTTTCCCCTACAGAGTAGGCTTCTGTTATAAAGAACAGATATTTTAATATGATCAAGTGATCTTTCTTCTGTAGCTTATTGATGTAATGGGTTATATTAATTGATTTTCAAATGTTGAACCAACCTTGCATACCAGTAATAAATCTCACTTGCTTATAGTGTATAATTCTTTGTCTACACTGTTGCATTAGATTTGCTAATATTTTGTTGAGGATTTTTGCCTCTATGTTTATGAGCTATATTGGTTTGTAGTTTTCTTATAATGTCTTTGTCTGGGCTTGGCATTAAAGTAATGCTGGCCTCGTAGAATGAGTTAGGATGCATTCCCTCTGCTTCTATCCTCTGAAAGAGATTATAGAGAATTGGTATAATTTCTTCCTTAAATGTTTGGTAGGTTTTGCCAGTGAACTCCTCTGGGTCTGGTGCTTTCTGTTTTGAAATGTTATTCAGTGATGTATTTCCCTTCCCCCAGGTCAGTTAAGCTCTGATAATACTCCAGCAGGGTAGGCTCTAGTTAACTTGTTTTTCCTAAGGGCAGATCTTGTTAAGAAGAACAGAGTGTTCTGGCATATTTCAAAATGGTTTCTTATCCCCTCCCCTTGCCAGAAGCCTGAGGGGATTTTTTTAATATTTACTATGGGAGGCTGGTTGAACTCCTGTGGGTAAATCTAAAATATTGTGACACCCCCCTCATGACTGGGTCCCCTTGGAGTTTTTAACTCTCATAGTTGTTCACAATAAGCCTCCAGCAATTTCTTAATTACAGTTTGGATGTTCCTATCCTGGCAATGGTATCTGTGGCAGTTTTGCTCATCAGTGTCTGCTCCAGTAAGCCATGACTCCTTGCATTCACCTGTCTGTCTCTCTAATCTTGTAGGCAGCATTTTGCCCTGTGCTCACCCCTCTCTTATAAATCAAAGAAGATGTTGATTTTTTTGGTTTAATTTTTATTGTTTTACTTGTTAGGATGGGGTAGCAATTCTGAAGCTCCTTACATGTAGATCTGGAAACTAGAAGTCTCAGCTGCCTTTTTCATTTTCCTTTTTAATAGACTAAAATGTCATATATATTATAATATTTGGGGATGGTAATGTATTTAATCTTACCAAGTTCACGGGTTGCATTTTTAGATATTTTGGAGTCCATAATATCATTAATAACATCTGATTATTATTTACAATTTCCTGTTAGTAATAATTGTAAGCAATAAAACATTCTTTAAAAATTGTCATAGCCGATACAAGTGGTAGACTTTGAAAGGCAAAGAATAGTGAAACAGAGCAGGACCCTATGGTCCTTGCCCCTCCCATGTCCTCTGCCTGCCTTTTGTCTGTAGAAAAACTTTAGCCAAAGAATAAGTTTAATCAGAGAAGTGAGAAAATGCAGAAACAAAGGAAAACAGTCAAAGGAGTCCAAATAATAATAGTTTAGTCATTAAGCAAAGTCAGGGACATTTAGTTCCTTCTCAAAGGCTATAGATAATATGCTGAGCCATATCCTGTGAGCTCCCTTATAGATACTGAAACCTCCACCAGGTGGAAGAAGTTAACTACATGATGACCAGACTGTAGCCATGACATAAGCTGCCACAATTCTGAGAACTGGCCTCAAAGAAATGGGAACAAACCAACCTGGGAACTGAAGACTAACTGGACTTAAAACAATCAAGATGATGCTGATCAGACCACTGCATGACTAATTTCAAGATGACTGTCAGACATGACTGCTATTTCTACATGTAGCCCCCTCCTTTCACCTATAAAAGCTCTTGACCACTGATTGTCACTTGGCGGGAGTTGGCCTTTGGACAGGAGTTTCCTCACTCCCCCTGCCGCCCTGGTTACTGGCCTCTGAAATAAAGCAAACTTTCCTTTCCACCAACCTCGCTTTTTTTATTGGCTTTTGAGAGGCAAGCAGCCGGAGCCCCGTTTTCAGTTAAACTAGGACTTCCATTTTGGCACTGCCGCAAACTAGATTCTCTGAAAAACCCTCCATATAAAAGGCACTTAGAAATGCTGGATAAAATACAACAATATTCTAAAGGAGTATTTGGACTTATAAGAAAGTTGAGGAAATCTCCTGTGGCTCTAAATTAAAAAGACTCTGAAAATCAGGGAGTTTTGTGTGAACAAAAGCTGTTGCTTCATCACCTTCCTGCAGTTCTTACCTGAGGACTTCCAGAGATGAAACCTCAGTGTCCAGGGCATGCCTCTATCATTGCTCACTGTATTATAACCTTACGTACATGTCCATCACTAGACTGTGAGTTCTCTGAAGGCAGGAATGCTACCTTATTCATCTTTTGTCCCTGTGATTTATGCACCTACTAAGCACATGGTAATAATTCAGTTAATATCTACTGAAATAAAGAGAAAAAGTTAAACTTGAGAGAAAAGACAAATTATCTACAGAGGAATGACATTAGAATAAGAGCAGAATTTTTAGAGCAACGGTAGGAACCAAAATCTAATGAATAGTATATTAAGTATTTTGAGGTAAAAAATAAGTCATCACATCACTTAAGAAAGAGAAAAAAATATAATTATGGACAAATTGAAAATAGAAAGTTTATCACCCTCCAACCATTTTAAAAGAATATTTGAAATATACTCTTTAAGAAAAAGAAAAATGAAAAAAAAAAGAAAAAGAAAAATGATTTTTTAAAGAAATACTGAGATGCAAGGAGGAATAGCAAGGAAAGACGTGGGTAAACATGTGGGTAAATTTGAGCAAACATTGACTATACAACATAATAATAATGAATAATATGGGAGAGGATAATAAAAGATGGCATTAAAATAAAATAATAAAACAAATGTGAGTATAGACTGTAATTGCTTTATAATGGTTTAAGATTCTTTTATTTTAAGTATGCATAATAAAAGTTAAGGGTAACCACTGAAGTGTTTAAACAGTATACAATTTCTAAATAATTTGGAGAATGAAATTTTAAAAATTAATCCAAAAGAAAGCCAAAAATGTGTAGAAAAATAGGATATTTAGGAAGCACGTAACAAAATAGTAGACATAATTTCATAAATACAAAAAGATTAAATTCATTCATTAATTATACATTTCAAAGATTAAATTCAGAGATAAAAGAAAAAATCAAGTAGCAGAAGGATGCTTATGAGACCATTTATATAAATATCATAAATATTTTAAAAAGGTACTATTCTTTAGGGATCATAGAGCTATAAAAAATAGAGAAATTTCTGAATGATAAATATTTAATTTAGGACAATGATTATCTTAGGAGTACACTGAGTAGTTGATACATGGTGAACATTGGTTAATTCTTCATGCCTTTCATAGATCTGAAACATTTGCTAACATTTTTGGTGAAAATCCAGATTGGATTTTAATCTGCTTTTAATCAGGATTTTACTGCACTCAGTAATAGTGCACATAGTAATTTTGACTCTCAGAAAACCCTCTATGCATTGTAGTATTTCAATTGTGTGTATTTTAGTTTTTTGGCCACCTGTTGCTTTAGATGCTTGATGTCGTATCTTCAAGTTATGACATTTAAAGATGACAGGAGCAAAGAAACCAGTTTTCATAAGCAGCATCTTAGAAACTGAACCACATCTTAGTTCCTGAAAGATGAGAAATGGCCTCAGCTGTGGGAAAACTGGAATGTAGAAAAACATTTAAGCCGGTATCTGGTTACAAGGACTTTCTATCTTACTACTGCTGATTTTCAAGGGATGCCATTTTAGGGAGTGTGAAAAGCAGAATGAATTCTCTTATTCTCCCAGTTTCCAGCACTGCAATCTGCACCATCTGTATTAAATGACTCTATTTACCCAATGGAGCAATAGAGTTTGTTATATTAGCCTTTGTGAGATAAATGACTTGTTAGAATTCTCCAGTTTAACTAACATGAAATTCCCACTCTCCTGTCAATCCTTAGACCTGGTTTGAGTGTTGACAGAATGTTCACTAAAATCACTTGCAGAGACAGACACATAACACCCAATTAATAGTTCTATTCTCTTCTCAATTTTTCTTTCTTCTGCAATATATTCTTTCACTTTTTTGGACATTGTTGAACAAGTGCTTTCTTTTCTCTTTTTTCCTAATAATATTAGAAAAGTGACGGATCTATTTACAGAAGAATTTTTCATTGCAATTTCAGCCATGGCATTTGGTTTACTTCATTACTCAGGCTGTAGACACAAGGGAATATGATTGCAAATAAGAGAGTGTTCACTGCAGCAATTTCATAAGATAAACTTTAAAATTATATCTTCCTATGCAAAATGAGTGTATGTTGTTTAAAGAAAAATTAGAACATGTAGAAAACAAAATGCAGACCTAATCTCACCATTCAAATATAACCACTGATAATTCCAGTGGTATTTATTTCTGGGATTCTTTAATCTGCAAACAGACATAGAGACAAATAAATAAACACCTAGATATGGAGATATGTACATATTTTATTTCTATCTATTTGTCAATATATCTATATCTGTGTACTTCACATTTATTTTATAATTTTCATTTTCTACTTAATATTTTGAGCATTTTGAGGAGACCTTTGGCCGATTGATTATTGAAACAATGTAGAATGGTTTTGCTGTTGGGTCTATAAAGGTACTGCTGGATCTATAAATGTAGATATAAACTGCTTCAAGAATGAACACAGAGTAGAATTTAAAGCTTTTATGTAAGATTAAAAATAAAGCATATTTATACCTATCTTTAATTTTACTTTTAGCCTTAGGAGTTAGAATACAAAATAAATCTATAAAGAATTTTTACTAATTCTCTTGAAATTCAAAGATAAACTTATTTTTAATTAAAGAATCTTATAATTGTTTGAAATTTTAAGTTGTATATAAATTTGAAGGCAAACATTTTATGTTCCATCTTTGAAATAAGATGTCTTGATTGTAATAACTGATCCACAGGTATCTGCTGGTGTTGGTGGTAACACAACTTGGCTTTTGACTTAGTCTTTATTTGTGATTTCTTTTCCTTTTTATTTTTTTCTTTTTTTTTTAACATCTTTATTGGGGTATAATTGCTTTACAATGGTGTGTTAGTTTCTGCTTTATAACAAAGTGAATCAGTTATACATATACATATGTTCCCATATCTCTTCCCTCTCGCATCTCCCTCCCTCCCACCCTCCCTATCCCACCGCTCCAGGCGGTCACAAAGCACCGAGCCGATATCCCTGTGCCATGCGGCTGCTTCCTACTAGCTATCTACCTTATGTTTGTTAGTGTATATATGTCCATGCCTCTCTCTCGCCCTGTCACAGCTCACCCTTCCCCCTCCCCATATCCTCAAGTCTGTTCTCCAGTAGATCTGTGTCTTTATTCCTGTCTTACCCCTAGGTTCTTCATGACATTTTTTTTCTTAAATTCCATATATATGTGTTAGCATACGGTATTTGTCTTTCTCTTTCTGACTTACTTCACTCTGTATGACAGACTCTAGGTCTATCCACCTCATTACAAATAACTCAATTTCGTTTCTTTTTATGGCTGAGTAATATTCCATTGTATATATGTGCCACATCTTCTTTATCCATTCATTCGATGATAGGCACTTAGGTTGTTTCCATCTCCGGGCTATTGTAAATAGAGCTGCAATGAACATTTTGGTACATGACTCTTTTTGAATTTTGGTTTTTTCAGGGTATATGCCCAGTAGTGGGATTGCTGGGTCATGTGGTAGTTCTATTTGTAGTTTTTTAAGGAACCTCCATACTGCTCTCCATAGTGGCTGAACCAATTCACATTCCCACCAGCAGTGCAAGAGTGTTCCCTTTTCTCCACACCCTCTCCAGCATTTATTGTTTCTAGATTTTTTTCATGATGGCCATTCTGACTGGTGTGAGATGATATCTCATTGTAGTTTTGATTTAGGTGTGTTTAGGCACACTTGCAATATTTCAGATATTTTATTAGCTATGTATATACCCTATTAGCTAATTTTATTAGCTATGTATATACCCTATTCTAAAATTTTCTATGTTTTTATTATTCTAGGTAGGATTGATGAAACTTTTTACAACATTTAAACGTTCATATACATAGCAATTACACAATGATTTATGTTAGAAATATTGCACTTTTTCCAGGACTCTGATTCTTTAAAATTATATGTAGAAAATAAGCAAAATGATGTAATAAGCCAATTTTCCTGAATAGGTGCTGCTACAATGAATTGTCAAATAGAATCTAACCTCATTTTAAGAGCTGTAATCAATACTTAAGTAAAAGCTTAGTGGCATTTGAAAAATTTCATGGTCAAGTTTCCAACATTTCCTTTAATAAAATAAGGATATTGATAAATCAGTTGCAAGAAATCCAGAAAGACAGACACACAGTATGATTTTTTTTGGAGATTATTGAAAAATAATTTTTTTCCTTCTTTTTTCTCTTCAATTTCTTGAAAATTTTGGAGTAAGGAAAACTTCTTTCTAATTTTGTATTTTTGAAGGTTATAAGTTAAAATATGCTATTTTCAAGTGCATTTGGTAACGTATGTTATTGCATACTATTCTCATGCATATAAAGTTAGGGATTGATAGATTACAACTTTTGAAGAAGGCAAAGATTAGAGATATTAGTAGAACAGGTCACTTCTTAAAAATGAGCTACTCTATTTTCTAATTCATATGGCTATATGAAAAATGTTTCTTTAAATTTGGAAGGGAGAAGGTGTCCCCCAAATAAATATTTTTGGTGAATCACAATCAATAATAGAATTCTGAAATGCAATCAACGCAATATTAGACTAAATTAAAACCACTAATCTAAAGATAGTTTGTACAGTTTATTATTTTTTTAAAGTATAGCAACTTAACCATTTGGGCTACCAAATAAAACTGATATAAGTATATTTCAAATATTCATTAGAATTTGTGCCATTGGAAAGATGCCAATAAAACAAATAAAATGCTGGGTTTCCTTCCTCATATTCAATATTAGATTCACCTTTGTCTCATGTCTTTCATTGAATGAGACTGTGTTCTAGTGAAGAACAGATATTATTTGGAAGCAAACACTGTTGAATTCAATCACTGCTCTCCTGATTAACAGTGTATGATCTGGGGCAAAAACCCTTCTCTCATCCTCAGTTTTCTCACATATAAAATAACAATGATAGCAGTGATAGTACCTTTCTCTTGTAAGGATTAAATTAGATAGTTAGATAAATCGGATAAGTTATGGATAATCCTAGCATGATAGATAATCTTCCTAATAAATAATTTTCCATTGGTATTTCATGTCAAGATTGGTATTATTCACATTACTCCTGAGTTTCTATTTATGTAGCTGAGGCAAAGTAAGAGTTATTTGTCTCCATGGTTTATTGAATCAGATCAAGCAAATGTTTTCCCAGGGTCTGGAAAGATTTCCTTCAGTGGTCTAGAATTCAATACCCTATTTAAATATTTCTAAATAGATTACATTGTTCTGGTACCAGTCTTATTGACTGATAGATTGAATGGTTTACTCATGAGGATTCTAACAAAACAAGCCATGACTCTTTATCAGGAAGATATTCATTGGATATATGTTCCTATATAAATGCAAGTTTTATGCTTGCAATATCTCTAGTAGAAATGTTTGATTAATAGTGAAAATGAGTCCATTTTTATTCTGTTTTTTTAACTTTTTATTTTATATTAGAATATGGCTGATTAACGATGTTGTGACAGTTTCATGTGCACAGCAAAGTGACTCAGCCATACATGTACATGTATCCATTCTCCCCCAAATTCCCCTCCCATCCAGGCTTCCACATAACATTGAGCAGAGTTCCCTGTGCTATACAATAGGTCCTTGTTGGTTATCCATTTTAAATATAGCAGTGTGTACATGTCAGTCCCATTTTTATTCTGTTTTGAATTAGGTCATTTGATTTCACAAGGCTTTGAAATAAGCATAATTATGGTATTGTGTATTATCCCCATTTTATAGATAATAAAACTAAGGCATAAGTTAACTAAAATGTTTCAGTTTTCACAAACTGTCATTGGTGGAACTAGGAGTCAAATGTAAACTTTTCACTTCAAATTCTGTGCTTTTTCCATTATACATTCATTCCTCATTTGTTGAGTGATCAAACAACTATACATTGAACATCAACTATGTAAGCAGTATTACACTATGCACTGGAAACACAGAGGTGAACAAAGCAGACCAATCGCTATAGACGCAAGCTTAGTGTCTTGTGGCTGGAGATAATAGATACGTGAGTTGCCTGAGAAACATAAGTTGTTATGTCAGCCCCCAAACCCTCAGCAATTCTTCAGGAAAAACAAAATTGGGAGAGCCCTCAACTTTATGTTTAAATTTATTTATGTTCAAGTACCAACCCATACCTGACTTATTTTTGAGGCATGTTATATTTTTCTTTATAACAACATTGAAAAGATCCACTTCCCTATTGTTATAGTCAAAGTATAATCTGCATTGTCTTCAACCTTCTGTAGTAAGAGGTTTCTTTTTTTTTTTAATTTTATTGAAGTATAGTTGATTTACAATGCTGTGTATGGTAAGAGTTTTGAATTTGTTTTTCTACCTACCATGTCTGTCTGTGGCCACACATATTTTCTAACAATTTCCAAGAGTGCGTTTTGACCAAGTGTCTATGAATGTAATCCTTCCAGGGTAGTCACATGAGTGCATAATGGATCCAAAGGTCCTTGCAAATAACACCTGTACACGCTATGCAAGCATAAAAAACAAAAACACAGCCTGAAGGCCCTAGAGAGAGAATGAAAACAGGCAGCTTCTGTCGGGTAGTTGAAATTTGGAAGAAAGGAGAAGCATGGGCTGAGTTTTCCATTTTTTATAGTTTTTAGCTTGAGGGTAGGCTATGGTTGTCACCAGCTAGGGTGACTAAAACTCCAAAGAAATCTCGAAGTCTTTGTGATCTAAAGACTAACAAGACAGTATTTGGGGCAAAAGAGTCACTGGAAAGTGAGAGCAGAATCCTGGAAAGGAAAGAGGATGCCCCATATTCTGCATATAAACTCTCCCTAAGCTTCTGTCTGACTTCGGAACAATCCATACCCAGAACAGATGCCAAGGAACCCAGCTAAAGCTTGAATTGAATGAGATCGGAGCTGCTGACTGAGGTGGAGTTTGCAGTTAGAGTCCAACCAAATGAATCACTTGCTGAGACAAAAACATCAGTAGCTTTTGGAGGACTATAATAAAATCTATGGATTCACAGCATTACATTCACAATGTGGGCTACAAACCCAAAGTACTCTATCTATGAAGAAACAGGACGATGTGATTCAGCATTAAAAAAAAAAAAAAAAAAAGACCAAGAACCCTGAGAACTGAGTTTTAATAATAAAATCTAGGTGATCAGTGGATGGATGTTCACCTTCTTTTACCTTTGCTATATATTTGTAAATTTTCATACAAAAATGTATAAAAAAACCAAGTCAGTGAAGATTAGACCTTTCTCTCCCCACCATCCTCCCATCTCAACTTCTGTACAACTCAAAGCTTCAGTTTCTTAACAAATTCAACTTTAAAGGTCTTACTGGCTGTCATACTTCTTAATCTTTAGCACTTCATATGTTTTTTGGCATATGGTCAGCACTTGGAAAATGTTTTTTTACTTACGTTAAAAAAATGAGTAATAAATTTAAGGTATTTTTCATTTTCCTATAGAACACCAAATAGTTATTCCAGTTAGTATCTTGTGAATAAATATGGTTCAGTGATTTTTTTTTTTTACCTCCATGAATGATTTGCAAACGTGACCAGTGGACCAAACACCCCAGTTTTGACCAGATCCTATCTGCAGATGGTTCATTCCTCTCTGGCTAAAACACCATCTCAATGACCTTTAAAAGCAAAGACCTAGCTGACTTAAGTTCCTTTTACTCTCTCCACATACCGCCACACAAGCTAAAAGAGTAAATGTGATGTACATTTAAGTGCATGACATTAAATGCACATTACCTTGAAAGCATAAACTTTGTGATGGTTAATTTTAGGTGGCAGTTTGGCTGGGCCATGAGATGCCCAGGTATTTGGTTAAACACTATTTTGGGTGTGTCTGTGTAGGTGTTTCTGGATGAGATTAACATTTGAATTAGTAGACTGAGTAAAGCCCTCCTCAGTGTGGGTGGGCTTCATTCAATCTCTTGAAAGCCTAAATAGAACAAAAAGGCTGAGTAAGAGAGAATTCACCATCTCTGCTTGTCTTTGAATTATGACTTCAGTCTTCACTTGCCTTTAAACTTAGACTTGGACTGGAACTTACACCATTGGCTCTTCTGGTTCTCAGGCTTTCAGGCTCAACTTGAACTACACTATTGGGTCTCTGGCTTGTCCACTGCAGGTCTTGGGATTTGTCAGCCTCCATAACTGCATGAGCCAGTTCCTTATAATAAACCTCTATTTATATGTATATACGTGTGTGTATACATATGTGTGTGTGTATATGTATCTTTATCTCTAACTACATCTCTATCTAAATCTATTCGTTCTGTTTCTCTGGAGGATCCAGACTATACCTGTTTGATCTTCTGTCAAAAGAAATGCAACCTGATTTGGTAAGATGATAAGGTGTCACTTAAGAAATGTGTTTTCATAAAATAATTCGTTTCAACTTACTGGAGATTTTAATATTCAGCTGTATATCATGAATGGTTATTCTCTCATGCTTAAAACCTGGTTTATTATTTTTTTTAAGCCTGTACAAAATTTGGCCTTATCATATGTATAAGGGGGGAAAAAAAGATGGCATTCAGTAAGAATAACACATCTTTCCATGTGTTCAAGAATCTTCACTAAAATGTCACTTCTATGACAAAGATCCAACTCACCCTTAAGAAGAAGAAATCAGAAAACATTTGAAGTTGCCTTAACCACTGTCATCTCTTCTTGTTTGTGAGATAACAAAGTGGAAGGTATTATATCCCAGTTTAATACTGGGATATAATTATGGAAGTAGAACTCTTTAGGCAATTATCTAGCCTCAAAAGATGTTTGAAAATTTTACAAAGTAGCATTTTAAGCTTCACTTGAATATTCACCTTGTGTATATTACTGATCTGAAGGCAGAGTAGAGTATTGTTTGAGAGTCTGTATCATAACTTCATCATGAACTAGCTGGCAAAGACTTTTGGCAAATCACTTAACATCTCAGCTTCTACCTCCTGATAGGTGAAATGACAATAACTACCTCATTAGGTTATTACAAGGATTAAATGTCCTGTCCTAAGCAAAGCACTTAGAATAAAACCTGGCTCACAGTAAGCACTGTGTGAGTGTTCCTGTGTGTTGCTGTTGCTGATACAGTCACACCCTGACAGTTTCTTGATTCCTCCTCTGAAGCCGCACTCCCACTATCTGCAAAACGGTAATACTTTAGTCAACTTACAGAATGATGACAAACCATATGAATAAACTAAAACTTTCAGCAAGCAATGCATTAACTTCTTTTTTCATAATCCCCAGTGGAATTATAGCAGAAGGTAGACTTTTCAATAGGATAAGATTTAAACACCTGAAAATAACTTACGAGGTATCCAACAAATCTATCTGAAATCCACAAATATACGTATTTTTCTCAAACCTTCACATATACATAAAGTAATTTAATTATAAAATATTTAAGAAAGTATTTCAAATATTTATCTTAACTAGATATGTGAGGTGCTAAAGGTATTTCCGAAAAGCAGCGGCAAATTGAAAAGTATATAAATGGTCAGTTTTAGAGAGAAGTTGTAAATGTAAGTTTCTTTCTGTATCTCCAAAGCAGCAGAATAAACCTAGCTGGAGGTTCAATATTATTTTACTTAAATGAAATCTATAGTTGCTATATAGATTGAAATGTAGAATGTCAAAATTTTTGGAAATGAAAAGACATATTAGCTAAAAGACCTGACACTTCAATTCAACAAAATGCTTGTAGGTCAACAAATGCTTTTGGGACTTTTCAGACAGTATTGGTTTTTCCTAGTGTACTTATAGCACCTGAGTTCACTGTGCTGTTGAATCCTGAGTATATATAAAGGCCAGCTAACATAAGCTGTATTTTCTTTGCTCCTCATTTTCCATAACTTCACCCTAAGAATTAGTTTTACCTAGCCTATGGGTTGCTAATGTAATTTACAAGGTGACATGTGTTCCATTCTAATTAAGGTAACTTTCTAGTTTTGAGTAAGTCTCTCATAATTTTCAAGTCAGTTTCTTCATTGATAAAATGGAGATGACTGAGTCCTCACTCTCAAAATTACGATGATGATGAAATTATATGATATGTGTGAATGTACTGGTAAGTGGTGTCATTTTAACTATCTTGACAACTATAAAATCATGAAGAGAAGAATTTATAGAGATAGTACTTACTGTTTTCTCCAGTTGTCCACATTGCCACTACCTCATTATAAATATTATATAATTTTTTCTAGAGAAATAGATGTCATAGTTACATAATGGTAATTACTTAATGGGAACTATTATAGAAGACATTTTCCAACAGGGTGACAAAATGAATATGAGTTCAGACCTTCCCACAGCCAACCAAGAGTCCTGAAGGGGCTCAAGTGTCCTGGAGCAACTGTGCTGTCCAGGTTTCTGGTTCCATCTCCTGAGCCCCCACAAGTGCTCTGTGCTCTAGTTGTCCCCAAAGGATCTGTGCTCTTTTTTACTTCCTACCTTTACACATTGTTTGCTCTGCTAAAGCAGTCCATTTTCCCTTATGCTCCTAGTGAGAGAAAACTCATCCTTTAAAACTCAGTTCATATTTACTTCATCCATCAAGTCTTTCCTGACTTTTCCAGGTCGTTAAGTACTTCCTTTCTGTGTCTATCATAAGTCTATGATAGCTGGCATTTATCACATAGTTGAAATTGTAACTTTGCATTTTAGTCTTTTACACTGAATCGTGAAGCTCCAGATAGCAGGGATAGCACAGAGGTTAAGAGCAAGGGCTCTGGCGTCCCAATGCATGGGTTAAAATCCTAGAGCTCTACCACTTATAGGGCGTGTGAACAAGGGAAAGTAAAGAAATCATTCATTGGTAAATGGGGGCTAATAATAATAACTGGGCCATTTAATTTAATGAGTAAACCTCTTAGAACAATGTCTAGCACATATTCTGAACTCAATATTTAATATTATAACTATTCTTTTCTTTTTAACCTACAAACAAACATTACTCCTGAGACATAGGTTTCTAACAATAATTCGAGTGAATAAGTGATCGTAATGTGCACTTATAAGAAAAAGTCCACACGTAACTATTAAAATAAGTTGTCATTGCTGTACTTGTAAAAAATGGTAAAATCTTTATTAAAGTCTAAAATGACTAAATGTGTTAAAAACAATATCTTTTTTTGTGAAAAACAGAGGGTCATATCAAATAAGGATAAATTAATTCTGCTTAGACTCATAAATTCTTTGATTTGGGTGATAAACCAGTAAACAAAGTGGGATAGAAAATAAAATTTATTTCACCTTCCAAAGGATTTAAAAATTCATACCAAAACCACAACAAAACCAACAAACGAAAATAATTGAGTTATGAGTCACCTTATCATTCAGGTTAATCTTTGGTCATGGAAACAGATATTTTCCTTAAATTTATTTATAAGCTTAATTCACTTTTCCCCCCAAACCCTGAGTATTTTTCTAACATATTTCAGAACTTCTGTGAAGTTTATATGAAAAAATAAACAAGTGAGTTATAGGCAAAAACATTTGAAAACATATGTGTAACACCCTGTTAGATCTTATCACACAATTAAAATGGTATAGCCAAAACATATAAAATCACTAATATTGATAAATCAGCTTTTCCGAGCACCAAGGAAAACATGGATTATTAAATAAATGATCCTAGATTAGTTGGTTAACTACATAGTTAGAGAAATAAAGATGCCTCATTCCATATCTTAAAATAAATTTCAAGTAGATAAAGGAGTAAAATGTAAAGGAAGAAATAAAAGAGCTGGAAGAAAAATAGAGATGACTTTTAATTTGCTCATGGGGGAAGAAGGTCTTTCTAGGCATGGTGAAAAGAAAAAAATTCATAAAACAGATAGATTAAAACATGAAAATTAAAAACACCTGAAATGGTAATATACCCAGTGGTCAAGAGCACTGACTTTGAAAAAGGCACACCCAGATTTTAAAAAACAGCTCCACCATTTATTAAGCCTGACTTTGTTCAAGTTGTTTAACCTCTACATGCCTCAATTTTCTGATCTGTGAAATATAATAATAATAATAATTGTACTTATTATTATTACTATTATACAGTAAGTACCACATAGGGTTTTTTTTGAGGAATAAATAAAATAATATTCATCAAGCACTTAGCATAATGGTGAATGCAAATAGAACAAAGGGGAGATATTTAGCATATGTATGATATACAAAAGTTTATCATTAATGTAAAATATTTCCTACACATTTACCTGCAAAAGGTGAACCAAGAAATGAAAGAAATTGTACATTTACATGTAATTCACATAACGAACTAGAGATGACAGAAGGAGAGCTAGAGATGGAGATTCTCTCATTGTTAGGATGAGGAGTGACTCTTGGTTTTCTAATTTTCCAAACGATCTACGATAAACACATTATTTGCTTCAGATAAAAAACTAGAAATTATTATATTTATTTAATTTACAGAAAAATAAATGTCTCAAATTAGTATGCTGACAAGTTTTTCAGTTTTGAGGGTCTATTCTTCCTACACTATCTGAACTAAAGGGCCGATACACTATCTTGCAAGCCTTCAGGAAATCAAATACTTTGGAGTATTTCTGTAGATTCCTAGAGTGTTCTTACATGTTCTGTTTTTTGTTTATTACCTTTTGTCTTGAGACACTTTCTTGAAATATCTCTCACCACCCTGTAACTGCTTCTCCTTACCCTGCTTCAATCAACCCTGAGAAGACTAGAAGGGGTGTGGGGAAGGAGATTGAAATAATTGCCTAGTTTTTGATGAAGGTATCAGCATACTATTCTCATTAAAGAAACAGCTCCCTGCGTGAAATACACATTATAGCACGATATAAAATTTTCATTTCTTAAACTGTTCTATATTAAGCTATTTGTCATCAGTGTGGTTTACCTATATGAATCCGAGGCAGAGTTTAGGGACATATTTTAAAAGAAGACATAATGAGATTAGTCTACAATAATCCATACTACTATTTCAAACAGATTGCTATCCCTTATGTGTCTGTGCTTCTGCCTTTTTTTTTTATTGCTATCGTCCCATGACCTTTAACAGGGAGACATATATAAAGATTGCATGCTAGTGTTTCAACTGATTCCTTTCATTGTTATTGGTGAGTTTTATACATAAGGTTCTTATTGTCCTTGTAGAAGGGAGAGGTAAAATCAATTTCCTCTTTAACATATTGATAAACAACTCCAGATATAAGAGGTAGGGAGGAGAAACTAGATTTACCTTTGTGTGACCTACATAGGAATGCTGGAAAAAATTAATTCCAGAATATTATGTCAACATTCCTTGAAGTTGTGGATATGATTTACATAGTAGGTCTTCCCTATCCACCCAGCTACTTTCATCTTGATACTGTAAATTGCTTTCATTTTCCCCCTCAGATCTGTGTGCTTGAGGTATTGTTGTGATAAATTATGGAGGTACAGAACTGAAAATGGTGTGTAGATTGTCTAAGAAATTGAGTGCAGTCAGCCTTAAAAGTGGTGGATGACGTGCTGAAGCGGCTACCTCACCCTGGCCATGTCCCATATGTCCTCAATGAACAGCTGCTTTTAACTTTGCCTTTTGCCCAGAGCACGAGCGCTGCTGGATTTATTGAATTAATAACCACTCCATTATGTGTGTTTTGTTTTCCTGTGAGCGTGAAATCTGGCTATAATGTTAGGAAAGTGTAAGACAGATCTCCTTAACAAACAAGGCGGTATCTATTTTGGGGGTCATTATTTAATACTTAAATCTTTGGGGTCAAAAATAATACGGAAATCCTTTCAAATCTAGACTGGAATGTTCCTAACAATATTGAGTTAAAAAGGCTTTTTATGGGTTACATAGGTAGGTAGAAACTGGCTTTCACTATGATTTGTAGTCTGAAGCCCGGCTACTGACTGCAATGTGTTTGTGATTGAATAAGGCTTTTTTTTTTAAAAAAAACCTGTATTTTCTTTTTTTCAGGCCTGAATGTTATATATATATATTTCCTAGATGAACATCTGAATACTTTCTGCAGGAAATGAGGGCAAAATCGAACACTATCTTCCTTTTACAACCTAGGTCATTTCCTGAAGAGTTTTGAATCCAGTACGAAAGGCAGGATTTGAGCAAGGGAGGAATGCAGCACATGTGGGAAAGGTTGTACTGGCGACCTTTAATTTTTTTGACCCAGAAGGTGCGAGATAAGATTTCTATCAAGAAGTTTCAGTCAGGGCCATTTTGATTAATGGTGGTTTTCTTTCTTTCTTCTTTTCTTTTTTTTTTCAGTCAGGCAAACCCACTATTGTTCATGTTCCTCCCCCAAATTCTATCCCTTCCACCACAATTTTATAGAAAAAATACAGAAGGTAAATGATACTCTTTTATCAGCTGTTTTTCAGCTCCTGGTTATTTCCCTGTTGTCACTAGCAAGTGGCAGAAATAGTTGCCTTTTGAGGACCTATAAAATAATAGTTTTGATTTTTTTTCTTCTTTGTTTCTTAAAAGGAAAAGCAATAAAGATAACTAAGTTTATTGCTAGAAAGGGCCTAAAAGATTACCTATTTCAAGCCTTCATTTTATATATGGGGAAACTGAGATTCAGAAAAGAATTTTTAATTTGTTTAAAATACTACTACTGATTGTAACACATTTCTAAAGAGTGCCAATTCAGAATTTTATCTACTACAAAACTAAAAAGAAAGGCTTGTATTTTTTAAGATATTGAATCTTCTCTTTGTTTATTTGTTTCAATGCAATTATCTCAAACTACTAAACAATGAAATAAGACTTTTCATGCATTCTTTTTAAGAATCATGTTTCTTAAAGTTACGGTGTATTAAAAGTGAAAAAACTATTAAGACCCTGAAAAGCCTTCTGAATCATTTGAGTAAGGTAAAATTTTGTTTAGCATAGTATATTTTACTTTATTCTTTTTCTAAAACTGGGTAATGTGAAAAAATTACTTAGTGCCTACTGTGAGCCAGGCACTGTGCTAAGTGCCAACCATCTTCTAAACAACTGTTATAGCAGGTAATACAGTGCCCACTTTACAAACTAAAAACATGAGAATTAGAATTTTAGCAATTTGCTCAAAGTCATAAAAGTGATGGCACTGGGATCCAAGTTCAAGTCTGTTTCAATTCAAAGCTCAGGCTCCTTCCATTATATCAGGTTACTTGCATATATGTAAAACATGCCTTAAATGAATTAGTAGTCATACTCAAAATAAGCAGTAAAGCAGAAAATCTGTTACATTTGCCTTTAAAATATACTCAGAGGAAAGCTGAATGAATATTATCTCTTGCATGTGCCTACCCGCCAACAAACACAGACTCACAGTCACATAGCACACAGCCACACACACACAGTTGCTCAAGTTATTATGTGTAATCTACAGTTAAATAACTAAAAATTGCCTTTATTATTGGTTAAAATTCACATATGGGTATTGCTTTTATTACATAATTTTATTTGCAATTTCTGGGGCGATTTAAGCCACTGAAAATGTTTCTGAAATATATTTTTAAATCCAAAAAGCACGTTATAAATTTTAAAAAGTAGATTCAACTTCACAAATATTTACTATCTTCCAGAATCAAAATATTCATTAATGATGACACTCAAAAAAATATGAGAAAACACAGATTTGGGAGTTTGTTTTGTGAATATGAAGTTTGTTAGCTGGTTTAGAGTGGCATTTTGAATCATTGTTTCTGAGTTTAACATGAAAATGAAATAAATTATTTACAATGGGAAAGGGTTATATTTGGAGGAGTCTAGAAGTTATGTGTACATAGACTGATCATAAGTTTGCCTGGGGCAGTGCTGGTTTAACTTGTCCTTCAGGAACTCACACTTCTTCCCCTCACTCTCAGAGGCTCTGGTTTGGCTGATATTGTGTGGTGACCCTCGCCAGAGAGCAGCATGGCACTGCATGCCTTGAAGAAAGAAGCACTGAATAAGTTATGTTTTCACATCTCCAAACGGACATTAAAAGAGCACATACTTTGTTTTCCATGTGTATTAATACTTCCAATTATTAATAATCTTGAAGTTCTTCAGATAATAATTTCCATATATTCCAAAGATAACTGTAAACTGCCTTTCTTCCAACAATTTTACTCTTATTGTGTACAAGTTGCCTGATGAAAACGGAACAGTAACTGGGTCATTACCATCAACGAAACTAAATCTAGTCCTGTCTTCAACTCTAAGAGAACAAAAAGAAAGGCTCTAGCTCATTGGCTCATGTATCAAAGAGACTTATTTCCTCACCAGCCTCTTGTAGCGCATAAGACAAGTCCTTCTCCTGACACTTCACAGCAAAAAGTAACTCCTCCCCAAACAAGACTCCTACCTCGAAATCATTATGTACATTTTACATTAAAAAATATCTCAAAGAACTATGATGCATTTTAAAAATTAGGTTGATAATTTTGCCTTGTTTACTTTGATTTTTTAAATTCAATTTTTTATTGGAGTAGAGTTGATTTACAATGTTGTGTTAGTTTCAGGTGTCCAGCAAAGTGATTCAGTTATACATATATATTCTTTTTCAGATTCTTTTCCCTTATAGCTTTTTACAAAATATTGAGTAGAGTTCCCTCTGCTATACAGTAGATCCTTGTTGGTTATCTATTATATAGATATATATATAGTAGTGTGTATATGTTAATCCCAAACTCCTAATTTATCCCCCCCTTCCCCTTTGGTAGCCATAAGTTTGTTGTTAATTGTAGGAAAAAAATGTATTTTTCTACTATAAAAATAAGATGAAGCCCCAGCTTGCGGATTCTTTTTTTTGTTTTTTGCGGTACGCGGGCCTCTCACTGTTGTGGCCTCTCCCGTTGCGGAGCACAGGCTCCGGACGCACAGACTCAGCAGCCATGGCTCACGGGCCCAGCCGCTCCGTGGCATGTGGGGTCTTCCCGGACCGGGGCACGAACCCGTGTCCCCTGCATCGGCAGGCGGACTCTCAACCACTGTGCCACCAGGGAAGCCCCCAGATTCATTTTTATCTAAACCTATCCCCAAATAAATGAGAAATGCTGACTGTGGGTGGCCTTGTTGCTGGGGGTGGCACTATAATTGCACATGCATTTTGATATCTGAGGAGCAATCCCTTGAAGACATAGCGCTGGGATTTTTACTAAGAGTCCAGTGGTGGTTAGTGAGGCAGTCTTGGATTGATATGCTAACAAATTGAAAGAGACCAGCTGCCTGCTTCCTAGTCCAGAGCCTATAGTCCCTAACTATTACTGGGCAGAGGCAATGATGTGTCAAAGAAGAGAACAAGAATTAGCATACAAAAACTTACAGACTAGGTGATCTGTTCATTAGAGAAATGCAAGGAAAAGTTTACTTTCTATTCAAACCCACTGACCTTTGACTCTTGCTAAGCTGCACATAAAACATCCATATGGGTGTTACTACCTTTAGGAACCCCTATCGTACATCTCAGTAAGCGTTAAATATTTTACTTATTTAATTAAATTGATAAATAAGTAAATGAAATGTGCTTATTTAGGCAATTAGGCTTATGCTTAACTCTAGGGATTTTACTTTTGTTTAGGTATGGCATCAAATTAAATAAGATCCTTGTTGAGGCTCTTGAGCTGCTTTTGTAGACACGTACACAGAACTGGATCAAGACCTGCTCTAGAAGCAACACGTTGGCCTGTGAGAGAGTATGTAAAAAATGTTCCTCCAAGAAGCTACAGTCTAAAGAAGAAAAATACTCAGATATCATCTCGCAGATCTTTTATTGTGCTCTAAATAAATGGGTTGCTGTTATAGTGTAGACACGAGTGAAATGGCCTCCATTTCTAAATCAGCAGACTGCTGCTACATTCTGCAGTGGCTGAATTTCCTGGGTGGTCTTTAAGAATCGCCCCAGGAGGTAGGCACTGTCATAGTCTAATCCGGATGTTACAAAGGTATGTAAAACGGCATGTCTTGCAAGTTTAGTTTATGCGTTGTCTAGTCCTTCATGTGGAGATAGACATTCTTTTAAGCTTTTTGAGAACCTCTGTGGAATGAGTGGGCCTGAAAGCTATTAACGTCGATTTTCTTAATAAAGGTGTTGAAATGAGACCCGGCACTTACGCTGCAATATGAAAATATGTGCAGGTGAATTGAAAAACTTTTAGAATTTAAGTTCGGGTTCGAAATTGGTATGTTATGTTTTTCTGTGATTTTTATTCTGGCATAAACTTTTGTTTGCCTCTGTACCAACACAACCACGTTTCCTAGGTTTAAAATTAATTTTAATGTTTACTTTTCAAAAAGTGGGAGACAATAAAAGACCATTTGGTACCTCAGGCCAGCAGTTCTAGTACGTCAGCGATGGACTAGATACATGAACTAGTGAGATATCATGAATCTTTCCATGGGGTTGGGAAGAAATGCAGTGAGGAGATACCTCTGAGGCAGGGGGTTTTGCAGCCAGAGAACGCTTCCCAGACAGAACTCCCAATAAGGGGACTGGCAACACCTAGAGATGCGCACACTGATGTGCCAATCCAGCACCTGTCCTGCCAACAGCCCCCAAGGAGCCGGTTTGAGTTAGTCCAGTAAATCACAGTGATATCTCCCTTAAGAGGTAACTGAAAGGGAAGCAGTCCAAACCGTGCATTCCAATCCTTACTGGGCCACCTGGAATTTAAAACTAAAGCACTGGCTTTTACTTCAAATGTACAAGGAGCTCACCTCCTCAGCATGACCTTTCACTCACTTTAGAGAATTAAATAGAGCTTACCAAAGGGTAACATTCTCTCTTTTTCAGGCACCTGCACACATCCCAAATCAAGAATGCCAAAACTAAATGATCCTTGAAAGCTGGGAAACAGCGAAGACCTTTTGTAAGTAAGTCTTCCTGGAAAACATCTGGGAGAAAAGGTCTTGGTGATATTAGAATCAATGTCAAAAGAGCTGATAATTTGAGAAAACATTCAAAGATGTAGAATCTATTTCCGTGGAGTCTCAAACCTCCAGGAAGGGAAGGAATTGTTAAAGCAAATGAAAAATGAAATGTATTCTTGCCTTGATCTGTATGGTTTGAGTGAAAAACCCATGCCAAGTAATTATTTGAGGGTTACTAAGATGAATATTCTAATCATTTCATTATAACCAGCTATCTTCAGTAAGAGATCCTGCACAAGTATGCTGCTTACAATTATTCACGTCAGAAAGCCAGTGTAAATGGTTTTAATCCTTTCTAGTCAAATTAATATGGTGTGGATGTCCTGGGTATATAGACACTCAGTTATCTTTCTTGTTGACACATATAAGAAAATTCTGGCTGGACACACATGATTTATTCTTTATATCTGGAGCTGGGCTGTAATCATTCACCCCGTTTCAAGTCTAGTTTGGCAACTTTATCTCACTTGCAGTTTGCATTTTTTGAAAGTGAAAATATATTCTGCAGCTTTTGATGTGTCAATTGGTAGGAGGGTAAAGACAGCCGCACGAAGTCTCTGGAGACTGGTTCAGTGGCTAAATGCAGACCTCTAGTGCTTTCTTGTTAGCCAAGATAGATCTACATCCCGATGAACCACAACTAGTCAATAGCAGAGGCTCTCGATGCATGTGCTCAGAAGCCACAAATCAGCTTTCCCTGGGACTTAGTTATCGGCATATTGTGCCGTAGGCCATGCCCTGCTGCTGCTTGCCCGACTGTAATTTTTCCCCTAGTGAAGTTTTTAAAGTCACAGGCTGAGACTGTAACCGTGCTCTCCTGGCAACAAGGCTGTCATTAGCCTTCCAGATATCAATTGCTCATCAAATAAATTGCTACTTTAATGTCCTCAGCCTCTCACTATTAAGGAGGTTCAGTGCTAGCAGGATTTCCCCCAGTTATGTTTTCCTCTTCCAAAATTTATTTCTAAATGTTTCCATACCTATGGCCAGAGTTTATATTAAAATGATATATGTGCCTGAGCTGGCCCATTACGTTTTAAAGTCTCTATCACTTCTATCATTGAAGTATCACAAAAGCCCCCATATTGGTCTCAACATAATTGGCCTCTTGGCTATCTAATCCACCTGTACCTTGTTTCCAGAAGCATCTTTGTAAAATACAAATCTAGTCACATCGTTACTCCTATTTTTAGAATTTCTCATTGTCTCCCCACATTTCTCACTGGGGCCTTTGGAAAATCCCCTGTGTTAGAGCCTAGGATGCCCTAAGAAAATACTGTTTTATTAAGGAGAATTGCTTTCTTTGGACACCAGAATGTCCCCTGAAAGTAGTCCAGTGCCTCTTTGTAAACTTAGAGTTTGAATTTAGGCCCCAAAGCTATGTTTGAAATACCTGTGTTATTGGCTTGTGGTGCAGCTTTTAAAAGGATTAGTGGGTTATTTTTGGGAGGGGAGCCCCAGCTCTGGCCAGCAGGCCACCCCTGAAGTGCTCTGGGCAGACCAACCCCTAGACACAAGTTCTCCCTCTTAGCGAACAGCCTTCTCTCCCCCGGTCAGCAGGGGCTCTTCTCAAAGATACCAGTTCTACACAATGCCTTCTAAGAAGGGGCTGCTCTTACCCCACCTGATCCCCCATGGGGTCAGTTCTCATCTTCCTCTACTCTGAGGCCGAGTGAGGTTTCTGGGGCAACGCCTTCCTCCTTCTTTGCCAATGGGAGCCATCTTCGCCACCCTGTACTATGGTGTCAAAGTGCAACACCAGACTCTTGAGAATAGTATCAATGGCACGTGGTAACCTGCTACTCAAACCGCCTGCTTTCCCTCTCCCTCCCAGGACACTGCAGCAACACCAAACTACTCACAGTTCCCTGAGTGTCTGCCTCTTCGAGCCTCAGGACCTTGCACGCTACCTGCAGTGGTGCCTTCACCTGGATTCGTCTTACCTGCCTGCTAAACTCTTACTCATTCTCTGTCTCACTCAAACATCACCTTTTTTCTGACATTTACCAAGGCTAAAGGAAAAGGTTTTCTTTTTTTTCTCCTTTTTTTTTTTTTTTTTTTTTTAAATGAGAGAAGCTTGGGCCTGTTTGGGAAGAGAGTAGAGTAGGAGAGATTGATAGGCTAGGATAATTGATGGAGCCCCGTCCAGGAGATGATAAAGGGTAAGATCAAAGCGCAGAAGGAAAGCATTGTACGGCTGCCCTTACACAGCCCCCGTGGATTGTAACCATTTGTTTGCTTGTAGCTCTCCCTGCTCCAAGGCAGTGGTGGCCCAAGCCACCATTGTCTCTTACTCAGATCCCTGTAATAGCCTCCACAGTGGTCTCCTTATTTCCACTCTTGCTGCACTTTAGAATAATCTCAACACAGCAGCCAGAGTGAGTCATAAAATGCAATCAGATTCTATCACTCTTCTGCTCAAAATCTCCCCATCCCTCTCCATGTAAACACCAGTGGGCCACTAGCTGCCACACTGTGTGCTCTGCTGTCTTCCCTTCGAGGGCCATATCACCTTCTAATACACTATTTAGATTACTTATTTATATGGTTTGTTTAAACTCCCCACTCCAACAATCACGTGAGCTTCTTGAAGGAAGTTTTGTCTATTTACTTTCCTGCTCTATCACCCGTAACTGAGACACATAGTAAGCCCTCAATAAATATTTATTGAATGAATGAGTGAATTGTCCTATGGATACTCACACATAAAAACAGTGTAGAGATTGAAAAACTCATAGAATTTGTGTCAGCCATGATTTTGGCAAGAATCTTAGTTATCTCTAATATAAGTCCCTTTCAATACCATTTTTGACTACTAAGGAAACTTTGTAAATGTGGATTACTCTCTAGTAATGCTATGGCCTATATGAGACTAAGACATTAAAGTTATCCTCACAAATCTCAGTTGATTATTTCTTAGTCTTTGTTTAAAATTAATGATCCTTAAGTTTGTTGTTTTCCTGAAAATACCAGCAGAATGATTTTAAAGTATGACTTTCTTATAAAACTTCATACGCAGAAAAATTACTCACTGAGAGAAAATAAGCAAAGTCAGCAAAATTTAAAATTTATATTTGGATAACAAAAAGAAATGGAAACAGCTCTTTACCTGTTTGCGTGTTTATGTTTTGATCGCTGCTGTGCATGAACTGCCATCATATTTTTTGTTCAGAAAGTTGAGCCCAGTTGGTATTCAAACTTTTTTCTTTATGAACTGTATTTTGCAGAAACTTATAATCCTAGCTGAAAGACTCGTTTGTATTTTAAATTTAGAAAAGCGTATTTTTTAACTGAGCCCATAATGGGCGGTGAAATCCTCTCTCTCCGACCGGTCCGCGGCACGGTATCCAATTTTTCTCTCTCGTGACACCCATGTACCAAGAGGACATTTTCATGCCAAAAGACACTTACACCTTCCCTGCCATGAAGAGCAGAGGGGGGGTGGCTTTGTGGGCTTTGGACAACATATCAGTGAAGTCAAGTCACACATTTCTCAACGCCAGTGTGCAAACAGGGGGAGAAGGAACGCCAGAGCCTGTAAAAGGAATTCTTGGACAGCTTGAGGAGAGTATAAAATGTGCTCTATAATTTTCAGCCTCCTGCAGTGCAAATGATTAGTTAAAGAAACACTTTGAACCTGTTAGTTGTACATCTTTTAAGCCATTTTAGATTATGGAAAAGATAGTCCTCAAGAAATTAATTAAAGTTTTGGACAATAATGCAATCAGGGATATCTGTGTTTGCAGTCTTTTCTCTCTGCTTGCATACATCTTTCTCTGTCAAGTACATCAAACAGCTAATTAGCCCCATTTTAAGAGCTTCACTGCTCACATCACTTAAAAGGATCTCCAGGCTGCCTTCTTAGAGAGTTCACACTAACTGTGCATTGGTTTCCTGAATGCTTCATAGACTTAGAAAGAATCTATTCCCTCCACATTGGAGGAACTTTAAAAGTAGATGGACTTTCTTTCCTGCAAATCAATTTTCTTTGTTTTCTCACTCATGATCAGCATTTTACAAATAATCTTGTAAGGGTTGATAAACCTATTTCACCTGGTATGTGCTTATTTTAGTTAAATACCCTTGGGTTTGCTGAAGACATCTGAAAAACATTAGAATGACTGCTTTTTATTAAGACATGTGGTACCAGAAAAAAATTACGAGAGACTAAAGTGTTGCTTTCATTTAGCATAAAGTGTTACCATGACAAAAGTTCGGTGTTTCAAATACCCATTTTAGAAATAACTACAGGTCACATGATCTACAGATATCACATGTTAGCACATGTTAAAAGTTATAACCATAACTAGAGACAGAATTTCTGACTCACAGCTTCCATTAATCTGAACTATCACATGTCATCTCAAGTTGACTATAAAAATAACTCAAGACGCCAGAGTGCTTCAATTAACAGCTGAAATATTGTGATATTTTAACACAGGTGATATAAAGAATCAGAGCCACAAATAGATACATGGCTGTGAGTTATAGCTATTTCCTTGCAGGTTTATTGTTGAGGGCAGATGAAGAGAATGCTTTCCCTTCTTGTAAGCCAATCAGGCAGGGTAGGGTGCTGGTGGGTGAGGGAGTGCGTGGAGGTGGATTACACTTACACGGTTTCTTGATCATCTAAATATATGTATGAATATTACCCAAGGCAAGAAAGGTGGGAGGTAGTTCAAGAACACCCAAGATGTTTGAAAGAGAGACTCTGTGGTATCTTGAGTGGAACAAAGTGCCCAGAGGAACCAAGTAAATATTTGTAAAGTAATAGCAACGATAATAGTAGACATCCATTGTGAGCTTGGTATGGTTTAAGCATGACTTTAAATGTTGTAAACATATATTTTTTTCCAGTTTGATTGAAATGAAATTGATATACTGCACTGTGTACGTTGAAGGGGTACAGCATAATGATTTGAATGTTCTAAATATATTAGTTCACTGAATATTTACAACTATCTTTTGAGGTAGGTACCATTAGTACATATTCTCATCAACTTACCAATGTAGAAACTGAGCTGTAGAGAGTTTATGTAACTTGCTCAAGGTCACACACCCACTAAATGGTGGATTTCATTTTGATGCCAGGCAGTTGGGCTGCATTCTTAAAATCTTGAAAAAAGAATAGAAGGACAAAATGATGAAGATAGGGTGGTAGAGAGCGAGATGGGAAGGAAGGTGAGGAAAGAAGTAGAGAAGAAAGGAGACTAGATAGAAGCTAGGGAAAAGCTATTTGTTTAGGTGACACCTAATATTACAATTTTAATGGAAGGTCAGAATGCTTAAGGAGTAAAGGAAGGAATGGTGGGAAAAAAGATTTCCCCGAGGAGCGAGATATTTGACCTAGGCTTTTGAAGTGAATCATGCTGGATTTAAGACTTTTTTGCCTTAAAATTTCATTAAAACTTAACCCCTAACTAGTATTAATGCTTACTAAAGTATATTTTCAAACCAAGCAGAAAATGATTTCAACGAAAATAAATATTATGGTTTCAAAGGAGAGGGAATGAAAGCCAGGTTGATACATGAACTATCCAGATAAAGTGAAGAAAAATAAAAACACATGAACACTTAAAGTTTTGCTCTTATTTTACTAGGAGCATGTTCCTCAGTCCCTATATTTCAAAATTATGCAATTGACACTTTAAGGCTGGCCTCATGCAGCGTGCCTGTAAAGACCAATAAATAAGCTGTCTTCAATGCTCAGCAACAGCACAAAAACAAAATATTTGTAGGGTGGCAGTTTACACAACTTGGACCTATTTTTTATTGTGTTCTCTTTGGCCAAACACATTTGTGCAAAATGAGTTTCCACTCCCTCTGGCTTTAGTGCTCTGAACTAGTGGTGTCTGGGCCTTAGGATGTCTGAGCAACCTATAGCCATGTAGGAGATTTGGGGACAGTTTGGGCTAGAGGTTACATTAATTGTCATTTAATACAACCATCTGACTTTATTTTCTTTTAGGCAATTTTTCTCTTTGTTACTTGTTAAATTTTTAAAAAAATTTTTATTGAAATACAGTTGATTTACAATGTTGTGTTAGTTTCAGGGGTACAGCAAAGTGATTCGGATGTATATATATATCCTTTTTTAGATTCTTTTCCATTATAGGTTATTACAAGATATTGAGTATAGTTCCCTGTGCTGTATAGTAGGTCCTTGTTGGTTATCTATTTTACATATAGTAGTGTGCATATGTTAATCCCAAACTCCTAATTTATTCCTTCCTCCATTTTCCCTTTGGTAACCATAAGTTTGTTTTAATGTATGTGAGTCTGTTTCTGTTTTGTAAATGAGTTCATTTGTATCATTTTTTAGATTCCACATATAAGTGCTATCATATGATATTTGTATTTCTCTATCTGACTTACTTCACTTAGTATGATATTCTCTAGATTCACCCATGTTGCTGCAAATGGCATTATTTCATTCTTTTTTATGGCTGAGTGGTATTCCATTGTATATATGTACCACATCTTCTTTATCCATTCACCTTTCAATGGGCATTTAGGTTCCTTCCATGTCTTGGCTATTGTAAATAGTGCTGCTATGAACATTGACTTTAAAGTTGAGGAAATTCATGCCCTAGAAGGGAGGGTTATTTATTAATTCAATCAATCCACAACTATTGAGTGCCTACCACTTGCTAGACACTGTTGTAGACGTTGAGTCGGGAGATTTGTTCAATGTTACACAGCTAATGAGTGATGGTCAGGAGAGGCAAGATCTTTTGTCACTCCATTTGGTGCACTTTCCATTGAATCACGCAGCCACCCACTTTTGAGATTATTTTCTCAACTTGGCTTTGAAAATGCGTCTGATTATCTGGTTATGGTTATCCAATTTCTAGATGGTTGCTTCTTGCCATTTATTTTCTGGATATTTCCAGACTAGAAGCAATTTGTTACAAGGAGTAACAATTCACTGCTGAGAGTTTGACACTCCTCTTGGATTTTGCAGTCTATGTCCTATCACACAGTTTGGTACTAAATATAGCTTAAATGTGATATCAATAAAACTCCTGGGGATGTAGGTCCTAATTGCAGCATTTAGAAACTATCACTAATAGCAGATGGTTTTATTGCCCTTGGGATCTTTGCTGCCTCTGTTTGTATTTACGATTACATGATTAGTTCTTAAAAGAGTTTTGTAGCTCCAAACGAGAAGTTACCCAAGCGTGGTATGATTCGATCTTTGTTACAACATTCAAATTATAAGATAACTTAATTCAAACTTTCCCCTCAAGTTATTGTACTCCTGTGTCTTTTGGTGAACTGGGGGGAATCAGGATTTGAACTCCAGCTCTTTCCCCCTCTACTTGTGACTGCTGCAGCATTCTCAAGCATGTGGTTCACAACAGTGGGTGCACCTAATTTCCAGCTTCTTAGTACCAGCCTCTCCTGACTAGTCCCTTCGCTTCATTGCCTACTGAACTCAAAGATCCTATTCTGACATATTAATACTATGATTCATTAACGTCTTTGACTATGTGCTTTGAACCAGGGACTATTCTAAATGCAGGTGCCACAACTATAAAAATTGCTAATCTCATGCTAAAAAGTTAGGGTCATACAAATTCTAATGAACCCGATGAAAGTAATTTTGATATACAATTTACCAGATCCGAACAATTATAAAATCACATTATTTTACCAGGCAACACATCTATAGTGGGAAATCCAAGCACTTTTATGTTTTTCATAGGCTTTATTATGGCGATTACATTTCCTGACCTAAGACTCTGACAAAAGGAATTTGCTTTCAATAGTGCAAAAGAAGACAAAATGAATACCTTAATCTGCTTGTTTTCACAGGCTTCTTTTGTCCCCATGCCTATTGTTAAGTCTAAACTTGTGACAGGGTTCTCACATTGTCTTGCACATAAGACAACCTTATGAACATATCTAGAAAATATTCTGGAGTTAATGACATTCATTATAATTGCTTCATGATTACCTTTTGTGAATTCCTCTCTGAGATAAGACATTCCTTATAATCAAGATGCATGTATAGTGTTATAATCTAAAAATTAGAAATACCAGACAACAGAGTACATTCAATGAAGGACACTGAGAAAATGTCCTGATTACTGAGTTCAGTCTGCGGTATTGTCTTCTGCCAGCAGTGACAGCAACACTGAAGCTCCATATCAAAATGAATTCTAAATCAGATGAATATATTCATTTTTGTTTTCAAGGAAAATCATAGTAAGGAAGACTGATTAAAAGAGAGATTTTATAATTCCAAGGACACATTCATCATATACTGCAAATATTACAGCAGAAGGGATTGACATCATGGTAGGTTTGCCTCAAATCCATTATCTTTCAGTTAATAGATACCAATCATGACGGAAATTTGAAACCCTAAAGTGATATACTAAGTTGTTCATGTGATTTGTAACTGGAATTCTTTATTCTGAATTTGGAATGATAGTTATTGTTTTATTTCTGGGATTGATGAGGCTCCTAGAATAGCTGAAATGATTCTGAAAGAAGCACATACTGAGTAATAATAGTAATGTGATCAGATGTCAGTCTTTCGTATTTCTAAATCCTTAAAGTAATAATTTACTAATCATTTCACTTCTAGTCTAGGTGAAGCACATTTATATTCAAGTTATTATGAGTCGTAGACTGCTCTGGCAATTTGTATGAAGAAAGTTTTGGTGTGAAGTATATGTAAGAGGGCTTCCCTGGTGGCGCAGTGGTTGAGAGTCTGCCTGCCGATGCAGGGGATGCGGGTTCCTGCCGTAGTCTGGGAGGATCCCACATGCCACGGAGCGGCTGGGCCGTGAGCCATGGCCGCTGAGCCTGTGCGTCTGGAGCCTGTGCTCCGCAACGGGAGAGGCCACAGCAGTGAGAGGCCCGCGTACCGCAAAAAAAAAAAAAAAAGCACATGTAAGAAAAAATTCTCCTCTCCCAATCCAGTTGATGCCACATCAGAAATGTAAATGAATTGACGTCATACAAGTGTTTCATTGATAATATACAACTAGTGAACGTATTAGTTAAACATTTGAAGTATATGTACCTGTAACTGAATGTCAGTAATCAGCAAAGGTTTGGAATGTTTGTATGTTTACAGCTCCTAGAATAAAAGATAAATGCAAATCTAGTTGTGTAATCAGTATATTGTCTCATTTTCATTTCTGGATAAAATATATTTGATGAAAAATAATAAGCTGCTCTTGGTAGAATACTTTGACTTCCATTCGAAAGTATTAATTTATTCCTTAGTATTTCTTTCATTTTGAAGTGTACTGTTTTAAAAATATGTCCTAGTGATCTTCCCATCTCAGTGTTTATATAGTGACGTTTTTATAATAAGGGCAGAGTATTCCACTGTATAGATACACAATTATTTATTTTAACCAGGTTCCTATATTATCACCACTTAAGTTGTTTCCAATCTTTAGCCATAAGAAGTGATGCTTTAATAAATAACTTATACACATATTGTTTTCTCATGTGCAAGTATGTCTGTCTCTCAATACATTTCCAGAAGTGAGATAGCCAAATCAAAGAGTATTGTTATTTTGTTAAATTTGTTATTTTGATAAATATTTCCCAATTGATCTCCATGAGATTTTTTTTCTATTTCACACTCCTTCCAGAAGTGTATGAGCCACGTATTAAAGACTTACCAAGAATGTTTGTCCAACTTTTGGATTTTTGCCCATCTAAGAAGTGAAAATGGTATCTTAGTGTAGTATAGTTTTAATTCGAATTTCTTATTAACAACGAAGTGAACCCCCTTTCCAGATGTTTGAGAGCTATTTGTACTTCTTTTTTCAATATAAACCTCTTTATGTCTGTCTGAATCATAGGATCAGACACAAAAGCTATAAGACTGAGTTTGAGGCATAGTTTTGCTTAATTATAATGGCGTATTTGAAATGACAATGTTATTTGATTCCTATTCAAATAAGCTAGCATTCTTATTTAATGTCTAATGGTAAATATCTAAGTTTGCATTTCAGCTTCACTCTTCCCTAGTAGTGATTTTGAGCATGTTACATGATCTCAGTCTTAGTGTGCACGAGGAGTAAAATGTGGCTATTAATAATCATAATCACATAGGATTGTTGACTATTAAATTAAATAGTGTAGTAAATTGTTTAGGATAATACCTGCCATATCCTAAGCAAATACTGAGTAATCAATGATAAACAGTATCAATAATAACTAAATAATAGATATAGGTGATTAAGGATATTAATCATTGAACAAAGCTAAAAGTTTGTAAAAAAGTGAAATTTAGAAACTTATCACATTTTTTAACAATCAACATTCAGGTTGTTAAATTTAATAATAAAATAATTAAATTGTATGATACCGAAAAGTGTAATCTAAATTAATGCCTAACTTTCATAACTGAAAAATGGTACTATATATTCAAGAATTTAATTAATTAATCATATAACTTATGTTTTTCCAATTTTTGATGCACATTAAAGAAATGGTATTTCCTTGAAAAAACTATTCATGGAATCACCTGATGACTTTTAAAGTATCATTCATTTAAAAATTAGAAATATAATAAAAATTTTTGATCCTGATTCATAAAAATACTTTTAATATCACAGCTAATTACATACATAAATGCATACGTATTCATACACACACATACACACACACACACACACACACACACACAGCAGAAAGAAAATTTCATGAAACAAAATGTAGCTTTTCTATGTGGATTATGCTCTGACCTGTTCTATTCAATTTGAACCCATTTTATTTCATGTTTTTGAAGTGATGGTCATGAAGACCACGTTAACTAAATTTGATTTCACAAACTAGTAATGGTTTTATGACCTGTAGTTTGAACAGAGTGCCCTAGTGTGCATCTTAGAGTATGTTAATAATTACAATAAAAATTTCTATTATAAACTAAATTTGAAAACCTTTGTCTTTAATAAAGTTAAATAGGTTTCTCTCATGAGAAGACTTCCCAGGGTTTAGTATCCTAGGTATGACTTTCCCAGAAGAGGCTCGATATAAAATACAGCATTTTCTAATTGGATAGGAGAATGTGGAATGGAACAGATCATCTTTTACTCTTTCTTCCTTTCTTCCTGCCTTCCTTTTCTTCTTGTCTCCCTATTTTCTTTCTTCTTTTCTGCCTTCCTTTATTTCTAGGAACTGCCTTCATGGAGTAGTTTAAAGGAAATATGCTACATATGTTTAAAAAAAAAATCTCAGGTTATTTTTGGCTATGACAGATCTCATTTTTTTTGCATTTTTCATTTGCCCAAATCACATATTTCCCTGTGTGAACTTTGAATTTGTCAAACAAAATTGCTATAATTCTCTGACAGCATCAACTCTTCATCCCGTTATTTTTTCTCATCTGACACACTTTGCTCTCCTATTCCCTGAGTAGGATAGTCATAAATTGCACATACTGCATATGTTCACATTATAAAATTACATCTATGTTACAAATAAAAATGTACTGTTCAAACCCTTTAGTCTATTTAGATGCCAGCCATGTTTACTGAGTTTATTTGATGGTATTCTACAGATCAGAGAAATATTTATGTTGTTTAAATCAATTAATAATTACTATTTATTTGTACAGCAACAGAAAATAGAGAAATAAAAGGTCAGAACTAACATTTATTGAGTGCCCACTATATACCCATGTCATTTTCTTCACCAATGTTAAGTCAGTTAATTTTTGCTACATAAAAAACAACCACAAAGACTGGCGATTTAAAATAGCAATGGTTTATTATTTTCCACAATTCTACCGGTTGGCTGGGTTTAACTGGATAATTCTTCTGTTGGTCTTGCCTGCAGCCATGTGGCAGCAATCATCTGGCACCTCAGCTGTGGCTGGTGTGTCTAAATGACCTCAGCACATATCTGAGGCCTTGATGTAGCCTCTTGACTGGGTCTCTTTTTCCATGTGGTCTAATAATTCAGGACTTCTGAGGCTAAGGCTCTAGAATTCTCAATTCTGCCACATTTTATTGTTCAAAGCAAGTCACAAGGCCAGCCCAGATAGAAGGATTCTACCTCTAGATGAGAAGAGTTAAAAAATATTGTGGCTGGGCTTCCCTGGTGGCGCAGTGGTTGAGAGTCCGCCTGCCAATGCAGGGGACACGGGTTCGTGCCCTGGTCTGGAGGATCCCACATGCCGCGGAGCGGCTGGGCCCGTGAGCCATGGCCGCTGAGCCTGCGCATCCGGAGCCTGTGCTCCACAACGGGAGAGGCCACAACAGTGAGAGGCCCGCGTACCGCAAAAAAAAACAAAAACAAAAACAAAAATATTGTGGTTGTGTTTCCCAATATACCACATATGATATCCTTATAAGAATGTTGTAATATAGGTAGAAAGATTAAGGATTGTTTTAAAGCAGAAACCTCAGAGGGAGTTGGAGTAAAAAGCATCTATTCCTGCTGAGAAAGAAGTGGTAGCTTGTAAAATACATAATGTGGAGTAAACAATTGACCATATTCTATGCTAAGTTTTACTCATTTCTGTTAATTTTTAAAAATTGTTTAAGGACAAAGAGGTATGATTCACTTCTCCTTTTGTGGGACTAACTGTAGCATAGTAGAAAAAGCATAACCTCTAGAATTATAGAATATGAATTTGAGCACTGGCTCCTCCTATGACCAGTTATGTGGTTTAAAGCTAGCATAACACAATCAAATTTTCTTCAGAAGGATCCAGGTGAAAACTAAAGAAAATAATTTTGGAATAGTATCAGCATTCGATAAATAATACTCATCTCTCCTGTCTTCTACTCTACCACTTTGCACTTTGTTAATACCTGTTTAAACAAAGCAAACCAAAATGCTAGACTCCAAACTGCTTTTCTCTCTAGCCTTTGCACTGCCTGGCTTAAAGTACAACATAAATAAAGAAGGTTATGTGATACATTTTTTCCCCTTCTATTTAAAATGTGATGGTAGCTAGAAGGGAAAGAGAAGAATGTTAAACTATTCTTTTCAAAATGAGCAGAAAAGCACCATTAAAAAATCAACAAGTCATACAGGAGTTTTGACTGTGTATGTATATGTTTGTTGGGAAATGGTAATTAAACTTTGAATTATACATGCTGTGGACGATCGAGATACTAAATGTTTTAAAAATCCGACAAAACACAATTTAATTTGAACGATAACAACTAGCATTTGTAATACCTCTAGAGGAAGCCTAGGACTTACCCAAAACTTTGGAATCATTGGACATGAGGTCACACCACCAGCACTCCTACTGAGAGAAATGGTGAAAAGATATTGGGACTTAAATTTAATTTTTCTAACCAAAAAACAAAATGAAATATAAGATACACAACTTCGGGGTAAGGGGAGAAGAAAGGCTTCAGATAGACATCAAGATGCCTCTAAGGCAGAAGGCAGTGAAGGTACTTGCTGGGTCTACCTTCTGAGAAGCTTATTCAGGATCTTTGTAAAGGAAGCCTTTCATGTATGATGGTCTTGTCTTTCCAAATGTTTACTTCTATCTACTGCTCTTCCAGGGTTGTGCTGTGGATACTGTGACTGCGACAGTGCCAGGGTTGGTTAACTCATTTTTGCCAGGACCATTATTAATCAAGCAAATAAATTCAACAACTGTTTGAGGAAAAAAAAGTCACGGAGAAGGAATAACAATGAAAGAAACATTGGCCCAAGAGATTGTCAAAAGATATAGGAAGTCTGATGAGACATCCAGGAAGTCTTATGAAGGACACGCCCAGAAAAAAGAAAACACTTTGCTCTGGTCACCTTAATTTATGATTGCCCGCTATCCCCCCTCCCCAGTCAATATGGATGAGAGGCAAGCCAAGGTTACACTTAATTTTTTCAAGTCTCAGAAGATCTCTCATAAAATATTTTTAACTGTCCTAATTCAAAGAAGTGCTAGTATATTAAAAAATTACTAGGGATTCAAAAGTGATCCTCAATCCAGGCAAGGCAATGAAAATAATTTGATTTTTAAAGACATGAATAAGAGCTACATAGCTCTGTTAAATAGCCACTTCCTATATCCTGGCAATAGCCACAAACACAAAATGTTATAGCCTCACCTCTAGTTTTTACTATTGACTCTTATAGACATATGGTTTGCATCATGTACAAGTAAATGATATTGATGCCCTTTTATTAAGGTTTTTTTTTTTTTTTCTTTTTGCAGTTTCAGTCCTCTTTTGGAATACATCTGTATGCAGGGTGTCCGGTAATATTGAGAGTCGTACCTTCCATGGTTCTTTGCCATTGCATGATGAAATGCTCTATTTATATTAAAATGAAGGTGTTCCTAGGGGAGAGAGACATAGAACAGAATGAAACAACAAACAGAGCTTTAGAGACTGAATCCGTGAAGTGACAGTGACGGCAAAATGGTAGGTAGCTCTTGTTACCGAGGGACCCAGAGGAGTGCAGCAAGACTTACAGCGTGAGCCACACTGGCGTGGACTTGACAGCTCTCGTAGGTTTAAGTACTCACAATCCAGCAGTTAATCAGATAATTTTTCATCTTGCACATCTTGACTTGGTATGTCATTGAAATAATATGTTGTTGGCCGAGGGTCGGGGGGACTTTTGTCTCCTCCTGTTAATCAAATGCAGCATTTTATCAGATTATTGTATTTCTTCATATAATTGAACTCAGAGCAATATTGTGATGCAATGTTCTGTTTATTCCAGGTAATGAGATAGTAAGCCATGAAAATCACATTAACTTTAATGTGATATGATATCCAGATATCCAAAATATGATACTTTTCCTTTTCTTTCTCTTATCCAAAAGAAAGAAAAGGAAAAATATGTATTGAAGTACTAAATTTCCCTCCTTGAAGACCAATTTTCCTGGTAATGGAATGGATGCAACAGGGTTTCCTTGGAATCGCTGATGCTATGCAAACATGTGTCCACAAGCAGAGCGGCCAATGAATGAAGTGAAGAAAGACTTGGGTTTTCCCTTTCACTTTACTCTTCAGGTACATAATCTTGTGAAAGTGATTTTACCTCTTTTGATCCAAGTTCATTATCTATTAAATATCATACTGGATTAGGTGATCTCTGTTTCTTTCCAGAACTAAAACCTTAATAGAATTTCAGATTGAGCAAAAATTCAAAATATTATTTATAAGAAGAGCTCAAAATTGGTCATTGTCTGGGCGCTTTATTGAGATTACCTGGAAGTTAAGAATCACCATATAAGCAAAAACACACATCCAGGCTATTATTTTGTGGCCTCAGTTGTCTATGTATTCAACATGGTTTCACTGAGAATTTTGGAGAAGGCTACGCGCTCTCCATCAGTTAATCTTTGAGTACAGAAGAATTGGCCTTTAATTCAGGTATAGGTTCTTCTCTGGTCTTTTATTATTTTATGAGAGATGGAAACCCCCCACCAAATCAGCTGTTGGTTAAGATGTGTAGGTCCATATTTAACCGTGAATATAAATGATCTGAATTCTGAGTGCTTGTCAAAAAGTGTAATTTCAAACTCATTGCTTCCCAATATCTAGCAAAAGATCTGCAGATGGAAACAGTATACAGAAAGGATTGCTTAAGAGATGAAATCATCCATTATTCCACACTTTAAAATCTACCACTAGATTTGGTCAAATCAGAGGACAGCTGCATACCTGGATGATATTGTATTGACCCCCATAGAATTGCCTTTGCTGAAATGTTGTTTTTGGAAGAATGCCAACAACACTATGAAACTTGTCATTGTGCCTACTCTAAAAGTGCAGTTGAGGGTGTAAGCCAGTGTATTACATGGTGCTGGTTTTATGAGGACCTTGGGGAGAAATTTCTGTCGCATATTAGTAACAGCAATAATTTTGCTTCTCCTAACAACTGTTCTGATTTTATCTTATATTTCTTGTAAACTGTGTAACTGATCAGGATTCTATTTTCCCACTGACTGTTAGAAATCTTAGGGCCAGATTTGCAGCCCACCAGTAGTAAGTCTTTATGGTATGAATTTTTTAGAGGTCTCATTCCTGGCTCCGTTTTATGACCCTACCAATATTTTTCTTCCCTTTATCTCCCCTACTTTTAATTCAAGTTATCCCTTTATTTTATTTTTCCTTTTAATCTGACAAAAACATTTCTGAAACTAGGTGAGATATATAGATCTATCTATCTATCTCTATATCTCACCTATATATAAAAATAAATATATATTTATTATCACGGATTTATGATTCCATAGGCTGCTGAGAGGGTTCTCTACTGGTTTCTTTTATGCTCACTCTTGTGACTGCATTTAACTGCAGGTTACTTGCACAGGAAGGTTCCAGATGACCTCACTCATGTTCGGTAGTTGGCTCTATCTTGTAGGATGCCTCAGTTCTTCTTTATAGGGTCTTTCATCCTCCAGTAGGCTAGACTGATTTCCTCCCATGGCAGTTCCTGGGCACTTTTTCAAGAAAAAGAAGATAGATGCTCCAAGACCTCTTGAGGTTTAGGCTCTGGAACTCAGGCAATGTTATTTCTGTTGCAGCCTATTGAGAATCAATATGGCCAACCCAGATTCAAGTCACAGGGAAATTAACTCTGTCTCCTGTCAGGAGAAGCTGCAAATGAATTGTGGACATGTTCAATGTACCATAATAATATTGCTCACTGAAATGAGAGGATTGTGTCCTGACCGAGTGTGTTGCATGTCTTTAAAAACTTGCTTCCCCTGTGGGGATAGCTGGTCTACAAAAAGTTGCTGCAATCTGCTCCTCCAGGCTCAGCTCTTAAAATCTTGCTTCCACCACTAATACTGAACCTCAGCTCTCATCTGTTTCCCCAGGATTCCTGCTATTTTTTACCTTGTCCTTCTCTATGAAGTCACTTCTCGTGAAGGTTTGAATGTTCTGTCCATTTCATTGAAAGGGTTATGGGTAAATTTTTCCCCCATAAAAGGATATGTTGAAGTCCTAAGCCCCAGTACCTCAGGATGTTACCTTATTTGGAAATAGGGTCTTTACAGAAGCAATCAAGTTGAAAGGAGGTCTTCCCGGGCCCTAAACAAATATAACAGGTCTTATAAAAAATAGGACATTTGGACAAAGAGACACACAGAGGGAAGATGATATGAAGAGACACAGGAGAAGTACGTGTGGAGATCAAGCATTGGAATGATGCATCTACAAGCCATGAAAAGCCATGCCAAAGCCATGCCAAAGATGCCAGCAAATCACCAGAGGCAAGGAAGAATTTTCCTACAGGTTTCAGAGGGAACATGGCCCTGCTTCTTGCCACCTCAATATTGGATTTCTAGTGTCCAGAACTGTAAGCCAGTTTCTGTTGTTTTGAGCTACCCAGTGTGTAGGACTTTGTTTTGGCAGCCCTGGCAAACTAATACAGACAGTTCTTCATGGAATTCCAAATCTTCAACTGCGTGGACTACTGTCTACATACCAACTGGTTTCTATGTCAGTTCATTCTCCTGAAAGGCCAACTTAAATATTACATCTGTGTCTCTGATTTGTCATACTTGAGTCATTGCCTGGCCCTTCAAGAATATGTCCTGGTAACTCACATTTTACAATATTTTTAGTCCTTAGAGTCTAAATCTCAGAAGAAAGCAAAGGTTTAATTTTAATAGAATATAAATTTCAATATTATTAGAACTGATGGCCATTTTCAGCAGTAACCTGATGAAAGACCTACTGGGAAATATCCATATTTTAATACCCAATGATAGGCAGATTCCACAAAGGTGGTGACATAGAGTTTTGTCTTAAGAAAGTAATTAGGGCTTCCCTGGTGGCGCAGTGGTTGAGAGTCCACCTGCCAATGCAGGGGACGCGGGTTCGTGCCCCGGTCCGGGAGGATCCCACATGCCGCGGAGTGGCTGGGCCCATGAGCCATGGCCGCTGAGCCTGCGCGTCTGGAGCCAGTGCTCCGCAACGGGAGAGGCCACAGCAGTGAGAGGCCCACGTATCGCAAAAAAAAAAAAAAAAAAAAAAGTAATTAAAAGAATCACCAACATCTAGAGAAATCAGAAAACAAATTTGGCATGACTAAAAATTATTACAATATTATAAAAGACAAAATAATAAGGAAAAGCATATTTGGTTTCCCACAGCTTTCCTTGCATATCACTTAATTTTTTAAATGGATTTTTCCCCAAATTCACACTATCAAAAGGAAGCAGCTTATTGGCATTAATCTATAGAATATTTTATGCCTCTACAAAAGTTGGAATGAATAAACTGAGAGGATTCATTGAGGTGGGAGAACCAGGTAAAATTATCACTTCCATCATAGTATAAATAGAAAAGGACTCTGCATAAGCAGTGAGACTTCTGAATGAAGAAAAAGTCATTTTATTAGAGCTGAAAACATGATGAAAGAGTTAGCATGGCTTATCCTGGCATAGGTTAAGCCCAAAGCAAACCTTCCAACTATTGTTGAATTACAAGTTTAAAAATCTTCAGAAAGTTTCCTTTAAGTACATATATTATAAAATGTAAGTTTTTAAGAAAAACTTATAAGCTAAGAAACTTTTCCTATAATCTTATTAAAGCGCAAATGTTTAATTTAATATTTAAAGAAACATAATAGTGTTTTCATGGAGATATGTTGAAATAAACTTCTTTATATTTTTAGTTATTTGGCACTAATACATATGACAGTTAATGTATGTAAGTATTAATATACTGTGATGTCTGTGTGAGTTCCCTTCAAATGTTTTCATAGTATCATACTAATTACACAAATCTACTTTTATAAAAATTTGGTGTATCAATTTTAGGCATGTTATTTATTTATTATTACATATTTCATTCTAGAAATCCACATTAAATCATGTTTCTTAAAGATCTACATGTTCCCATCACTTCACATTTGACCTTAACTCAAAAATTATATTTGAATAATTTTTTTCCTTAAAATATATTGCCACGTATTCCTTTCTCTCTACCACCTACCCCTCACACATCTCTCTCTCTCTCTCTCATACGCGCGCGCACACACACACACACACACACACACTCTTATTTTATTTTACATAGAAACATAATCTATCATGACATTACATGCTGGGTTTTCCAGAGCTTTGTCATCAGATCATGACATTATTACCTCACATTTAATTAATCAATTAATTTGCATATTTGGAGGGCAAAGATTCAGAGTTTTTTGAAACGTTTATTATTATAGTGGAATCTGAGGCAGCTTCAAATAAAAACATTAAATTACTTGTTGTTCCATGTTCATGATCTTCCATTCAACCTAAAAGGCTTCACTGCATTCAACTGAGCACCTTTAAATAAGCACATAACTAAATAAAACACATAACTGTTAGTTTAGAAAAAAAATCCCAATAACAAGCGGTGTTCTCCGTATTGACATACAGTAATTCCATTCCCTGTAACTGAGGTCCCTTCCATGACCTGGAATTGGTGTGGAAAGAGGGGGGACAGATGGCCTTGGAAACTGCCACCTCTGGGAGGATGGGGAAAGCTGAGTTGTTTTCCCAAAAGTCTCTCCTTCCTCGTCACGGACATTTAGTAAAATCTAGTCAGAACTAATAGCCTTCCTTATTTATGCTACCACCTTATAACTGTAAAGAATTTCCGATAATTAGCTTTTAGGAATTTTGAGATTCTGTTGAATAAGTATTCTGTAATTTAAAAGTGACTGAAATGTTTAGAGAGAGAACAGTAGCTAGATATGTGATGGGGAGGTAGATAGATGGATCAGCAGATATTTTAGTTGTAAGATCACAGGTAGCAAAACATCATTAAGAACACAATTGTCTTAGAAATTTAATAGTGCAGATGCCATTATAACAAAATGTGTTCAGGAAAAGTTTCCTGTTTAGTCAAGTGTTACCCTCAGCCATTCTGGTTTGTTCTCCACAAAGCAGGGAACAACGTTCTCCCTGTAGCCCTGGAACCGTATAACATAAAACTGTAGATCCAAGAAAATGTCAATTGCTAGCTCCCTTCCCACTAACTCACTTGTAACCTCTGGGAACTCTCTTAACCTCATCTGTAAAATGGGGCTAATAACATTGACCTATTTTATTGGCGGCTGGGAGGTTTGGCAGTGAATGTTTGAGAAGCACTTTAAAAATACAAATGGAAAGTGAAAAAAAAATAGGAGAGGTCATGTAGGTGACAGCAGAAATGCACACAGTATTTGAGGTGAACCAGGTTAAACAAATATGCAGCTGAGACCCCTGAGTAAGAGGTGATTCCATGTGGTGGGCAATTCACGCTCTTTCTCTTCAGAGGCAACAGCATGTTTATGAAGCATTAGATCAGGCAGCACCATTAGGAAGAGGGTTTTTGATTCCCAGAGAATAGTAATTTCATTAGCAGTGGCTCTCAGCAAAAGTTTAGCACTGTATACAATTTTGAAAATGTAAATGCAAAGGGAGCTACACTGGAAAGGGAAAAAAAAAACCCTCAGAGACAAAAACATTGCATTTTTCTGCATAGATGCAAAAATACACAAGGGTTTGAAAGCTGCTTGGAAGTCTGAATGTTGAGTATCAGTATGGGATCATCAAGAAGGAAAATCACCCCTGACACAAGTCAGGGATGGCTAATTGAGGTAAATATATTCACTGAAGGCAGAGATTAGCAAGTAGACAGAAATATTCCCATAAGCATCTCCATGTCACAATAACTACAATTTGGAGCACCTATTTTGTGTCAGACATATACTAAATACTTCAATAATTTCAATTAACCCTCTCAGGGTTACTACAGGGTCAGTGGTATTATCCTCGTTTTACACACGAGGAAACTAAAGTTCAAATAAATTGTTTAACATCCTCAAGATCACAAATTTAAGAAGAGACCCAACAGGGATTTGCACCAAAGTCTATCTAATTCTCAAGCCCAACATTCTTCCATTATAAGTACGGATGCTTATCCCAACCCACCATCCAGAGACAAGGCAGGTATTCAGAGAGAATCAAGGCCCAGATAAGCCTTGATTATGCAGAAGCAGGTATCTCAGCAAAGCATTTGTAAGACTTTCACTTGTAATAGACTGTATGTGTGTGTTATTTGCCTTTTAAAAGTACATTATCACAGTATGATATACATATACAAAAATGCATAACTCATAAGTGTATAATGCCTTGAATTTTTACAAACTGAACACCCCTGTAACCAGAACTCAGATCCAGAAACAGAACATTACCAGCGCCCAGAAGCCTCCGGGGACCCCTTTGCAGTCACTATTCCCCCAAAGGGTAATCCCTATCCTGTCTTTGAACAATGCAGGTTAGTTTTGCCTGTTCTTGAATTTAGTGTAAATGGAATCATAAAGAGTGTATTCTCTCATGCCAGACTTATACTCAATTTTTGTTTCAACCAGTTTATTATGTGTAGTTGTTGTTAGCACTTCTCATTGCTGATAATAGCTCTTGACCGGACTGTAAGATAGCATATTTATCCATTTTACTATTGGACATTTGGATAATTTCCAACTTGGGACTAATAGGAATAGTGTTGCTATGAATATCTTATCTATGTTATTTTGGTAAACACATATATGCATTTCTACTGGACATTTACCTAGGGCAGAATTTGTACATCATAAGGTATGTGTGTGTTTAAAACTAATTGTACAGTTTTACAAAGTGTTTGTACTAATTTATACTCCCATCTTCAATGCATGAGAGCTCCAGTTCCTCAACAGCCCACCGACATTGGTATTTCCCTTATTTTTTTCACGTTAGTTTTGATAGTTTATGTTTACTGTTATTTCCCTCTGCATCTTGGAGAAATATTTTTAAACGAAAGCAAAGACTGCTTAGTTATCTGATTAGCAGAATTCTAATGCAACAACTATTTTTGTCCATAATTTCAGTAGGCATAACCTCCATGACTAATTTTGGTGAGGATAAAATCCCTGTTGGAAATGATGGAGAATTTTCTTTTTTGGATTTCCTTTTTTACAAAATAATATATACACTAATGATCTTTCTTCAGTGGTGAAGGGCCACTTCACCTTTGACCTGAGTCCCAGAGAGTTTATAAAATTTATCTGATTATTTCTTACAACACAGAAAGCAAAATACCACATAGAAGCCTTTCTGCTTATGGTAGCAATAAGAGGAGGAAGAGGAAAATGGATAATCCACAGAGTGCCTCTGAAAGTAATAGATTTTCTAATTGTCTGAAGGGTTTTGCCATTTCTCTGTTCTGTGTCTCCATGTAGTTTGATGGGTAATGTGAAATTTGATTCTGTAAGAGATTCCTGATGAAGTTAAATCAGAGAACACATAGCATGTGTTCAGTCTCTGATCAAAGGACTGGAAATGGGTAGTCATGGATAGAGAGGGGTGTTGTACAAGGAGTCTTGAACTATTAGTCAGGAGACTTTAGTTCCATTCTTGGTCCCACCATTTGCTTTGTGACCTTAATGTGGTTCTTTAACCTCTTAGGGTCTGATTTTCCTTGGCTGTAATCATACAACTTCTAAGGCATGTTTCCCAGAATAAGGAACATGTTCATTCGTATTTCTGGATTCTACCCTACGAGAACTGATTCATATTTTATGGAATGGGGCTCTAAAATTAGCCTTTGAAAGCACACCAGTGAGTCTGCCTATTGAAGTTTGAGATCCACTGCTCTAAGATAGCTTCCAGAGCAGCATTTTCCAGACTTTCCTCAGCATAAACATGATCAAGACTGTTGATTAGAAACATAGATATCCAAGCCTTCACCATGACCCCAGACATTCTGATTAGTAAGTCTTGATGAGCCTTATATGTATGAACAAGCTCTTTGAGGATCCAAATGATCAAGCAGATCTGAGGGGCACTTTCCTTTTATTCTTTAAACTAGTAATTTCCGAACTTCTTTCTCCATAGTCCCTGGAATTCCCATTAAGACCCTCAGGGGCTGACTTCAAATACTATCGATTAATTTTGCCTGTTTTTGAACATGACACAGCTGACTCATTCAGTATACACTCTTGTATCTGGCTTCTTCTGCTCAGCATTACACTTGAAATCCACTCATATTATTCTGTTATATAAAGTACATTCTCTTTAGAGTATTTCATTGTGTGGCTATGCCATTTTGTCTATTGAAGAGGGGCATTTCTAGATTTCAGATAGTGCAAACAGTTGCTGCTATAAACATTCTTTAACATGCCTTGTGGTGAACTTATATTTGCATTTCTGTTGGGTATATTCTTAAGAGAGGATTACAGAGCCTTGGAATGTAGCAGATATGGTTGGTTTTTGAAGATGCTGTCAGATCGTGTTTCAAAGTGTGTGTACCAGTTTCTATTTCCTCAGCAGTGTAGAACTCCAGTTGTTCCACATCATTACCACCACTTGAATGGTTTTTGTCTTTTAGCTTTTGTCGATGGGTGACTAGGTGGGGAGTTATTTAGTGGCATCTCATTGTTTAATTTGCACATCCTTGTTAACTAATGATATTAAGCACTTTTTCTTATGTTTATTGACCATTTGAATATTTTCTTTTGTGATGTACCTATTTAAATCTTTTGCCCATTTTGTTTGTTTTATGTTTATCTATTCCTTCTTAAACACTCTTCCTTTCTTTATGTAGATCTGAGTTTCTGACATATGTCATTTCCCCTTGCTCTGAAGAACTTCTTTTAACATTTCTTAAGGTAGGTATACTTGTGACAAATTCCCTGAATTTTTCTTTGTTTGAGAAAGTATTTCTGCTTTGCTTTTGATTGGTAATTTCACTGAATACATAATCTCAGTTGATGTTTTCTCCTATTAATATTTTAAATATTTTGTTTCACTTTCTTCATACTTGCATAATTATCTGTAAAGAAATCCGATATAAATCTCTTTCTTTAGATAAGATTTTTTTTCTCTGGCTTCTTCCAAGATTTTCTCTTTGTCTTCAATTTTCTGCAGTTTAATATATTTTCCCAGGCATAGATTTTTTGGGGTACTTATCCTGCTTAGTGTCCTCTGAGATATCTGGATCTGTGGTTTGGTGTCTGTCATTAATTTTGGAAAATTCTTAGTCATTATTATTTCAATTATTTCTTCTCCTTACTCTTTTCTTTTCTCCTTCTAGTGTTCCTATTAGATGTATGTTACATCTTTTGTAATTGTCCCACAGTTTTTGGATATTCTATTCTATTGTTGTTGTTTTTTCTCCATCTTCTTTCTCTTTGTTTTTCAGCTTAGGAACTTCGTACTGATGTATCTTCAGACTCACTGACTCTTTCTTCAGCCACATCCAGTCTACAGGTGAGCCCCATTAAAGGTATTCTCCATTTCTGTAACAGTGATTTTGATATCTAGCATTTCCTTTCAGTTCTTTCTTAGAGTTTCCATCCTCTGCTTAAACTACCCATCTGTTCTTGCCACTGTCCACTTTTTCCATTAGCATATTAAAACTTACTTAAATTCCCAGTCTGATAATTTCCAAATCTCTGCCATATCCGAGTCTAGTTCTGATGTTTGTCTCTTCAGACTGTGTTTTTTGCCTTTTAGCATGACTTGTAAATTTTTATTGAAACTTGGACGTGACGTATCAGGAAAGAGAAACTGAGGTAAATAGGCCTCTAGTGTAAGGTTTTGGTTATATGGCTGGCAGTTATATGGTGCTTCCTGTTTGCTTTAGCTGTGGTGTCACAGGCTAAAATTTCCTGTAGTGTCTTTGTTTTTGTTTTCCATGTTGTCTTTGGGTTTCTCTAAAGACTCCTTAGGGAAACCTCAGGAACTGAGGCTTGCAGTTCTTTTAGCTTTAATCCTCTGAGTGAGGTGTGGGGCAGGGGGAAAACCCTATAGTCTTATGATTAGGTCTCAGTCTTTCTGTCTCTTGTTCCACATTGAAGGCTAGAAGAGCTGGAGTCGGGTATTTCCCTTTCTTCAGGTCAGTTAGGTTTTGGAAAATAGTTTTCTTTGAGGGCAGGCCTTGTTAAGGAAAACAGAGAGTTCTGAGCATATTTTGAAAATGATTACTTTTCCTCTCCCCCTGCCAGAAGTAGGAGGAGATTTTTCTCTGATCTTTAGGTTGGAAGGATTTATAACTTTCCTCAGGTTGTAACTTTATGGTTTGTCAAAGCAGAAATAATTCTGTAAATATTCATCACATATTTTTAAAATGTATTTTTGGTAATAATTCTCTTGACTATTAGGTAGAAAGTCCATATATTATTTAAATCTATGATCTTTTTGAAAGAGAGAACATGAGGTACAAATGTACACTGGTTTTTTTTTTTTTTTTTTTTTGGTTGCATCTGGTCTTAGTTGCAGCATGCAGGATCTTTGTTGAGGCATGTGAGATCTTTCGTTGTGGTGCATAGTCTCTTCATTGCGGCATGCGGGCTTCTCTCTAGTGTGGCATGTGGGCTCCAGAGCATGCAAGCTCCGTAGTTGTGGCCTGCAGGCTTAGTTGCCCCACAGCATATGGGATTTTAGTTCCCTGGCTAGGGATCAAACCCATGTCCCCTGCATTGGAAGGCGGATTCTTTATCACTGGACTGCCAGGGAAGTCCCACAAATGTACACTTTGATGGGAGAGGTGAAATGCTCTAAATAGCTTAAGCATTCTAGATACTAATTCCTGTTTATAATTTAGTTTTGGATAACAGATTTTAAGCAATCTTTCCTCCACTTAAAAATAGAACCATTTGAAGAAGTCTCTATCTGTAAAGATATAAAATAGAGAGATATCAACTTTAATTAAGCTTTTGTCTATATAATTCCCTTAAGATAAAAAAATCAGTGAAAGTATACAACCAAGGTATGGCAAATTAAAAGACGGTGACAGCACGGTGGTGGGTAGAAAGGGGGATGGGATGTATTCCTACTGAGGATTTCCACTCCAGTTTAATTCACTGTCAGTGGGAGTGATATCTGCAGCAGAATAGTATCTGACCTCCAGAAATTACATCTTACATTCACAGTTGCCTACTATGCATTTGTTATTTAAACTCCCCTTTTTTACTCCCATGAATTAGGTATTATAGAACTGTGCAGAAAGGGAACTTGTTCTTTAAGAGCACCATGGTTCAGAAAATGTTCTTATCTTGCTCTTGTAAGCATGTAGTTTGCTTTGCTTTTCCCATTATATGCAATAATGTCTATGATGTCTCAGATCGTTCTCTCTTAATTTTGAAAAGTTAATTAAAAGAAGTGGAGGAACGGGATGGAGAGTGTCTAACAACAAGTCAAATTCATTTGAACAGTAAAAATAATTGCTGTAAGAAATTAAGGTGCGTGCACATGCCTGCTGTAATTGGTGCATACTTATTAGGAGCTCTGCATTTGCAACCTCTCTTGGTGTTTGGGGCCCATGATAATGTGGATACTTAAGGGAAAAGTGTGATTAGGGATGGTGTAGTTCATTCAGTAAACATTTCTTAGTGTTTGATGTGACTGAACTGAGCGTCACATATGATTTTACACTTTTATCCTTCCAGGCAACTGACAGGTCTCTAATCTCAGTCTCAGAACCTTCACTCAGCTTGAACTTTGGCTCATAAAGGTCATTTTTGAACCACTTGGGACGAAAAACCACGTACATGAAATCCCACAGAGTCGATAGATGCGATAATAGCTTTAGGCATATTTTCTTAAGACCCAAGGGGAAAGACAATTTCAATAAATGTAAAACTGTGCCATCTACGATCCACACAATATCTAAGAAAATCTCATAGGAATAAATCTTCTCTTTTCCTTCAGGCAAGAACCTCCTTAATATAACGATGCAAGACACTATTAAGGACATGAGGTACTAACTATGACAAAAAAAAAAATCACACACACAGTCTGTTAGAAGGAGAGCCTTAAACACAAAAAGAACATTCTTACACTTGATATATCATCTCCCTTGCCTCCCAATTGCTTATAAAGCATGTTCTGAATCTTTAGACCTTAAATTAGAGACTCTGAATATATGAAAACCAAGTTATTAATGGGAAAATGACCTAGACATATCATTCAATTATTGAATGATTTAAATGTAGTTCCCCTTTTATTTTCTTTTTACCTTTTAGTCTCTAGCTCATTTAAAAGAAAAAAAAATGCTCACAGGTTAGATATGTCAGTATAATTAGCAGAAGTTTCCTTAGCAGCAGATGTCTGAGAGATAAGTAGTAAAGGGCATTCTCTTCCCTTGATATGTCATCAAAGGGAAAAAAAGGAATATTTAAATGAAAGAAGTGAAAACTATGTGGGTGCATGTTTTAATACTTGAATAATTAACAGAGATATTTTAAAAATCTTGATTTAAGCTATAGGACAGTTAAGTGATCTCATGACCGTATTAATATTAAATGTTTTTGCCTGCCACAAATTTTAGCATTGTCTTTGATTTTTTTTTCTTTCCTTGATATATTTCATGATGCAAAGGAATGCTTCTTGGAAGTAAAGTATCCCCTCCAGCTAAATATTTCACTCGATTTGCCTCAGAGAATTCTGCTGGCAGAAAAAAAAAAGAAGATGCTTCAGAAAAACTTCAAATTCAACAGCTTAAAAGTATTTTTAAATGTTCTTTTCAAATAAAATTGTTAAATAAGTCAAAATAAATGAATTCCAAAATTCACGTATTTATCTTAATGTCATAGTTAAGGTTTATCTTAATATTTTATATTTTGTGCCTTTTCTCTCTTTTGCATTTCTTTTAAATAATAATGTGAATGCAATCAACCACAAATCCCGACCTCCAAAATAGATTATATTAGGAAGGGTTTTCTTGTTTACTTTTAAAAGGTCTCCTGAATATAACTGGTGCCAACAGAGAAATTCTTCTAAAGGTAATATAGGGATTTTAATCTGCCCCTAACCAGGAAGTGATGGAGGCCAATGCAAATAGCACTCATCTGATTCTGTAAAACTCATAATAAGAAATAATGAAGCATCTGGTCGACAGCAAAAGGTCAAGGAAGAAATATTTTGAAATGGAAAGTGTATCAGTCCCTCTGGCAAAGACTGTTGTTGCTTCAGGAAGCTCTTGTCTCTCATTTTCAGACTAAGAATATATATATTCTTACACGTGTTCAGTGTTGCATTCACAGCAGAATTAGTTCTTAGTACCAGTCATAGAACATGAACATGTTCTAAATTTTCAGAAGTAGTTTAGAGCAGTGGTTTTCAAACTTTGCTGCTTATTAGAATCACCAGGAGAGCTATTAAAAATCTTCGTGCTAATAAAATTAGAATCTCTAGGTGAGACCCTAGGCACCAGTGGTGGCTACAGTTCTGCAGGTGATTCCATTGCGCAGCCAAATTTGCGAACCAATAATTGGGGCATTCATAGGCACAGGCAGACACAAATATGTGCAAACCTGTAAACTCCATATTCCTGTATGGGCTTTAAAATGAGCATAAACAGACAAACAATAAAACAGATGAATGTATGATATATCTATCCATTTCTATGTTATATCCCCAAATAAACACTACTCATCAATAAAAAGGAAAGAAGCTAAACAAAAAGGAATGCATACTTGATGCATTCCATTTATTTAAAAGTCTAGAAAATGCAAAGTAATCTATAGGGACAGGAAGCAGATCAGTGATTGCCTGAGTCCAGGGAAAAGGTGAGGGTGACAGGTAAGGGTGATACTGAAGAATTAAAGAGGGGCATGGGAAAGTTTTGGGGTAATAGATACATTTATTTTCTTGGTTGTATTGATTGTTTTGTGGGTATATACATATGTCAAAATTGTATACTTCAAATATGTGTCATTTATTGTGCATCAGTTATACATAAAGTAAAACTATTTTTAAAATTTAAAAAAATGGGCATGGAGAATGATGTAGAACTATTACCAAAGTCTTGAGAAGAATGGGGTGACATGGACCTTATTAGCATAAACCTGGGATTAGATGTGCAAAAGGGTTTTGCAGTCAGAGCATATGACCTATTTTTCTTTTTTTTATATAAATTTATTTATTTATTTATCTATCTATCTATTTATTTATTTTTGGCTGCATCCGGTGTTCATTGCTGTGCACGGGCTTTCTCTAGTTGTGGCGAGCAGGGGCTACTCTTCCTTGTGGTGCTGGCTTCTCATTGCGGTGGCTTTTCTTATTGCGGAGCACAGACTCTGGGCACGCGGGCTTCAGGAGTTGTGGCACGCGGGCGCGGTAGTTGTAGCGCACGGGCTTAGTTGCTCTGCGGTCTGTGGGATCTTCTCAGATGAGGGCTCGAACCCGTGTCCCCTGCACTGGCAGGCGGATTCTTAACCACTGCGCCACCAGGGAAGCCCCTATTTTTCTTAAAATAGTGATTTGGATACAAATGAGATCCATGTCATTGAAGTTTCCTAAATATTCTCTTTTTGGGAGAATGTCTCCATTTTGTCAAGTGAGAATGTTACTGGAATCTGGGAAAAGCAAACTTAAATGGTGTAGAATCTAATCTCTCAATATACTGCCACTGATTTGGGGGTTGTAACGTTAGAAGAATACTGCCAGATCTGTGATAAGTCTAGCGTTTTAAAATCAACCTGTCCACCTGTGGGGTTAAGTATTCCAACTTTTCCCCCCATTTTTCTGGAAGTTTTCAACTCTCAGTATTTTGGTCATGTACATACTCTCACACCCTTATCAGGCTAAAAACACTAAGCTTCAAATGAGGAACTCATTTGTTGGCATTTACCCCTAGTCTTAAAATCTAAAGGAAACCAATTTTAGAGTTTATAAGTCACATCTAATTTATACAAAAGAATGGTAGGATGGTGATTTTGATAACTGCAGGCATACCATCTTTCATAGTTGATATTAACTACTTTAAATTCAAACTACTCACTTTAGTCATTTTCTTAAAAAGTAGAAAATTAGTTACTTAGTCTGGATCTATATTCCAATGCTATTTTATACATTTAGAAATAATGTTGTAGGGTCATTTTTCTCCTTAAAAATTGTATTCTATCTTAAATCACTTTTTAAAAAAAGTATTCATAAGACAATTTCGAAGAGTTCTAAAATTACATTGTGGTAAAATAAATTTAAAATTTCATTGTGGTGATAATTGCACACTATAAATAGATGTTAATATAATTATACTAAACATCATTGACTTATACACTTAAACAAGTGATTATCATTAAATGTCAATAAAACAAGCATTAAAACTGTTAACAAAAACAAAGCAAAAAAACTTAGATAATATAGTAAGAAATGATTTAAATGATAAAATTCTTTTTTTTTGTAACCTAGCAAACCATTCTAGCAAAACCATTTTTTGAATAAACACAGCCAGTCTTTTATTTCTTTGGGCCTTAGTCCCATCATGAAGAAGTTTATCTGCCACCATCCCACCCTTTTGAAATCCTGTCCATTCCTGATGGCCCACTTAATGTCTTGCTATTTAATCAGAGTTTAGTAAGTTCCATAAAAGAGAGAAACTTTGTTTATAGATGATCAATGATTCTCAAGGAACTGGGATTGAAGAAGGATACATAAAGGCAGTGGATATATGACATAAGTTTATATTTGGAATATATTTGCTAATATTTTAATAAATAAAATACCACATTTGATTTAGCATTTGTATACTGTCAAAGGGTAATGACTTAAAGCATTTATGATACACTGCCCAATACATATTTCTTATATGAGCAAATAGTAAGCATAGTAATATCTCATTTGACTGATATCACTGGGGAATGAATTTTTTTAGGTGGCTAAAATTTGCCTCCAATTGTAGTATCCTTATAAAAATTATTACTATTAATAGAAAATACACAGAATTTGATTATTTAGTTTGCCATGCAAACCCTGAGTTTTGTTCTTCCGTGACTAAGAGGCAAAAAGTGGATGCTGACATATTACAACAAAAGTGGAGAAAACAGTACATAAGAAATAGGAGCAATGACTGAGAGAAAAACAAGAAATAGAGGGATGGCCACAAGTTTGGAAATTCTTCATGTGTCACTCTAGACATAGACTCTCTCCCAATATTACTCAAAACGGGTGTGCCTTGAATATAATTTTTATAATAGTCTCAAAGTCCATAGTGATTCAAGTCTATATCCTGTCACGGGTAAGTATCCTTCCTATGTTGATGTCATCTGAGAGCATTGTGAGCTACAGCATATTGCAACAAAAGTACTAAAAAGAGCATTGATAAGTGCAAAGTACCATGTAAATTGTATGGGATCATTGTGATTTTCATAATGATAACATTTACTAAAACTTCATTCCATTTTGAAAAATATAGTTTAATAAAACCAGAAAGTATATGCTATAGTTTAGAAACATTTCTATCAAAATAATTAAATTTTTAACTAAACATATCTGTGTTCGAGACAAGAGATATGAATCTGTGAATTTGAACGATTCTTTCTTGGCTATCTTTTCTCTAAGAAATCAGATAAATTAGGTTTGGTATAGACAAAGAATCAGAAATCTTTCTGAAGTCATACACTAAGCCAGCAATTTCTATTTTTCTCCTGTACTTAAAAGGTAGACAAAGACCCACAGTACCACTAGAATAGAAAGGGATACCAGACGTGAAGACTGAACGTAACTTTTCATGAAGCCACAAAAGTATCTTGCCAAATTTCTTGGGGACATAGTATAACTGAGCTAGCTCTAGTAGACAGTGGAAAACTTCATGCTTCCCATAAGTGAAAAAAGAGTGGATCATGAAAGGAGTAAATTGACCTATGTAATATTTTAGAAGAATTATCTGCAATTCTTATGACCTATTCTCTCTTTAAATGGGTTAATTCATAGTTGCCTGCAAGGTGAAAACAGAACTGTACTGAATGTAGGAAACTAGCATTCTAGACCTATATCTACCACAATTTAGTTGTATAATATTAGGTAAATTACTTAACAAGAGATACTATTTATGTGTGAAAAGTATTATTTATTTAGTACAAAACAATGCATGGGTAGAAGCTTCTGAAAGTATAAATTTCTAAAATCAAGATTAAAGGTGACCCAGCACCTTTAATACCCAGAGAAAACAGCAATACACAGAGAAAACAATAATTCCAAAATATATTTGCACCCCAATGTTCATTGCAGCACTATTTACAATAGCCAGGACATGGAAGCAACCTGAATGTCCATCAACAGAGGAATGGATAAAGAAGATGTGGTACATATATACAATGGAATATTACTCATTCATAAAAAGGAATGAAATTGTGCCATCTGCAGAGCCATGGATGGACCTCAAGGCTGTCATACAGAGTGAAGTAAGTCAAAAAGAGAAAAACAAATATCGTATATTAACGCATATGCATGGAATTTAGAAAAATGGTATAGATGAACTTATTTGCAAAGCAGAAATAGAGACATGGAAGTAAAGAACAAACATATGTACACCAAGTGGGGAGAGGAAGGTGGGATGGATTGGAAGATTGGGATTGACATATGTACACTACTATGTATGAAGCTGATGGCTGGTGAGGGCCTACAGTATAGCACAGGGGGAATAAAAAAGAAGTTACAATCTGTTTGTTGGACATATATCAAGTTAACCTTAAAACTGCATTCCAATATACATTAGGTGCAGACAAATACTGTTTGATTCCACTTATAGGAGGTACCTAGAATAGTCAAATTCATAACGTCACAAAGTACATTGGTAGACGCCAGGGGCTGGGAGGTGGGGGAGAGGGGAGGGGGAATGGGGAATTAATGTTTAATGGGGACAGAGTTTCAGTTTAGGAAGGTGAAAAATTTGGGAGATGGATGATGGTGAGAGTTGCACAGCAAGGTGAATGTACTTAGTGTCACTGAACTATACAGTTAAATATGGTTAAAATAGTATGTTTTATATTATGTGACTTTTAACACAATAAAAAGATTTTAAAAGATTAAAGGTGAAAAGAAATATAAAGAGTATATAATAAAATAAATTCATTTTTTCTCAAGATGTCACTCCTTAAAAGTTATTTAAGATGTGCTATCGCTTAAAATATCTGAAATGGAAGAGGATGTTGACGATTGGGCACTAGTGGAATCCCAAAGAAAGCATTTATTTATTCAGACTAAGCAAGAGATTGAAGTTAGTCATTCATTTATTCATTCAGTCTTTATTATTGAATGGACACTCTGCTCTGGGCACTGTATTGGGTCTTTGGATTAAACAGTGAGGCAAAACAGTCATAGTTCCTGTCCTTAGGTAGTGGGAGACATAAACATAATCAAACACTCACATTACCAAATGTAAAATTGCAACAGGGGCTTAAAAAATAGAGTGATATTATATCATATGGGGATTTGATCTTTTCAGAGAAGTCAAATAAGCTTTTTCTTAAGAAAGTGATACTTGAGATCTGAAGGTTAAACAAGAGTTAGCTAGGTAAAGAGGGGAGGAAATAGTGTGCCAGTCTGAGGGAACAGCATAAACAAAAGCACTGTGTCAGAACAAACCATGGTGAATATACACAATAGTGAGCAAAAGTTAATATGACTGGAGCAGGAAGAAGAGAGATGGTAATGATTAGAGATAAGGTAGGAGCGGGCTAGTGATCCAGACCATGCGAATCCTGATAGATCATGCTGAGCTGTGACTACTTATGAGCAACGGGAAAGTATTGGAGAATTTTAAGCAAGAAGGTGATGTTAGTTGATTTGCTTACGGAATAGAGTGCTTACAGAATAGACTGCTTTGGTTGTTTTGTGGAGAATGCGTGGGAAGGGAACCAGAATGGATGGAGGTAGACAAATGAGAAGTAAACAGATTAGTAGAATAAAAGAGTTTAGGCAAGAGATGATGACAGCTTGGCCTAAGGTGGTGGCGGACAGGGCAGGGCGGGGTGGGGGTGGGGCAGGACATGGAAAGAGTCAAAAAATATTTAGTAGGTAAAATTGACAGACTGTACTGATGGGTTGTTTAGGGGATTGAAGGAGAGGAGGGTATCAGAAAATAGTCCTAGTATTTTGGCTGGTATAAGTGGATGGATGATGAGATCATTCATTGGTTAGAGAAATGAGGCAATGAAAACATCATGAATATAGTCTTGGTTATACTGAATTTGTGATACTTTTGAGATAGTCCAGAAGAGATGCTAAACAGTGAGAAAAACTTAAGAGTCAGAAGCTCAGAGGAGCCTGACCTGGAGTTAAATTTTATAGATCATCTCTGTATAGTTGAATGAGACCATTTGAGAAGAGAGTATAGAATGAGAGATCCTAGGCTCAAGGAATTTGACATGCAAGAGGCAAATAGAGGAGAATGAGTATGACAGGAAGATAATAGCCAGAGAGGGGATTATATGTCAAAAGCCATAGGAATAGCCTATTTTAAGGAGGAAATGGTCAGCCATGTAGAATATTGCTGAAAGTTAAAATGTGATGAGACATGAAAAAATATAGAGGTCACTTATGGCTTTTATAAGATGGTTTGAAGCCAGAGTGAAATAGGCTCAGAATGGAGATGTAGGTTAAAAATTGGAAAGAGTGAGTAGAGCAAACTCTTTCCAGAAACTTATCAGTAAAAGCCATACAACTGTGAGGAAGAACATACATGTGGACAAAAATAAAGAATTGATTTTTAATTTCTAAAAGCATTGATTGGTGTAAAAGTTTTAAGACCCAGTTACTCTTGAAGCTCTCCTGGGAAATACCTACAAATCAGTGGGGAAGGGAAGTGAAGTGAAGATTCCAAAGTTACATGATGCCATTGGAGAATGATTGCAATTACTAAGATTATTTAACTTTCAAAAATAAGCTTATCTTACATGTAGCATGGCTAAGTTTACAGGATAACTGATGATTAATACCCTTAAGCTGAACCCTTTAAAAGGACAATATTCATTTAAAAAGAAATGTATGGCAATTCACATTGCTGTACAACAGAAACTAACACAGTATTGTGAAGCAATTATACTCCAATAAAGATCTATTTTAAAATAATAAATTAAAAAAATAAAATGTACTGTATACTTTTGTGACTTCTCAAATGCAATGCACTGATCATAATTTCAGTCTACTTTATGACTTGAAATTATTATGATCACTAATCATTCAATGTGTTATAGTAGTTTCCTTACGGTTCATTGTATTGACAATTTGTTGGCCTCTATGCTGTATATATCCATTAACATTTTTTTTTTAACTTTGTAGGTCTTCTTTTAAAAAGATTGCCTCTCTCCTGTTGCTATAATCACTTTTTACTCCAAAAGGCAAGTCATTCTTCTAATTTCTTCTATAGAAGATGCTATGCTCTTCTAGACAATAAAATGGTATTTAACATAGAGGTAAATAAGGTCAGAGAGAGAGAGAGAGAGACTAAGCCTTTTTCTAATGAATAATATTCATGAGATAAATATTTTTACTTACTTTAGAGACTTTTATTACTTTACGGTATCTTCTGTATGTATTCTGCTTGAAAACGCGGGCATGTGTTTCACTCTATTTGTATTTTCAGTGATTATCACAACATCTGGCATGTGAAAGGTCCTAAAAGTAGTGCTGAGTTGAACTGTCATAAATAGAAGGGTATGTTTTTGTGTTGTTTTTGTTTTGTTTAGGTATTCATACCTAAGGTTTATTTTCCTACATCTGTATAACCAAAGGACAAACCTCATTTTGTTTTCACTGTAAAATCGTACCAGTAACATTGAACTAGGTAACATGAGGAAGTTTCTTGGCTCGTACATGAGAATAGGCCAGGCTTCCAAAGGTCGGTCAGGTGTCAGGAGAATGAGAGAATGGAAACTTCATGAGGGCAGGGATTTTGTATGTGTGTGTGTGGAAATTTTTTACAGTGTATATTTATTAACTATGTCCTTGCTTGCTACACGATTGATGAGGAATGGATGGATGTGGAAGAGACAATCAAAATGCTCATTTGTTTTCGTCCTAAGATTAAGATGATGTTTAAAGGAAATACTGTACATAGATTGCCTAGTGAAGTGCCTTTTATACAGTGAACACTGTATAAATGTTGATGATTATTATTGCTATGACTATCATCAAGTCTATACGTTTATCACTTTCTAAATGTACTTGACACGAATAAACACGGGGGTAAAAAGAGCAAAACTGAACTTGTTACATGATTTCAACTTTTTGATGCTTAATTTTGTATCTGTCAAGGAGTTTAGTTAAGGGGATTGAAGAAAGAGAGTCATCTTGAAGACTTTGCTGTCATGAATGAAGAGAATAAAGATAAAGCACAAATAATGGGTGTGTTAGTGGTACAGGAAGGCAAGTTTTGGATTTATGGGACTCCGATTTGTCTAAACAGATGTCCTCATCATGGAAGTTATTGCAGTCTCCACTTAACCAGATGGGATACCAAACTCCCTGTTGTGCTCAGAACTGGCAGGGCTCATTAAGTTGGCTTTAAATTGGGTATTAAAGGAAGATCTTTTGCTTAGCCCAAATAATCTCAACATGCACAATGGAGAGAAAAGGGAGTTCTACAAGCAAAGGTGAAATATAAGGTAAATGATAAGTAATATTAACATACTGGACCTAATTGTCTATAAGTAACTACAAAGTAAATGGGAAATTAAAAAGATTAACTGGAAATGTTTTTAAATTATGGAGAATATGACCTATTGAGCATAATAAAAACAGAAAGATAACACTGCCTTAACTGGAATATCAAAACTGGTAGGTGAAATAGACTCTATAAAGATTAGGAGGAAATTAAACCTGAAGAAGAAGAATTGTATATGAAATCCAAAAAATAGAAAAAGGTGCCTTGCCATTTAATAATGGTAATTTCAGGAAAAGTCTTTTGATTAGCGTTACAAAAGATGAAAATAAAAGGCTGTCGTTGGCATATGCTAAAACATAAGTGGTGAGAATTTCAACTTTTTAGTCCTTAAAACTCCTGTACCAGGGACTATTTCAGACTCTTTAAAATAGAAAGTCACTATGTATTGAGATATCAAATGAATAATATTTATGTGTATTGATTTATGTAATAACCAATAAACATATCAGTTGATAAGCCTAGAGCAATGAAACATTAATGGAGTTGCTGTTGGTAATAATAAAAACTATTTTATTATTTGGAAATAACAGAACCCATAAAGATACTTGACTTATTTTACTAAACAAGACTTACTTTATTGTACTTATTTTACTAAACACGTTTTGCAGGGGATATATGCAGAGAGTTAACAAATTTAGTGAAGAAACAATAGGTGACTGACTATTACCTACGTGATGTGTGATGGTAAGGAATAAACTACATTGATTAGCTAAACTGTAATCTCTAGGGATTATGAGAAGCAGCAGATCCATTAATGTTTATGATATAGAACATCAACCATTAACAGTAGCTACTTTAATATATTAGTTTTGAGCACAGGTTCCAAATTTCTTTATTTACACCTGTGTAACCTTGAGGAGATTACTAATCTCTTTGTACCTCATTTTTCCATTCTATACAATGGGGATATTACTTACCTGGGTGTTCTTGGTGGATAAAATAATGCTTTTACAGTTTTAGTACACTATTTGGCCCATAACGGGAGCTTAATAAGTGATAGCTAAAAAAATAAAGTTTAATTTCACAATTACCAAAATTAATCAAACTAAATTTCATTCTGGAAATGTAAAATTAGGAGGAGAAAGATAAAGCCATAATAATTTGTATCTTCACATATTAATAATCTTTGCCAATATTAAGTAATTAATAGAGCTAGTCTCTTCTGCCAAAGGAGAGGGAAGTGAAACTCAGGGAAGTTAAATCACTTGTCCCAAATCATAGGATGAGTGAGAATTGTTCTGAAACAATGCGTGGAAATTTCCAAACTATTAGTTTTGTGAATTTCTGTGCCCTTTTTAGATCTTGATAAATATTCTTTAAACAAATATTTACTAGTTGGGTACAGGGAAATTATACCCTTAAAGAAGTGGGTATAATTTTAAACATTTTAAAAATGTATGTTTTTTTAAACTCAATTTAGGAATGGAGAACTTTAATTTTCTTTAGTTCTAAGACAAGGGCCTTAATATATTTATAAAAGTTATGGTAATATATATCCAAAGCATATTCATTTTGTAATTGTGGTGGAGAATGCCCTAGTAACACAATCAAGGAATTCAGTTCACAGCAAAAGTAATAAAATGGTATCTCCTGGCTTTAGTTCCAAAGCTAAGCTCCAACCACTTGTTTCTAAACTCTTCTATATTCATGCTATGATTTCTAAGTGCCTATTATGAATCAGGGACCATGCTAACCTTTGGATATATACTAATGAGCCCAAACAGATCAAGTCTTCCTGTATTAGATTATAAAATCCCTTCTAAAATTACCGTTCGAAAATTACTCTCCCAAGTATGTTTTTCTCACCATTTCTTCCTCTTTTCTTCCTGAATTTACCTACCCCCTATTCATATGCCCTGTATATAACTCCTAAGAGGTAGTGATTAGTAAAGATATACTTAAGAAAGTGTCCTTGCAAAATCTTAACCACGGAATGATCCCATTTTATCATTTCTTCAAATGCACCCAAATTATACTCTAACTCCTTAGTTTGACACAAAATTCCTTCATGAATTTCATCCATTCCCTCTCTCAACTAATGTTCTTCTCTTCCATCCATGACGCCCATGTTCTGATTACACGGAACTTCTCACTACTCTATTGACGTGTGACGCATACTCATGCCTTAAAGCTCTTGCCCACATTTCCTCTGTCTGGATAGATACTCCTTTTCTTTTTAAAATGGCATACCCATACTCATGATCAAATCGTACAATTATCTTTAACTTTTCCTGCTATGACAGGTACTTTCCCACTGTCTATGATGCATTCCTAACATATTTATAAGATACCAAATTTGCAGAAAAGGTTTTCAAGATTAAAGATCATTTTTTTTGTCATTCTTAATGATTCCCAAATCATTCCCAAATGATTCCCAAATCATTCCCAAATTTGCCTAAATTACAATAATTTTATGAGAACTAGACTTCATATGACTAGTGTTTTCCTGGCACTTTCACTTTTTCCCCCATGTTTAAACATTTTTCTAAGAAAGTAGAGGAAATTTACAATTAAAGAGTCAAAATATTTATCAAACTCTATTGAACACACACAGATGATAAGACCACATAAATGGAATGTTTGATTGGTCCACTGTGCCACTGATAGCCTCGGTATGAATGGTTCCCTTATATACTTAAAAGGCAGTTTGGGGTGGTCAGAGTAAAATAAACAATGTCAAATTGTTGTAAAAGTTGAATGAATGGAAATTGAGGACAGCCTCCATTGATAAAAAGAGCTTTCACTCATATCACGTAATGGAGGTTTTGCTAAAGACTTCATGTTTTCATCATAGTCTACTCACATAGTCCCTCTTATGAGGTAGTTATTAGTAAAGATATACTTTACAGAGGAGTAAGCTGATTGTCAGTGCCCTTAGTCACATAGCTATTTAGTGACACAACTAGGATACAAAGTCCTGATCTTTTTGGTTACAAGACCATTTGTAATTATCCCCTTCCTAGGTGGTGTTGATTCTTCCCTTTCCTGTGCCTAGTCAGCCCATTATCTTAGTTACCAAATTGTTTCATTTTTGTTGGTCACTAGACACTAGACTATAAACTCTTGCAGAAGAGTTCTGAATCTAAAGACATTTGATAGCTCCAAAGCCTTGCCCAGTGTATATACCTAGAGCTCCACAGTGACTGTTGAACAGATGAATGAATAGGTGAATACATTAAATAACTGTAAGCATATGCACACTAGAATTATTGTACACAGAACCAGAGGTTGTTCTTCTTCACGAATTTACAGACATTTCATAGAGAGCTAACTTGGAATACTTTTCTATTATCCTTCTGTGGGGGATATAAACCTAATTCTGCAGTTTAAAGTAGGATTTAAATAGGGCAGCATCTGCTCTCTTGTTCCACGAAAAGCAATAACATAAAAATGAATGGGACAATGAGGGGGTGTGCTTAGGTTGTCAGACTAAATGTGTTTCTCATCTCAGTGTTCTCTCCCTTGCTGATCGTACCAGGGAAAATTTTGAAGGAAGCAAAGATTTCCTCCTCCCAGTTGTTGGTTTCAGAGGGCTTAGAATAACATTTCCATATTCCACTTCTAAATCTATTCTGTATATCTAACTTTTTAATTTTGAAAGTCATAGAAGTCATGTTATTTAACACTTGTAATCACATAATGAAATACAGGATTCTGTATATTCACCACCCAATATGTAATATACTTCTGTTAGCATCACAACAAACCTTTTCAAGGTTGAAGGAGTTCCTTCTTTTCCTGCCATTTGGGAATATGTTACTTGTTTTTATCCTTCTTATACCCTCCACATATTTAAAAACATAAGTGAAACTTCTAATTATATGTATGGAAGTATCTTTAATTTCTATCATTTTACTTACCTTTATCTTACTCCCTTCTGCCTTTCTTGAGAAGCGGTAGCAAGATTCCTGCATTATTCTAGACCATTGGTGTTTCAAATGTTACCTATGTTCATTTTGAGACATGAAGATACCTATCCCTACTTTGACCTAGTTAGTATTGCTCTATGAATCACAATAATGTCTGTGATATAAAAAAACACAAAATAGGGATTTGTTTTTTGTTTTATTTTGTTGCAAAGTTCCAACCAGGTCTAGTACCTACCCATGTTTCTTGGCTGAATCAAGACAGTAGAAGGCCCACAGGAAAACTTGCCTATTTATCAACTATTGTTAACATGCTAACTATTGTCTCTTGTGGTCATATTGCTGCTAAAAAGTTGTTCTAGAAAAAGCATGACTTTGGATTGTCTTTCCTTCTTGTGTGAGTTAGTCATCTGATCCTTCTAACCATTTCTGGAGGCTTTGGCAGACACAACACTAGGATTGCTGCTGTTATCGATTTTATAGCGTTGCTCTTTAAGCTGTAGCCAATGCTAGATGCAATTCTCTCTGTCCCCTTCAAACTATAAATAGTATTTTATGTAGGTGTATTGTCATAGGTAAAAACATACAGATCAAAGGAATAAACTATAAAGTCCAAGATCGATGTAAAAATACATGCAATTTTAGAAGTGTATGAAGATGGCCTCTCAAAAAATTGGAAAGATTTATTAACAATTCAATAAATGATATTGAGACAACAGGATAACTATTGCTTAAAAATAAAGTGATAGCAATAATTCTAACAAAACAGCAACATTAATATTTAGTGAATTGATATTTAAATGCATAAAATATGGAAAGAAAATATACTTTCTTCATTACATTGGAAGAGGAATTCCTAAGCATGCACTCACAGCATTAGGCATAAAGGAAAAACATTAATAAATTTTCCTAAATAAAATGAATCTATTAATTTTACAACTCAAGAATACCATGCTTCCCTGGTGGCGCAGTGGTTGGGAGTCCGCCTGCCGATGCAGGGGACACGGGTTCGTGCCCCGGTCTGGGAAGATCCCACATGCCGCGGAGCGGCTGGGCCCGTGAGCCATGGCCGCTGAGCCTGTGCGTCCGGAGCCTGTGCTCCGCAACGGGAGAGGCCACAACAGTGAGAGGCCCGCGTACAGCAAAAAAAAAAAAGAATACCATGCTATGAATTAATAACATATATAATAAAAAGGGGTTAGTAGACTTACCCTTACAGTACCTTAATAGAAAAATAAGAAAAAAATCCAAAGGTGAATATCATAAAGAAAAAAAATAAGTCAGCAGAAAATTTAAGAAGTTAAACTATATTAGTATTCCAAGAAATGCAAATAGAAGTATCACCAAGACATTGTTTTCATGTATTAAATTAGGAATAGGATATTCATAAGGGAAAAAACCTTAATCTCCAATTAAATTTTTTGTATGTGTGAGGTAGAGATCAAGGTTTTCTTTTTTTTTTAATGAATATTGTATTCCTTCAGCATGATATATTGGAATTTTTTTCTCTTTGAATGATGCTGATGCCTTTGACACAAATCAAGTGAATATATATGTACCAGTTTACATTTTGGTTCTTTGTTCCATTATCTTGGTCTATTCATCTGCCTTTATGCCAATAACACACTTACATAATTATTACGGCTCTATCATAACTATTGAAATTTTATAGTTTGTTTTAAAGATTGGCTTGTCTATTCTAAATCCGTGGCATTTCCAAATAAATTTTAAGATCAGCTTATCTGTTTTAAAAATTTCTGCTGTGACTTTTTAAAAAATTTTTATTGAATCTAAATCAACTTTGGAAAATCAAGACGTTAACAATTTTGGATCTTCCAATCCAATTAAAATGTCATAGTTCTCCATTTATTTATATGTTTAATTTGACCTATATCTTTTAATTTTTATTGTAAAGACTTCCACATTCTTCTGTACATTTATTCCTAACTATTTGATGTTTTTGCGACTTTTGTAATTCATATTATCTTTTCAAGTTAAATTTCAAATTCTTCTTTTGTATACAGAAATTCTTTAGATTTTTCTACCTTGACCTTAAATCCAGAGACCTTGCTGAAAGCTACGTTTTACTCTTAATATATTTATAAATTGCTTCAGATATTCTCTCTATATGAATATGCCCTCTTCATTGAAATTAATAACTTCTACCATCAAACAACATTACTAAAAAAATAAACAGACAAGCCACAAACTAGGAAAAGGTACTTCACAGTGTATATATCTGACAAAGGCCTTATATCCACATTATCTAAAAAATTCCTATAGGTCAATAAGAAAAAGACAACCTAATTAATAATGGGCAAAGATTTGAATAAGTAGTTTACAAAAAGATTACAAAGTGGCTAAAAAACATATTTTTGAAAGTGCTTAATGCCATTATGCATCAGAGAAATGCAAATTAAAAACAGTGAGATATATACCCATCAAAATGATTAAAATAAAAGAGACCGATGAGATCAGTTGTCAGTAAAGATGTGGAGCAGCTAGAATTCTCAAAGCTTGCTGATGAGAATATAAACTGTTTTAAGTATTCTGGAAAACTGATAGTATATACCAAAGCTAAATATATGCCTACTCTAATGAAAAAGCAATTCCATTCAGAGATGAATTTTTCAAAAACTGAGGTGTATATCCACCAAATGGTATATACATGACTGTTGACAGCAGTTTTATTCTTAGTATCTCCAAATTGGGAACAATCTGAGTTTCCAAACATAAGAAAATTTATAAACACATTGAGGTATGTTCATATAGAGGAGGTACATAAAGAAAAAGAAACTTCTGGTACACAGTGGGATAAATCTCAAAGACATTGTTCTGGGCACAAGATGGCATATACAAAATAACATATTATATTGTGTGATTTCATTTATTTTAAGTTCAAGAAGAAGCAAAAAATTAAAAAAAGAAACAACTAGTCTTATAGTTGTAGAAGTCAGAATAGAACTTACCTCTGAGTTGGGAGGTATTAACTGGAGAGAGGCACGCGGACTCCTTCTGAGGTGCTGGAGGTATCCTGTAGATTGATCTGGGTCGTGGTTACATAGATGTATACATTATGTAAAAATCCGTGCAGCTGTATGGTTAAGAATTTGCAATTTATACTGTGTAGATCGCACCTCAGTTTAGAAAAATTGACAATATGGAAATGGAAATCTTACATAATGTTGGTAGAAAGGGAATAATTATAATCTCTCTCAGAGCAATTTCAAAATATGATAAAACATGTTTTTATTTTAAAAGACTATATTCTGATGCAGGAACTCTTGCTTTTAGTAACTGATTCTTAGGGGAGAATCTGACAAGTGGAAAAAATGTATATATAAGATGACAACATTTTTAATGATAGTGATGAAAGAAAGAAGAACTCTAAATGTCTAAAGTCTGGATAATTGTGTTCTAGCCACAAAATGGACCACCAGCCAGGCATTTAAAATGAAAATAGAGATAAAAAATTTTTTTAAACTAATATTTTTGGAGAGCTTATTAAATGTTATGCCTTTGTGCTATGTGCTTAATAGGGATTATTCTATTTAATGTTTACTAGGGACTGATGGATAGGGGTGATTAATGTCCCTTTTTTTAACAGATGGAAAATAGAGGCTTAGTAACTTGCTCAGGAACACACAGCTAGTAAGCGTCAGAGCTAACAGTGGAACCCAGATTTGTTTGAATCCAGAGCCAGAGATTGTAATTGGTGTGATATAGTTTTGGCATGGAGTGTTGTTCATAATCTACTGTTAAAAGAAGTGACTAGCCAAACTGTTTGAATCATAGCATGATTTCATATGCATAAAAAATGCACACAAACATACACATGTGTGTGTTTAGAGTAAAACCTTGTGATAAAGCTCTTGGGATTGTCAGTTGATTACCAGACACTCTGCTCTCCTGTTTAGATAACTAGCTTGGCATATGCTTTGGTAAATCATATGCCAAGCTGCTGACTCTGCTTCTTTCTTGGTGTTGGGATTGCGGATGACTTCAAAAAAATATTGGGCTGGCCAAAAAGTTCATTTCGTTAGTAGATACCTTGTTCAATAAAATTCTTGGTGAAAATGAAAAATGTGTCTTATTTTTACTAAAAACCGAACAAAATTTTTGGTCAACCCAATATATATGTTTTGTTGATTTGAATTTTCTACTTTTTCTAAACTGGATGTACAAAATTGATGCAGTTAACACTAAAAATCCCTCAGGAGGGGTGATAATGTGTTTTAATAAAAGAGTAGCCTGTTTTTTAATTGATGCCCTGCCATCACCCAACTGAATGACCTTTGGCTTTACACTGAACAGTAAATGCTAATGTTTATCGAGAGCATAATTTGTCCCAAGTATCTAATAAATGTCTCTTATGAGTATATTATCCCAATTAATCTGTACAACAACAATATGTGGTAAGTACTCTTATTATCCTTAGATTGTGTATGAGAAAATTGAAGCACAGAGAGGTTAAGTAAGTTGCTCAAAGCTACACAGTATGATTCCACCAGAGAGTCTAACTCCAGGGAAGCGCTCTAAACCCCTAAATTTTACATCCCCTGCAAACTTAACACTAGAGGGTTAAGCTTCTTGACTGTAAAATGTAGGGCCACTTACACATTTTAATATTCTGTGATCTTTAATCCAATGCTTGCTAAAAATCTATGTTTTATGTAATCAATCAAATTTTTTCCCTGCTTACTATGTATCAAACTTAGTAGCAACTTTTCTTCTTCTTTTTTTCTTGATATCAATTTCATGAACCATTTGAAGTGAGTGACATATGTGTCTTGGTTATGGAATTCAGGGCATATCAATTTGTGTATATGCTGGGATCGAACCCAAACAAAGCATTTTGATTATTTAAGAAATTCTAACTTGAAAAGAGGGGCTGACAGTTATTTCTGAACCTTTTCTAACACATATTCTAATTTTTAAGTCAGTGGTTTAATATAATTTTCTTTAGTTGCTAGCCTGATTCAGAATAGGATTGAAGCATAAAATCACACAAAGCTTTTGTTTTGCAAAGCTCTCTCACAAATCACCCTCGTTTCATGCCCTAATTAATCAGTGTTCATGGGGGAATGAGAGGTTATTTGCTTTTCAGCTTCTTCAGATATACTAATAGCATGGCAGGAGAATTCTGAAATAACAGGGGTTGTTTTTCATATTTGAAGCAGTTTCCCATGGATTCTTATATAATTATCTAGAAAATGCAAACCATTGTTTCTATTGGAATTTTATCTCGTGCTGACAGGAACTCCCAAGATTAGAAAAATCTACCCATTACTAGGTCTTTTGAGCATACTATTATTCCAGTATGTTAAATTGAACATATCATTATATTTAGAAACCCCTACCATAGTCCCTGACCCTTATAATCCACAGAAAAATGTAAAATATTTCTCTTTCTCAATTAATTCATTTTTTAAAGCATGTAATAAAGCATTTCTCATTGACTGAAATAAAAATAGTGTACCGTTTCCAATTTAGTAGGATAGTTTAACAAGATATTGGGATCCCGTAAGGTTCAGCTAACAATCCAGTCTAAAGAGAGAGCATTACTCGATTTCTTTATATGTTATCATTAGCCCCGTAAAATTGGCTTATCGAGCAGACTCTCAAATCAAAATTTTACAGCATCATTCCGGGCACATTGCACACTGGGGCCTTATGTTTAAAGGATACTTTCATTCATTATCCAGAACTTCGAGAAAAAAAAAGAAAAAAGAGGCATTGTAGGCTGTAGGGATTGCAGCCGTGGTAAGACTGAAGCTGTTGTTTTCTCTACTGGTAGACAATTTTGGTTGCAACAAGTTCCCTGGGTCAAAATAACTGCTATGGCTGTGAAACTGCCTTAGCACAGAAAATCTAAGACAGATATGTTGAAGTCAGTATGATCCATAGATTTTCATATTTTAGCAGTCTGGTTTTTGTTTCTCATTTTTGAGAACAATCCTGTTTCTCAGTGTAAAATGATTTACATAATTACAGATCAAACTAATCAGTTACTACCTGGTCAGGCTAACGGTCATGACTGGCATAAGCAAGTAGCTCAGATGCAGCCCTGCTGTTAATACCTGTTCGCTCCAGGCCTGCCGCCTGATTCCCAGGGCTGATTGCCCTCTGTCCTGTGGCTTCAAGCAATGTAAATTGTATCTTGTCCCCGGGTAATTGAGATCAGTGTCTTCTTGTCTGTCCACTCCCTGCTGATGCCCTCTCTGTGCTACGATAATGGTTTTGGTGGGCAATCAAGGAGGATGCCTCCTTGACTCAACTCTCATAATAGATTGTCCTCCTCAGGCAAAATTGAATAACCCCCGACATGGCCTGGAGGCAGGCAATGAGAATTCAATAAGTCTGCAGGGTCAGTGTCCTGTCATTTTGGGCAAGCAAGTAATTATTCTGCACTAACATTCCATAATAGGAGGAGGAAACTGCCATGGACACCTTCATCCTGATGCCTAGAAAAGTCACCTTAACAGGATTTTTCCTCTAATCAGCAATAATTCCTTCTCCCCTTCTGATGTGATTCCATCCACTTTTTCTTGTGAGTTGCACGTGTGGGTTTTCTAGATGCTTTTTTTTTTTTTTTCTTTTTCAAACATGCAGTGTCTGTGGGAAAGTTTAACAACTTCACTGCCTGTTGTTTAATATTTTCCACTTTTATGGGTTGCAGTTGTGCTGTCTATTTGCTTTTACTGATTTGTGAAAGATTTATTATAAACCAAATACAGCTGTTCTCCCCTTTCATAAAGTCAAACTATTTTGGCAAACCTGTTTTCCACTATGAAAATACGTTTAAAATCATTTCCCTGACCAGCTTTCCTACCATAAGCATTTAGTTATGCTGAGCAGCTCAGGGTAGGTGCCAAAGTGGTTGGGGACTCACTTAAGGAAAAGAGAATGCATCTGCTTCAAAAATAAACAGGCAGAAGAGAAGAAATAACTTTTTTTTTTTTTTTGGCCTTCTGGTGGGATTCAGTGTTATTATGTACAGATCCCAAGAGAAGAGAATTTTAATATCCAAAAAAAAAGCATCTGTAAATTCAAGCCACTTGAGTGTTCTGCTTTAGCAGTTACATTTATGAATCATACACATTTAACTATGTAACCTTTACCTGAAATTAATATTTTGATTAACCTTTTAATATTCTTAAGATAGCGCTGCCATGTACCATCACTCCATTCACCATATATACACACAGAGAAATATTCTCATATATATGTGTATATATACATCATATATACACATATATATTTAAAGAGAACATATTCACTGCAATTAGTCAGTTTCTACTGTTCATATTTAGATCTCTGACTTATGACATTTATTTAAGGAAATGCTGAATTACCCCTTTTGAGGAAAGCAAATTTAGCACCATTTTAGTTATTTCTATTGTCACTTTTTAAAAAAGTTATCTTTTTAAATGGGAAAAAAAAAGCCCAAAACCATTATAGGAAAAAAAGTAATTTCTAAACGCAATCTAGGTTGCTTTTCTCTCCATTTCTCTGTGTAGAAACTATTGCTTTATTCATTGAAAGGAACCTTTATCTTCTCTCTCCTGAGATTGGTGCACAGCGAGTAATGAAGAGGCTCGTACAAGAGCAGAATAAGCACTTTCCATGACTGATTGACGATTGATTATTGCTGGGATCTCTCCCCATGGTCACTCATCACTATGCTTTTTTGACAACCAGGCTCTATTCCTGACATGAAAAAGGTGTTTTGATCTGCATCCGTTTGGCTTGTTAACCATGACAAAACTCAAACTGATACTGATCATGTTCAGTTGTCGATGTTTATTTGGATCCTAGATATAGAAAAGGTTCAAAATAATATATACTTTATTCTTTATTTAGGTTACTATAATATTGGGATATTTAATGACTACATTTCTTGAAATCGTTTTCATTACCCTCATGCTTTTAAAATTTTGTTCACTATAACAAGCTTTTGACACTTTCATCTTATCATTGCTTCTTTCAATGTATTTTTAACAATCTGCTTTAGAATTTCTGACCATCTTTTATATGACCTTAACCAAACTTTTTACCATGTAATGTTGGAGAGGAAACTACAGCTGCTTTTCATGCAAAGCACTGAAAAATAAGATTTATTTAGAAGAATTATTTTGCATTGAGTAGAGTATGTATGTCCAAGAAATAAGGTGTAGCAAAGAGAATATATTATAAAGATTATATCAAGGAAGGCAAAATATTGGGGCAATTCCTGTTTGTTTCTTTCCCCCCCCGAGTGATTTGAGTTAAAAGAATGTAATACATGTTTGGCAATTACAATACTTTTCCCCAAATTTTAAAACCAAAATTTACTTAAAATTAACATCACAAACATTATCAAAATATGCCTTATATATTTGCTGTTAATGAGCTCTAAATGACACGTTTTTAAATATATTTAACTTTGTTTTTGTTTGTTTTGTACTGAGAAATTACAGCTAAGACTTAATGGAAATTTTATTTTTCAAATTGAATTCTGTTTCAAACTTGAAGTAATAATCCTTCTTCCTTTTACATTCCCTTCTTCCCTTTCCTTCTAGAGCCTTTAAGACCTGTATTTACCCTTACATCATGGAGCAAGTACAAAAATTCCACTGAGCAGTTTTAATTGTTTCTTGATGCAGTCCTTGAAAATGGCCATAGCTCTTAGCTCCTGTTTTTTTTTTTTAGGAATAGAGTTGTCTAGTGAAAACTACAGTGAATCATTTTGAGGCATGCATCATTAATTCTCTTTTCTCTCTCTCCATAACTGTTACTTTTAATTTCTTGATTTGAATTATCAACCATTGCATTGCATTTGCTAAACTATATTGAATTTATTTTTTTCAGTTTGTCTTATTGAAGCTACTGCAAAAATCACTACCTTAATCCAAATGATTATACAAAACTCCTTTCCAATGTTTTGGCTGCTTCATCCTTGAGTTTATGAGGTGCTAACTTTACAAATTAGCTCTAGTATCTAAATACCTCTCTACCATTCAAGAAAAACACTCGATAATAGCAGATTTTTCTTTGGTCTCTGAGAATCTGCCTAATTAAGAAGTCTCTTCACTCTTACCTTTATTCAAATGCTGTGCTCCTGGGTTCAGTAAAACCTGCAAACTGAATGTTGTTCTGAATTCATCACTGGGGTGAGTATCAGGAAAAGACCACACACAATTTTTTCCAAGCTTGGAGATGATTTGTCCCTCTCTTTGATGAGTTTCTGCCAGACTTATCCTTTCTTGTTATGCCTCTGCAGAATTCCTGCAGTGCCCTGGGATGTACCTTCAGGGCTTGCCAGGATTCGGGCTGCCTGCTGGCCCAGGCCCTGTTGGCAGCTGTCTGTAGGCTGCAGCCCCACCATTCACCTTTGGCTCCAGTGTCTCTGTGAACTGCAAGGGGCAAAAAGCCAGGGAGATTTGATGTGGGAAAAGAGGAGACCAGAGAACACAGGAGAAGTATGAAAAGAAGAATGATCCTTTTAGTATCCTCAATCTTCCTTGTCCTTCCTTAAAATATTTTTCAATGATACTATGCCTACTAGACAGTGAAGTAGGTTATGGTCATTCCATGATGCTTCTGGGCCTCTCTTTCTCTTGATATTTTGTTTGGTTGAGGTTTTTTTGTTTGTTTGTTTGATAGAGGTTGAGAACTCAGAATCTAGAGTCACATCTCTTAGGATCAAACACTGGCTCTATCACTTATCTGCTGTGTTTTCATAAGTGCCTCATATAATATCTCTGTGCCTCAATGTACTCATCTGCAAAATGGGGATATATATATATCCCCATTAGATGGGGACATGTCACCTTTCAAAAGCTATTGTATTAAATAAGTTAAAACAGTTGATGCTGTTAGAATGATGTCTGCTGCCTAAATTATAAACCCTTGCATACATGCATTATCATTTGTGTAGAAGTTGACACATTACAAAGTGTTTTCTCAGATATTACCCTTTGACTATTATAACGAGTCCATAATTTCATTTTAAGATGAAGAAACTAAGAAAGTAAGTGACTTAACCAAAGGCATATACTGGGGAAATCCTGAAAGACTTCATACAGGTCTTCTGCTTCTAAGCCCAAGTTTTTTTCCCCTTGGACAATCTTTGTCTTTCTTTGGACACTGATTATCATTTGCTATGATTGCTTGAAATGTGAAAGACATGAAAAGCTAAATTTAGGTTGAAGAATACTAAGGAATGAGAAAGCATGCAACTGTAACACTCAGAAGGTGTTGATAAAGGAAAAATGTGAGCTCTTCAGAATATATTCATTAATTTTTCATTTATGAGGAAATATTTATTAAGCACCTATTATTGTTAGGCATTGTGGATACAAAAATGGATAATATACTGTAACTTGAATTCAAAGATTTCAATGGAGGAAAGACACAAAGTGATTATTGCAACCTAGCATAATAGAAGTATACACGGATATTATAAGAGCACAAAGTGGGGAACATGACCCAGAGTGGAGCATGTTAGAAAACCAGGAAAGATTATCTGGAGGATTTGGAGCAAAGGAGCTAATCATATAATTCATAGTTTTAAAAGATCATTGTGATTGTTGTATTAAGACTATTTTGCAGGGAATAAGACTGGAGTAAGAAGAGGGGGCAAGCTGGAAGCCACTGTAATAGTTCAGGCAAGGATATACAGTGGTGACTGGTAAAAATTACAATTTTCTTTCCTAAAACGTGGAAGCTTGACTATGTTTACAGGTAGAGGAGTAGATCTAGTAAAAGACTGATTTAAGATGCAACTGAGAGAATGAGATCATGAAGGAAGAAATGTCTAGAGTAAGTGTACAGGTTAAAAATTCAGCCATGGAAACTAATTATTGGCATGAGAGAGCAGGAAAAGGTAGATGAAAATGCTGAGAAAATTGAGAGAAGAAGGCTCTCATAAACCCCATGTTTTGCTTGCTTGCAAAACATAGAAATGGGGATCCTGTCTTGAACTCATCATGGCCATTCAGTGTGTTACATTTGGAAACATTAAGGTTCACACATGGGAACAATAGCCCCTTTATAATGTTTGGGGTGTGGTAACAGGCAACTTCGGCAGACAGTGACTCACGGCAGCTAAAACCATTGGGATGACTAACATTGACATGGGGCAGCCGAAAATGGACATGTCATAGAGCAACAAGCTACCAGACACTCAAAAGGATGAGAGAACTAAAAAAAACCCAAAAAACAAAGCTCAGACATTTAAATATTAATTGGACAACTGCATAGGCTGTTTCTTTATATTATAAAGCATGATGATACCCATTATACATATGTGTAATATATGTGAAAGACACACAGCTAGTTCAAAATATGGTCCTAATTAGAGAGAAGGCCAGAAAACATATTTTATTGTAGCTACTCTATCATTAAGGCAATGTACTCAGGAGATAGGGAGAAAGGCATAATTTTGTAATAATTTAATTTTCTGGTTGGTTGGGATGTTTCTCTTAAGAAAAAACAAAAAACCCAAAAATGTTTCTACTCAAGGTTCTCAATTATTTTTTTGTAATCATCCCTAGTCTAACATCTGAATTTTTGTTTGTCTGGTTTTTATTAGTGTTCTATTTATCTATCTATCATCTATTTTTTAATAGAAAAAAACATATTTTTTGAGGAATATAAGATTGGGGACATATTTAATTTGGAAAAGATCAGAGATTTAGGAGCTAAAAGGCAAATCATTTATGCACAAAATATTAAAGTATTAAAGGCACAATTTGAGGGAGTTTGGGGTAGAATTATCAGCATGTAGAGAAAATACACTCTAGGGAACTGTTTATCAGATTACCAATATGTGAGTGCCTAGAATTCTTCACCATAAAACTCAGTCAGTAAGTGATAGGTTTTCTCCTGTTTTCTTCTCACTAAGCTTTGGAAGCTAGGCATATTACTGCTTCCCTTTTCAGAATAAGAGGAACTGACTTACTTTCGTTAATGTTGCTTTGAAAGAAGGGCATTTGGCACATTTTCCTTTGGTGTTCAAAGTAGACTCACATAGAAGGTAGTGGCATCGGGATATATATATATATATATATATATATATATATATATATATATATATATATATATATATCTCATCATCCTTTCTCTGTGTTGTAGACCCTGTTTGCTGTGCAGTCTAAGAGTGGAGAGCCAGAAAGAGCGAAAGCCTAATAAGCTAGACTATATTTTTATCACATCATCTCTGGCTCTCTGTGCACAATAATAGAGCTTCTTATGTACCATAAAGGAACATATATGAATAATTTCTTGAACACGGAAAACAACATAGGGCGGCAATATCCTTTTCTGGCTTATTTGGTATAAGTTTCAATAATAGACTCCTGGATAGATAAGTAACAGAGAGGATATTTTCCCATTCCATGCTCAAGAACTGAGCACGCTACAGGTTCTAACTCTGAGAAAATCTGTGAAGGTGAAGTGCAGTTTGCTATGGGAGCACACAGCCAAGATTGTTGAAAAAATATATACATTTATTTTTGCATCTCTGGCAAAGGTCATGAGTTAAATATACACATAAATGGTGGATTGAGATTCTCCATTCCATGGTAGAATAAATACTTCTGCATATACTAGATTTGAAACAATGGCAACAAAGTTATTTAATGATTATATTATCTTTGTATGTGAAGACAATGTATTTTTGTTATATTTCAAGCGACATGCCAGATCTATAGCGCCTTTCCTCTAAGAATTCTCATTCATAATTTTGACGAAGAGAGGTAAGAAGATAGCTTCTTCAGATGAACTGTATAAGAAAGGAAGGAAAAAAGAATTGTAGAGGCAACATTACATTCCAAATTCTAGGGCTAGTATTCCCCCTTGTACATACATTGTAATTATATACTGACCTTTGAGATCAGTGTCTCGTTACTTATGGGATAACATGATTAAAGTATACGTAACAAGTATGTTAAATTATTTTAAATGCAATTCTAGTGGAGAAGATCTGTGTAATTGCTAATTCCATTTCGTTCTAGTGGCATCTGAGATAACATCCCTTGGGTCCAAGCTTAAAACTAGATAGACTAAGACTCTCCCCACACAGAGGCCACTTTGATTTTTGTTGGTTTTGCTTTCCCGATGACTGGTTTGCATGGAGAAGGAAGCTTGTGGCTAGTTAGAAAACGCAAAGGAAACACATGTACATCTTAAGGAATAATTTGTGGCATTTACCTAATTCTTAAAGAAAATGTTCTTTATTGTCATGTTTGGAGTAAACCTTGCTCTTCCTCTTTCCTCTCTGAAACACAAAGATTAGAACATTTGAATTGCTTTTTGTTTGGTGTGACCTACCTTGTTAGTCTTATTTTGAAGTTTGTACATTTTGATTGGGGCCTTAAGAAATGCTTCTAGTGGGCCAGAATTTTGTGGCTGATGATCCTATGAAGGAGCGTAGAACTCTGTCTGCCGATGGAAAAAGAAAAAACTGGCTGGGAGGAGGCTGTTGGTGATGGTAATGTGAAATTCAAGGGCTCATCTTAGGAGGGATTGGAAGACTTATGGGGTCCAGAGACAAAATTTTGCCTTAGGGGCAGTGGTATAAATGCAAAAAGGAAAGAATTGTGCTGGAGACAAAGACAGTAGCTGCTCTGTTGGTAGGAATTTTAGCAAGGGAAGATAGTAAGCAGAGGGGTGCCTAGTGTATGAAGCTTAATGATTCATCCAAGTCTAGTTAAATTCTTATTTCTAAATGTTATAAGAATTTTTAAACTTTGATATGTTAAGTAGAATTAACTCTTATTTACTTGAAGCACGTTTTTAATAATAACTGATAATGATGATTATATTTACTGTGGATGATTTGTTTTATCCATCATTCAGTTATTATAACAGATTGCCAATGGAAGTTGCAAATATAATGTATTTTTGTTTCTCTCCACGTTTAGTCCTGATTTAAAATAGCTGTCAAGTAGCTATAAAACTTTTTGGTCTTTATATTTTTCCAGTCATTTAATAACCATGATGTTCTGAAAGCATGTTCCCTTTGTTTTCAATTCTAACTTTCTTCTGTAATTGCTTGGGCAAGTGTCCAGTGAACTACTAAAGAGGCTCTTTGATGAGGAAATGAGCCTTTTATCCCAAATTTCATTCTTGAAGAAGGAAACTATGAGTTAGCGTCATAGAGCTATAGAGCTCAAACCGGAGAGTCAGGTGCTCTGAGATTAGGCAAGGTAAAGGATTTGTTTTTGCACCCATTCTCAGATATGTAAGGAGCAATGCAGAGTGCTGTTTCAGGTGAGCACTCTAGAGGCTGACTGGATTGGGTTCCTGACTTATATTTACAAGCTATGTAATCTTTGCAAGTAGCTTTAATTATCAAAGCTCAGTTTCCTCCTCTGTAAAATATGAATAATATCAGTGCTTATCCCAAAGGATTGAAGGATTAAGTGAAATAATTGACATAAAGCGTTTAGTTTGGCACCTAGCTCTTGCTGTCAAAGATCACATTTACTAAGCTTTGTGAAGGCAGACCTTTTTGTTTAGCTTATCACTGGATCCTCAACACCTGGAACAGTAATTGGCACATAGTAGGCAGATAGTATTTATTTGCCAAGTGAATAAATGAATTTGAAGAGGCAATGGTCAGTACTTCTGCTGAGTTTAGAGTAGTGGAGCTGGAAAAGACGGTATATATTATTAGGCTCCAGTTCCTAGCAGGAGTTTAAGAAAAATCCCCAATGAGGAGAAAGTTGCTAATATAAGACAAGTTCAAGAAAATAAATCAATCAAGAACTAGGAATGGGAACATTTAGTAGGACACAAAAATAGACAAAAGGTTTTTCTTTCTGCGTTGAGTGCTCTTCTAGTTTCAGCTCCTTTTCTGATTGTCTCTTCCTTTTTGGAACACCTTTCTCTGTTTTACTTCTTTCTCTAGAATCTATAGGCATTCCTGGCAGCCTTGTTTACCACTGCTTTTCTCATTTTGAATTTATCTTCCATGTAACAAGGGCAGGTAAAGGGACCATGGATTTGTACTAAAAGAACTATCTAACGATAGCCTTTGCTTGCTTCCCAGTATCTGTTGGAATGTGTCCCCCGTCACCTCGTTATGAAATAATATTTGCTTCACAAAAAATGCAGGTCATTTAAGTGCCCAGGGCTGTCAATGCAATAATAGACACATACGTAGCACAATCTCCATGTGCTATAAAGAGTCTTCATGCTGACTGACACTTCTTTATTGTCTCCTATGCATAAACCACAGAGCTAACACTATAGTGGAACCTTCAAGAAACTTGAAATCTCTGATCTCAAGAAGCTTATAGTCTGTGGCTACTAATCTTTAAAATATGATGGGAAATTGAGTTGCTTTATCTGGAAACTCCCAAAGTTAAAGTAACCTCAGATTTGTCCTTAACAGAGACTATTGTACGCGAAGGTCATACAGATTGATTGATGTGGTAGTTCATAAGCTGAGAGGAATCACAAAGTTTTCTTTCTTTTCTTTTTTTTTTGCGGTACGCGGGCCTCTCACTGTTGTGGCCTCTCCCATTGCGGAGCACAGGCTCCGGACGCGCAGGCTCAGCGGCCATGGCTCACGGGCCCAGCCGCTCCGCGGCACGTGGGATCTTCCCAGACTGGGGCACGAACCCGTGTCCCCTGCATTGGCAGGCGGACTCTCAACCACTGCGCCACCAGGGAAGCCCCTCTTTTCTTTTTTAAAAAAAAATGTATTTATTTATTTGGCTGCTCCGGGTCTTAGTTGTGGTATGCGGGATCTTTAGTTGTGGCATGAGGGATGAAGTTCCCTGACCAGGGATCGAACCCTGGCCCCCTGCATTCAGAGCCCAGAGTCTTAACTGCTGGACCACCAGGGAAGTCCCCAAGAGTTTTCTTAAGTGAAGACACATATTGGTCATGTCTCCTCAAATAAACCACCACAAAAGCTATGCTCTTTTTTGGGTAGGTTGTTGTACTCCTCTGAACATTTGCAGCATTTTAACTGAACCAATTATGTTGTTTGGTACTGTTTCTACCCCCAGTGGAGTACTAAAAACATACTAAGCTCTCAATGGTCATTCACTTATTCAACCAACACATAATTATTCAGTACTTAGCTATTATTTGTTAGACACTATATAGAAGCAGGGTATATTGCTGAGAGAGACATCAGAGACCCTACCCTCATGGAATTATAAGGGAGAAAGGCAGACATTAAATGTAAATTGCATGATTAATACATTAAAATGTTGATAAGCACTATAAAAGAGATCCAGAGGAGTCTCTGAGATTAATCTGATTAAACCTTGCTTTAAACTTTTTTTTTTCAATCCAGTTTGTGGTGTGTACTTAAGTTATGATTAATATGAAAATAAAATAATTTCTACACTTGCCAAATAAAAATACTAATTTTAGTATTCTGCTAAATATGTGATTTCCTTACTTTTACCAAGATATTGCCAACATAATTGGTGAATCTCAGTTGGGATAGTGATCCCAAACTGCTAGTTGAAACAGACCTTTAAAAAATATGGTTTGGAAAAAGAGCCCAGTGGATTTGGCTATGTAAACACATGTAAGGGTTGAAAGAGCCACATCAAATAGACTCTGAGGCCAGCCAAGCCACTGAAGACTTCCCCAAGTCAGCAGTGGGTCAAGAAGAATTTGCATTTTCATTACACCTGTGCTCTGTCTGTTGCCACCTTTATATCTGCAGCCTCTGTGTTTGTCTCTGTCTCGCTCTGTGTCTCTCTGTGTGTCTCTCACACAGATACACACAAACACCCATTTAAAAATTGGTTACATTACCATAATCAACAGCTACACTTATCTTTTACGTTTTTGAATTGAATACAGGTTTAATCGTAGAAAATATAAGCAAATCACAAAAACAAGTAATTTGATTTATTTTTCTGTTGCTGTACAAGTTAAATAAAGAGAGAAAAAAAGAATAGTTATTGGCAGCTTTAAAAGACACACTTCTAATGGCTAACATAAAACCCATGCTAACTTTTCATCTGAACAACTGAATTGTGGAAATACTGTTACTCTGACGGAAAGGAGGGATGAGGGTCTTCTCTTCACTCCCTTCAGTCTAGGAGTCCACATTGTTCACAAATGCAGTCACGGATTCAGGGCCTGCGGGGACTGGGAGGGAGGAACCCGATTCCATCTGACAGTCTCACAACAGATGAAAGATATGATGGAGATACGTGAGACAGATGATAGATAGTTGATAGATAGATATATAGATAGATAGACAGATCGATAGATAGATAGATAGACAGATAGATGGAACAGAAAGGGGAAATCATATGGCAGTAACTTTTTACTTCCTAGAGGCTGAGCTGGTTTTAATTCAATAAAGTGAATGGAAACACACAAAAAAGGAACGCCAAATTAACAGGAGGGCCAAAAAGGGAATGAAGAGAAAAAAAAAAAAGAGGGGGGAAGGGAATCATTTTTTTCTCTCTCCCCCTGTTTAGACGTAAAGGTCATGCTGAATGATGTCTTTGTGCCCTGAGCTACGGCTGAGCCAGATATCTGGAAGGTATAGGAGTTGCAAATTGATAATCTTAATTCTGATTCTGTCACTCATTTATCCTTCCAAGTAAAGAGGGAAGATTTTAGAGTCAAGTTGGCATGAATGAAACTCTGTAAAAATGTCAGCTTTCTTATCCATAGTGATCATACTATTTGTTCCAATATTAACTCTTCACTCAATATATGTTTATTGAATCACTTCCATATGCCAAGTAAAGTTCAGGGAGATGCGAAGAGAGCAGTGAACAAGACAGACTAACTTCTAACTTCATGAAGCTTACCTTCTACTTGTTATTACTGGAACAAAAGAAATGTGTATGCAGAAGTCCTCTTGTATAAAAGTTATGCAATCAATAATTTCTTCCCCCTCAGGAACAGTTTTATAACATGACAATAAAACCGTATGTACAACATATTACTAGTAACTTTTATCAGTATAGAGCCTATAAGGAGTATTTTTAAGGAAGCTTTAAAAACATCTTGATTCAAAATTTTATTCTTATCAGATGGCCTTTGAAACTCTTTCTCTTAAATCCATATAAACAGGCATTAGACCTGCTTAATGAGTTTTACCATTCATCTATTCCATTTTCTATATCTTACCACTTAAGTTCTTTGGACTAGATGTTCCAAAATTTGTGTATATGTTTAGCATTATCTCTCGTGGCTCCAAAATGTTAGCCTTTGACCCTAGGTGACACCGTTCACACCCAGTTCATTCCAAGCTGTGCACATATCCATGCTGTTTCTCCATTGGGAATGTCTTTCTCATACCCATAGCTTACTCAAATGCTACCCATGCATCAAGATCCTGTGCACATCCTGTATCCTTTGTGATGTTTCCCCAGACAGATAAAAGTGTGGTTTGGATTACTTCTTTCACTGCTTATGGCTACAATGATCATATTTCCTGAACCATACCCATACTATATATGATTCTGTTTGTTCCCTAATTATAGACTGCTGTGAATCGTTATTTAATTTTTCTCCTGTCTACTTGGTTAGATTGTGTAAGCTCCAGATGGGCACTCAATACTGAATGGGTAAAAAATTTAATCAAGCAATCAAACTGCATTTTGACTATCCTCTCACGAGGATAATTCATATGTCATTAACTTGTTTTGGTAATTAAGGTGGTGGATGAGTTATTGGTATGGGAGGGTAATTTCTGGCACTTCTCAAATCACAGCACGTGCCAATGTATATATTACTTGATCCGGGAATAATGACTGAGTCATATAGGGATGTATACTAAGAAAGTAGTCTTCTGGGTGTTTCCAGGAAAATGTGTACCATGCATGCTACAAAAGTTCCTGTGAGGTCCTTGAAATGCTTGCCTCTACGCTCTCCTTTTGGTGAGTAATGGAGAGATGAAAACTCATGATATACAGAAATATGTAAAACTAGTAAACACTGCCCTCACATGGGATTCTGGCAATCAATCAACCTTATTATGTTTTACTGAAAGCCAAAATCACTTATTGCATCACTTTCTAAAAGAACAAATGGTTTTTAATAAATAATGATTAAAAAACCAGAATAAATAAAATCCCCTCAATCCATTCTGATGAACAATAATCATGAAAGAGGAATGGCAATTACTCAGTGAAAGGTGGAATAGCAAACTTCTTTTTTCCCTTTCTTGCTTTTTTCTTTTCAGCTATGTCCTTATGTTTCTTCCAGATGCATCACTAACCTGCATTCTGAACTAAATCAATGTAACTAGCAAAGTGTAAAATGTTGGGCCATTATAGGGATGATCTTTGTTCTGCCATAGCTGACATCTAAATTTACTGATATTGATATAATAAGCCATTTTGTGTTTTCATTTGTATAAACCAAATGTGTAGCTTAGCTTATTGATTTTGTAATCAAGATATAGTTTACTGAAGTGTTTATAAAATGAACTTGTAAACAGACGTTCTTTACTCCATTCATTAATCCAACAAGCACTTCTTATGTAGCCTGCCTTCTGCTGAGGTCTATAGAAGATTTAATTTGGGGGGAGGGGTAGATATGAAAATGGTGTATAAGTGAGGATTGGCCATATAAACAATTTATTCAAGAAGTTAGATAAAGACTGTGGAAGAAGAGAAAAAGAAAAATAAAAGTATGGTGATAGTTTTTTAAAACAAGGAGAGATTAAATAGTGGAAAACTAAGAGATAAAAAGATACTGTAGGAAAAAAATATATAAATTCGAGGATTAGGAAACAGAATGAGAACAGACTCTTCACACACTTCCATATATAATACCTAACTTCAGCCTCAAGCAATGCTGTTACGAATTGGGATTATCCTCAGTTTACAAATGAGGACTTTCAAATTTAATAGGATTAAAGTATTGTCCCAAGTCATGTGCTTAAATATGCAGTAGAAGCAGGACTACACCTCAGTTTTGTTTGCCTGTTGTTTATTCCAAGTCTTTAGGGATGAAGTCTAGGACACAGGTAAAGACAGTAGTTTTTAAAATGAGACGCCAACTCTTTTTCTAAGGAAAGATCAGGGGACATTTTCTGTGTGACCAAAGACAGAGAGTTATGGATCTGTAGATACAGGAGTGCTATGAGAATGCTCTAGAGCATTATGGGGAGCAAGAGGAAACCTGGAATGTTTGCTATGGTCAACAAGCTCCAAAAAGGGGAGAAGAAAAAAGGGGAGAAGAAAAGGTTTTGAGCAATTGGAGACAGGTTGTACCTAGAAACCATAACTGCGTGGTGGATGGGTCGAATTTGCTAATGATCCAGCTCTATTCAGGAATGCTCTGGTATTCTAATACACACACATACGTGCCGGCAGACTACTGTTAAACCCACTCTTTGAAATACGTGGTCCAGTTGAAATTCTTCAGCTTTTCTTGTTTTATTTTTCTTCATAAAATTCAAACAGAACTCGTAGAGCAATTATTGCCATCCCCCTTTTTTAGTTGAGAAAACTGAAGTTTTAAGATATTAAGTAGAGGTATAATCCTATATCTCTCTGAGTCCTGCTGTCCTGGAAGGTGCATTTTTATCTCTTACACGAGGATGGTCCCACCAACTATGTAATAAACCCTATGAGCTCTGGTGTTCCCTAAGATTTCTTTCCTTCAATTTTTTTTTTCAGCTTTTTCCTTGACCCTGGTCCTTTCCATCAATGTAGCAACATGATCAGTCTCACCTCATATCTATATTGAAGAAAAATGCCTTTCCTCAATCTATTGTTTCTATTTCTAGATGTAAATCTCTCCATCTGTTAGTGGGCATCAGAATAGTGGTTAAGAATGTTATTTACTCTGGGAGTTCAGGCATATCACTTAACCTTTAAAGGCCTCAGTTTTATCAGTGTAAAGTGAGGATAGTAATATTTATAGATTTTGAATGATTCAATGGCTTAGTTACTACAGAGTGCTTGGCACGGAGCCTGGCACATAGTAACCACTCAAAAGGCTTAACCTTGTAATAATTATTATCATTGTACTAATTCACAGGTAAGTTTCTTGGAAATGCAATCTATACATGCAATCTCCACTTCTTCATCTCCTAGTTACTCTTTAATTTAATCAGTTTCACCTAGAGGCTACATTAAAATTCTTCTCACTAAGGTTGTCAATGGCCTTCAAATTAAAATGATTTATTGGACACTTTTATATTCTCCAACTTGGCCTTTCTACAGCATTGAGGCTAATAAATGCTTCCTCTTTTAAAAAACTCTTCTACCTTGGTTCCTATGATGCTATTCTTTTGGTTTTTTAATCTTCTTCTGTTTCTCCGTTAACTCCATAGTTCCTTGCTTGGGTCCTCTGTCCTTTGCTTTCTTTTCAAAAGTTTGATTGCCCTAGAAGTCTTTCCTGAAAGCTTTGCTTTCTTATCCTTATATGTTCTCTTTATCTAAACATATGACTTCAGATCTTCCTATGCACTGATGACTTCCAAATCTTTGCTACCTAAATTCGATTACACCCCATTAACTGTGCAATATTTCCACTTGGATGTCCCATTGCTGTCTGAAATGCAACATGCCCATAATTAATATTCCCTTTAATTATTCCCTTTTCTCACCCTGAAACATTCTCTTTTAATTGTACTTCCTTACTGTTTGAGAAACCAAGACAGAAACCTGGCTACAACTGTAGTCATCTCTCTCAAACCCCATAGCAACCAAGTTCTGTAGACCACACCTTCCACATATCCTTTTTTAATCCAGCCCTTCCTTTCCACCCTACCCATTGACAAGGCCTCTGGCTTCTTCCACTACCCTTTTAGAGTTTCTTTGTGCCTCTAGTCTCACTATCTTTCAGTTTACCCTCCACAATGCTTGCAAAGTGACATTTTAGCTAAAAATCTTAAATTGTTTTCATATCAAAGAGGAAAAAACCCTGAAAGTACTAAGCCTGATCCACAAGGCCTTTAATTCTCTGCACCCCACCTGTCACCCTGCCCTGACCTCCCTCTCTAATTCCTCTCTCCTTTCATTTCTGCTATGGTCTCTTGTTGGAATACTCTTAGCCCCTTTATTCCTCTCTAGGTCTCTCCCACTATATTTCAAACTTAATTCAAGAATTTCATTCTCTAGAAAGCCTTTAGAATCCTCCCCATTTTGCAGTGCAATTCAGATGTCTCTCCTCTGTATTCAAATAGTACCTGTGCCTACAGCCATAATAAACCCCAATTATTTCCCATTTGAAATACTGTCTGCATTCTCCCATTATACTACATAATTCTTGAGGATGGATTATCATTTTTAGAACCCCAGCATTTCGCTCACAACCTGACAGACTGTAGCCACTCGATACTCATTTATAAAGATGACAATTCACTAACAAATTTGTTGCTTTTCCTGTTGCATCATATGGCCTATATATAACTCTACCTTTATAGGAAATGTTTTAAGATTATGTGCATACTAAATCATGCTAAAAGGTGTTCAAACGTTGACTTGAGAGTCCTGTCCCTATGTTACTATTAAACTACTGTGTTACCCTATCTATTTAAATTCATTAAACCTCATTTTTTATATCCATTGAATAGGGAGATTAGACAAGCTTTTTAGTTACTCTATGAAAGCTAAAATTTCTTACATTTTATTTTATTATTTGATTAACACCTTTTTGGGTAATTCTAAATAATATAAAGATATATGAAATAATAGGAAGATATGTGTCCTTTGGGGTATATTACTATATTTCCACATTTATTTTGTTTACCTTTCCTTTTCCATTTACTGACACATTAATGCCATTTTCCAATCTAAGAGTATAGCACCTTATTTATATGTAATAGCAACATCATAAATTGCTTGATCTATTGGAAACAATAAACTGAATATGTTACAGAAGAAACTGGTGCCTTTCATTGGTATTATCTTTTTCAAGATGACAGGTGATCTCAGGAGGCCAGAGAATTCTTAGTTGTATGAGTTTGTGACTAATAGGTGGTTTGATGTGACAAGAGCTGGCTGCCTTGGGAAATTGAACTATTTTTATGCTCGATACCCTTTGTGTCTCATTCTTTGTAGGTTATTGTTGGAGTCCTGTGGGGACCTCTTTTACAGTTTGCATTCACAGACAATATGAGATCAGCAAGAACTCTGTAGTTTTACTGTCATTATTGATCTGCTGCCACTCCGTTCAGTAGCTAATTTGCTTGTTAGCAGTTATTTTAAAAGCTATTTATATTTTTTAGCATGATCTGTGTTATGTACTAAATTTTAATTTTTTTGCTGAATTAAAGCAAAATAGTACAACATAGCACTGGAAGACTACTTTATGCTAATTTTTTTCTGATTTGTGGCTTGTGAATAATCATTTCAAAATCACAATTATATTATTGTCAGTTTGATATCTTTGATAAGTTCAAATGAAAGAAAGATAGTGAGTGTATTCATGAGAAAATATCATTTGTTAAATATCTTTTGGCCTATAAAACTTATATACAAATAGTAAGAAGGGTGATGTATTAGGAATTCATTAACACTGTTCTTAAAGTTGGGATTTATTTGAAGTCGAAAACTCAATAAGTGTGCGAGTTGATTGATTCTCTGTTCTAAAGGTGACCATAATGCACCCTTCTCATTCATACCAATTGTTGAAGCACAAAAAACCTCTTTTTGCTTTTCTGGAAGAGGAGGTATGCTTCTATTTTCTGAAGCCAATTTCTGACACATGTATTCATCTGGGATGACTTCCTAGTAAGCTGAGTGTGCATATGTGTGTGTCTGTCCCCACCATGAGCACAATACCTAGATAGGGAAAATCCATAGCTCTGGGAAACACCAATAAAAAACAAGCAAAAAACCAAATAGCAGGGGCTTCCCTAGTGGCGCAGTGGTTGAGAGTCCGCCTGCTGTTGCAGGGGACACGGGTTTGTGCCCCGGTCTGGGAGGATCCCACATGCCGCGGAGCGGCTGGGCCCGTGAGCCATGGCCGCTGAGCCTGCACGTCCGGAGCCTGTGCTCCACAATGGAAGAGGCCACAGCAGTGAGAGGCCCGCGTACCGCCAAAAAAAAAAAAAAAAACCAAACAGCAGGCTAACATAATATGATATTTCACCCAATTTAAATATGCCAAATCAATAAAATATATTTGGGGTTATTTTAATTGTATAGCTGAGGTTAATGTATATACTTACGTATATATACATATATGTATACATCTATCAATATATCCTATTGCCAAAAGTGAAGAACCCAAAATTCAGAGTATAAGCACTTGAGCAGATATTAATGCTGCTCTCTGCTGGTGGGGTGGAATAGGGATAGGTAGAGTTATCAAATTTAGAAATATAGAGGCTTGAATTTTTATCCTCAGGCAATGAAAGAAACAGGGTATGTGGAGTTGTCATGACATGACAAAATGTAACTGAAAACCCTGTATAAAATTCGGAGCATCAAGTAGCTGCAAAAACACTGGTGGCAAAAAAATCTTCTCCCATGAGAAATCACTGCATACCACTCACATATTCCAACTAAGAAATGAACAAGAGTATCAACAACAAAACTGGTCTCTGGGTAGTGATGCCTGGCAGAACAAATGTAAAACTGTTCTGGAGATGACCTGCACAGTTTAGGATATAAGGGATTATCTCAAGGAAATGGAGACACTATGAAAAATGAAAAAAAGATTTGGTTGCGGAAGGGAATGGAAATTCTAGACGTGAAACTGTTACCCAAGGAAATAGAAATATCAATGGAAGTGTTTAAAAAGAGATCAGAATCATCTAAAGAAAGAATTGGAAACGTGAAGGAGTAATTAGAGGAAACGACTGACATTGAAGCATAAATATAAATAAACATATAAATAGAAATAAATTTACAATCTGAGGATTGGAAAGTGATATTTGCATCCCATAAAAATCACAAAGAATTGGCGTCACAGAACGTCTACAAATCATTAAGGAAGAGTTAAACAACTCATTGAAAATATGAAGAGAATATGAACAGGAAATTCAGAGGAGAAAACCAAGTGGACAATAGGATAAAAAATATATTCAACCTTAATAGCAACCAAATAAATTAATATGAAAATAAAGCAATACAAAGTTTCACACCTCTCAAATCAACAGTACTAAGACTGCTACCATTAAGTGTTGACAAGGGAGGGTTGGGGAATGGGGACTCATAGAAGTTAAATTATTGCAATGCCGTTAGAGAGCAATTAAGCAGTATTTTACAGTCAAGACAACAAATCTTGATAAAACTGTGTGTGTGCACATGTGTTTGTGTAGAAAGAAGTATTTTCAGGTACACATTTTGTAATATATTGGCTAACACATAAAAAATAAACTGTATGCTTAGTAAAGAGCTGCTACACTGACCATTTTTAAGGCTGGTGTCTCCCTTTAAAAAATACTTTATTTATTTAAATTTTATTTTATTTATTTTTTATACAGCAGGTTCTTATTGGTCATCCATTTTACACACATCAGTTTATACATGTCAATCCCAATCTCCCAATTCATCAAACCCCCACCCACTCCCCCGGCGGCTTTCCCCCCTTGGTGTCCATACATTTCTTCTCCACATCTGTGTCTCTATTTCTGCCCTGCAAACCAGCTTATCTGTACCATTTTTCTAGGCTCCACATATATGCGTTAATATAATATTTGTTTTTCTCTTTCTGACTTACTTCACTCTGTATGACAGTCTCTAGATTCATCCACATCTCTACAAATGACCCAATTTAGTTCCTTTTTATGGCTGAGTAATATTCCATTGCATATATGTACCACTTCTTCTTTATCCATTCGTCTCTCGATGGGCATTTACGTTGCTTCCATGCCTTGGCTACTGTAAATAGCACAGCAATGAACACTGGGGTGCATGAGTATTTTTGAATTATGGTTTTCTGTGGCTATATGCCCAGTAGTGGGATTGCTGGGTCATATGGTAATTCTATTTTTAGTTTCTTAAGGAACCTCCATACTGTTCTCCATAGTGGCTGAATCAATTTACATTCCCACCCACAGTGCAAGAGGGTCCCCTTTTCTTCACACCATCTCCAGCATTTGTTGTTTGTAGATATTCTGATGATGCCCATTCTAACTGGTGTGAAGTGATACCTCATTGTAGTTGTGATTTGCATTTCTCTAATAATTAGTGATGTTGAGCAGCTTTTCATGTGCTTCTTGGCCATCTGTATGTCTTCTTAGAAGAAGTGTCTATGTAGGTCTTCTGCCCATTTTTGAATTGGGTTGTTTTTTTTTTTTTTAATATTGAGCTGAATGAGCTGTTTATATAATTTGGAGATTAATCCTTTGTCCACTGATTCATTTGCAAATATTTTCTCCCATTCTGAGGGTGTCTTTTCGTCTTGTTTGTAGTTTACTTTGCTTTGCAAAAGCTTTTAAGTTTCATTAGGTCCCATTTGTTTATTTTTGTTTTTATTTCTATCACTCTAGGAGGTGGATCAAAAAAGATCTTGCTGTGATTTATGTCAAAGAGTGGTCTTCCTATGTTTTCCCCTAAGAGTTTTATAGTGTCTGGTCTTACATTTAGGTCTCTAATCCATTTTGAGTTTATTTTTGTTTATGGTGTTAGGGAGTGTTCTAATTTCATTCTTTTACATGTAGCTGTCCAGTTTTCCCAGCACCACTTATGGAAGAGACTGTCTTTTCTCCATTGTATATCCTTGCCTGTTTGTCATAAATTAGTTGACCATAAGTTCATGGGTTTACCTCTGGGCTTTCTATCCTGTTCCATTGATCTATATTTCTGTTTTTGTGCCAGTACCATATTGTCTTGATTACTGTAACTTTGTAGTGTAGTCTGAAGTCTGGGAGTCTGATTCCTCCAGCTCCGTTTTCTTCCCTCAAGACTGCTTTGGCTATTCGGGGTCTTTTGTGTCTCCATACAGATTTTAAGATTTTTTGTTCTAGTTCTGTAAAAAATGCCATTGGTAATTTGTCAGGGATTGCATTGAATCTGTAGATTGCTTGGTGTAATATAGTCATTTTCACAATATTGATTCTTCCAATCCAAGGACATGGTATATCTCTCCATCTGTTGGTATCATCTTTAATTTCTTTTATCAGTGTCTTAGAGTTTTCTACATACAGGTCTTTTGTCTCCCTATACATAGGTTTATTCCTATGTATTTTATTCTTTTTGTTAAAATGGTAAATGGGAGTGTTTCCTTAATTTCTCTTTCAGATTTTTCATCATTAGTGTATAGGAATGCAAGTGATTTCTGTGCGTTAATTTTGTATCTGCAACTTTACCAGATTCATTGATTAGCTCTAGTAGTTTTCTGGTGGCACCTTTAGGATTCTCTCTGTATAGTATCATGTCATCTGCAAAGAGTGACAGTTTTACTTCTTCTTTTCCAAATTGTATTGCTTTTATATCTTTTACTTCTCTGATTGCCATGGCTAGGACTTCTAAAACTATGTTGAATAATAGTGGTGAGAGTGGACAACCTTGTCTTTTTCCTGACCTTAGAGGAAATGCTTTCAGTTTTTCACCATTGAGAATGATGTTGGCTGTGGGTTTGTCATATATGGCCTTTATTATGTTGAAGTAGGTTCCCTCTATGCCCACTTTCTGGAGAGTTTTCATCATAAATGAGTGTTGAATTTTGTCAAAGCTTTTTTGCATCTACTGAGATGATCATATGGTTTTTCTTCTTCAATTTGTTAACATGGTGTAGCACATGGATTGATTTGCATATACTGAAGAATCCTTGCATCCCTGGGATAAATCCCACTTGATCATGGTGTATGACCCTTTTAATGTGTTATTGGATTCTGTTTGCTACTATTTTGTTGAGGATTTTTGCAGCTATATTCATCAGTGATATTGGTCTGCAATTTTCTTTTTTTATGGTTTTGGTATCACGGTGATGGTAGCCTCATAGAATGAGTTTGGGAGTGTTCCTTCCTCTGCAATTTTTTAGAAGAGTTTGAGAAGGATGGATGTTAGCTCTTCTCTAAATATTTGATAGAATTCAGCTGTGAAGCCATCTGGTCCTGGACTTTTGTTTGTTGGAAGACTTTTAATCACAGTTTCAATTTCATTACTTGTGATTCATCTGTTCATATTTTCTATTTCTTCCTGGTTCAGTCTTGGAAGGTTATACCTTTCTAAGAATTTGTCCACTTCTTCCAGGTTGTCCATTTTATTGGCATATAGTTGTTTGTAGTAATCTCTTGTAATCCTTTGTATTTCTGCAGTGTCAGTTGTGATTTCTCCTTTTTAATTTCTAATTTTCTTGATTTGAATCCTCTCCCTCTTTTTCTTGATGAGTCTGGCTAATGGTTTATCAATTTTGTTTATCTTCTCAAAGAACGAGCTTTTAGTTTTACTGATCTTTGCTATTGTTTTCTTTGTTTCTATTTCATTTATTTCTGCTCTGATCTTTATAATTTCTTTCCTTCTGCTAACTTTGGGTTTTGTTTGTTCTTCTTTCTCTAGTTCCTTTAGCTGTAGGGCTAGATTGTTTATTTGAGATTTTTCTTGTTTCTTGAGGTAGGCTTGTGGAGCTATAAACTTCCCTCTTACAACTGCTTTTGCTGCATGCCATAGGTTTTCGATTGTCGTGTTTTCATTGTCATTTGTCTCTAGGTATTTTTTGATTTCCTCTGATTTCTTCAGTAATCTCTTGGTTATTTAGTAATGTATTCTTTAGCCTCCATGTTTTTGTGTTTTTTACATTTTTTTCCCTGTAATTCATTTCTAATCTCATAGCGTTGTGGTCAGAAAAGATGCTTGATATGATTTCAATTTTCTTAAATTTACTTAGGTTTGATTTGTGACCCAAGATGTGATCTATCCAGGAGAATATTCCATGTACACTTTAGAAGAGAGTGTAATCTACTGTTTTTGGATGGAATGTCCTATAAATATGAATTAAATCTATCTGGTCTATTGTGTCATTTAAAGCTTGTGTTTCCTTATTAATTTTCTGTTTGGATGATCTGTCCATTGGCGTAAGTGAGGTGTTAAAGTCCCCCACTATTATTGTGTTACTGTCGATTTCCTCTTTTAGAGCTGTTTAGCAGTTGCCTTATGTATTGAGGTGCTCCTATGTTGGGTGCATATATATTTATAATTGTTATATCATCTTCTTCAATTGATCCCTTGATCATTATGTAGTGTCCTTCCTTGTCTCTTGTAACATTCTTTATTTTAAAGTCTATTTTATCTGATATGAGTATTGCTACTCCAGCTTTCTTTTGATTTCAATTTCCATCAAATATCTTCTTCCACGCATCATTTTCAGTCTGAATGTGTCCCTAGGTCTGAAGTGGGTCTCTTGTAGACAGCATATATATGGGTCTTGTTTTTGTATCCATTCAGCAAGACTGTGTCTTTTGGTTGGAGCATTTAATCCATTCATGTTGAATTTAATTATCGATATGTATGTTCCTATGACCATTTTCTTAATTGTTCTGGGGTTTTTGTTGTAGGTCCTTTTCTTCTCTTGTGTTTCCCACTTAGAGAAGTTCCCTTAGCATTTGTTGTAGAGCTGGTTTGGTGGTGCTGAATTTTCTTAGCTTTTGCTTGTCTGTAAAGCTTTTGATTTCTCCATCGAATCTGAATGACATCCTTGCTGGGTAGAGTAATCTTGGTTGTAGGTTCTTTCCTTTCATCCCTTTAAGTATATCATGACACTCCCTTCTGGCCTATAGAGTTTCTGCTGAGAAATCAGTTGTTAACCTTATGGGAGTTCCCTTGTATGTTATTTGCCGTTTTTCCCTTGCTGCTTTCAAGAATTTTTCTTTTCTTCAATTTTTGCCAATTTGATTACTATGTGTCTCCCCATGTTTCTCCTTGGGTTCATCCTGCACTTGGGTGGCTATTTCCTTTCCCATGTTAGGGAAGTTTTCAACTATAATCTCTTCAAATATTGTCTTGGGTCCTTTCTCTCTCTCTTCCCCTTCTGGGACCCCTATAATGTGAATGTTGTTGCGTTTAGTGTTGTCCCACAGGTCTCTTAGGCTGTCTTCATTTCTTTTTATTCTTTTCTCTTTATTCTGTTCCACAGCAGTGAATTCCACCATTCTGTCTTCCAGGTCACTCATCTGTTCTTCTGCCTCAGTTATTCAGCTACTGATTACTTCTAGTGTAGTTTTCATTTCAGTTATTGTATTGTGCATCTCTGTTTGTTTGTTCTTTAATTCTTCTAGGTCTTTGTTAAACATTTCTTGCATCTTCTTGATCTTTGCCTCCATTCTTTTCCTGAGGTCCTGGATCATCTTCACTATCATTATTCTGAATTCTTTTTCTGGAATTTTGTCTATCTCCACTTCATTTAGTTGTTTTTCTGGGGTTTTATCTTGTTCAGTCATCTGGTACATAGCTCTCTGCCTTTTCATCTTGTCTGTCTTTCTGTGAATGTGGTTTTTGTTCCACAGGCTGCAGGATTGTAGTTCTTCTTGCTTTTGCTGTCTGCCCTCTGGTGGATGAGTCTATCTAAGAGGCTTGTGGAAGTTTCCTGATGGGAGGGACTGGTGGTGGGTAGAGCTGACTGTTGCTCTGGTGGGCAGAGCTCAGTAAAACTTTAATCCGCTTGACTGCTGATGGGTGGGGCTGTGTTCCCTCCCTGTTGGTTGTTTGGCCTGAGGCAACCCAACACCGGAACTTACCGGGTTCTTTGGTGGGGCTAATGGCAGACTCTGGGAGGGCTCACGCCAATGAGTACTTCCCAGAATCTGCTGCCAGTGTCCTTGTCCTCATGGTGAGACAGAGCCACCCCCTGCCTCTGCAGGAGACCCTCCAGCACTAGCAGGTAGGTCTGGTTCAGTCTCCTCTGGGGTCACTGCTCCTTCCCCTGGGTCCCGATATGCACACTACTTTGTGTGTGCCCTTCCAAGAGTGGAGTATCTGTTTCCCCCAGTCCTTTCAAAGTCCTGCCATCAAATCCCACTAGCCTTCAGTCTGATTCTCTAGGGATTCCTCCTCCCGTTGCTGGACCCCCTGATTGGGAAGCCTGACGTGGGGCTCAGAACCTTCACTCCAGTGGGTGGACTTCTGTGGTATATGTGTTCTCCAGTTTGTGATTCACCCACCGAACAGTTATCGAATTTGATTTTGTTGTGATTGCGCCCCTCCCACCATCTCATTGTGGCTTCTCCTTTGTCTTTGGATGTGGGGTATCTTTTTTGTTGAGTTTCAGTGTCTTCCCGTTGATCATTGTTCAGCAGTTAGTTGTGATTCTGGTGTTCTTGTAAGAGGGAATGAGAGCACATCCTTCTACTCTGCCATCTTCAACTGACCTCTCCTAAAAAATACTTTAGATAAATAACCACAATTGCTAGAAAGAAGTATTCGAATAATTAGGGTTCTCATTTTAGAACAGAGTCTACCTATGTAGCAACACTAAATCAGTCCTAATTACAAAGCTTAGTAAATTCCCCTGACTATATGAATAGTTTCTAAAAAGTTGTCACAGACCCAAGAATCATGTAGTTTAACAAATGTTTCAATGGATGTTGTTTTTAAAACGTCCATGAAAATAAAGACTGCTGAGGTTTGTATTCAATACCATCCCAAATAATCCACTCACAAATATGCCTTCCCACTTGAATATGCTTCTTTTGCTACATCAGTTCTTTCATCTTCTCATCTGAAGGAAGAATACATTTCCTTTCTCTTTTCAAATGCTAACCTTGACCTCTGTCATTTGGATTCCAAGATGGAGAGCATTATAGAGAGTTCCTAAACTTCGTTTCTTATAAGAAACTTTTTTTTTCCCTCTGGGCTTTCAAACTTATCCGGCTCATTGTTTGGAAGAATAAAAAGGAACATAAGCTGTACTTATATCTATTAGTTCAAGAAGCTGTTCTATTTCTTTCATTTATTTCTCTTCCAAACTAGGGAGATTCTAATCTTAAAGATGACTGGAGTTTTAGTGAAACATTATATAAGATTGAGCAAACAGGGTCAAAAATGCTGTTACGTTAAATATTTAGAGTCTAGATGAATTTTAAAATTTCCCTAGGTAGGACTTAAAATACCTAGCCCACTTTGCATCAGGTTAAAGGGGCAGAGACTTCATTGGAAGGAGGGCATCCTCCCTTTGGCCCTGTACCTTTCTCAGCACATCTGAGTTTACTTCTCTGCTGGTATTGTTGCTGGGATCGCCACCCGCCTGACCCCTGGGAGAGATGTTGCTAGAGGCTGGCCTTTTCAGGAAGCACATGGGACCTCCTACTGCTTCTCATCTTCTCTGCTGCTTCACAGAGGCAGCCTCTGTCTCCTTACCCCAGGCTGATGGTCCTCACGCTCCTCTTCTTTCCTTCAAGGGTCCTCCCGGGTCTAGCAAGTTGTCTCAGTTTGTAGCTAAGGCCTCCAGACCATGCTGTCCAAGCAAACTCATGGCTCTCCTCCATTACAACATAATAAGCCCTATATTTCCAAACCCAGCATAACTGAGTGTTTGCTAGTGCTCAGATACTCTGCAGCATTTAAACCAAATTAGTCATATATCTGGAGGTTCAGAAAGACTTTTACATGCTATGAGGGCATGGATAGTATTGAGGAAGTCAACTTTTTAAATCCTACCTTACATATTCACTCTTTTCTGAAGCTGATTTGCTGTAGAACAAGCCTGGAATTGAAGCATCTTACAGATTCTCCTTTCTTACATTTTTTTCAGTTACCCCTTTCACACTCTATAAAGAAAGACATACCTCTCAGCCATCCTGAATCTCAGTAAGATACCTTGGCAATATATAAAAAAGAAGTCACAAATCAATATTTAGGTAACTGGCAGAGCCCTCTTTATTCAAGACATGAACAAAGCACAGTGTGACTTCATATCTTTCTGTATCTTATACAAATGTCTGTTAAGGCTAAATTACAGCATTAAAAACAGAGTATCTGGGTTCATGTTGGGATGTGCTGAACTAGGTATATTGTACAGTAGTGATGACAATCTTCATTTAATGATTTCACCTCTTCCATCCCCCAATACAGTAAAAGAGTGCAAAGTTTCTAAGAGAATATCCTGAGGGCAAAAAGAGAGCTTCAGTAAGAACTATGACTTGTCATATCTATCTGCTTATATCTGTCTTTTTAAAATCTGCCTACATTTTCACTTTTATTTTTTTAATTAAAATTTTTATTATATAAATTTCAGGGGTACAGTGTTATTATTGGACATCTGCGTATACTACAAAGTGATCATGACCACAAGTCTAGTTGTCATCCAGCATCATAAAGTTGACCCCCTTCACTCATTTTTGCCCACACCCCAACCCCCTTCCACTCTAGTAACCACTAATCTGTTCTTTGTATCTATGAGTTTGTTTTTGTTTTGTTTTATTTTACTTTTTTTTTTGATGTTTTTTTTTTAGAATCCACATATGAGTGAAACCATATAGTATTTGTTTTTCTCTATCTGACTTACTTCACTTAACATAATAACTTCATGGTCCATCCATGTTGTCACAAATGGCAGGATTTCATTCTTTTTTATGGCTAAGTAGTATTCCATTATATGTATATACACATACTATCAGAAATAATGCTGCAATGGACATGAGAGTGCATGTATTTGAATTAGTGTTTTCATCTTCTGTGGATAAATACCCAGGAGTGGAACAGCTGGGTCATATGGTAAGTTTATTCTTAAGTTTTTGAGCAATCTCCACACTGTTTTCCATAGTGGCTTCATCAATTTACAGTCCTACCAACAGTGTACAAAAGGATTCCCTTTTCTCCACATCCTCTCCAACACTTCTTATTTTTTGTATTTTCAATAACAGCCATTCTGACAGGTGTGAGGTGATATTTCCTTGTTGTTTTGGGATTTGTATCTTCCTAATTAGTGATGTTGAACATCTTTTCATGTGCTTGTTGACCATCTGTGTCTTCTTTGGAAAAATGTTTATTTAGGAATTCTGCCCTTTTTTTTTTTTTAACATCTTTATTGGAGTATAATTGCTTTACAATGGTGTGTTAGTTTCTCTTCATAACAAAGTGAATCAGCTATACATACACATATATCCCCATATCTCCTCCCTCTTGTGTCTCCCTCCCTTCCACCCTCCGTATCCCACCCCTCCAGGTGGACATAAAGCACCGAGCCCATCTCCCTGTGCTATGCGGCTGCTTCCCGCTAGGTGCCCATTTTTTAATTGGGTTGTTTGTTTTGTTGTTGTTGAGTTGTTTGAGTTCTTTATATATTTTGGATATTTGCCTCTTATTGGATATATGATTTGTAAAAATATTCTCCCAGTCACTAAGTTGACTGTTCATTTTGATCATTGTTTCCCTCACTGTACAAAAGCTTTTTTTAGTTTGATGTAGTCTCATTTGTTTATTTTCACTTTTATTTCCTTTGCCTTTGGGGTCAGTTCCACATAAACATCACTAAGGTGTCAGTGAGGTTACTACCTATGTTTTCTTCTAAGAATTCTATGGCTTAATGTCTTACATTCAAGACTCTAATCTATTTTGAGTTAACTTTTGTGTGTGATGTAAGTGGTCTAATTTCATTCTTTTGCATGTGGCTGTCCAGTTTTTCCAACACCATTTACTGAAGAGACGATTCTTTCTCCACTGTGTGTTCTTTGCTCCTTTGTCATAAATTCGTAGTCCATATATGTTTGTGTTCATTTTCACTTTTATGGATTGAAGCACTGAGAAATATAGTGCATATAAATAAGTCAATAGTATAATTGCTCTTAATAGGACCTTTAGCAAAATGATGAATAGGTGTGATGTTAACTTACATCTTTGTCTTATTTTAATCTCAAGGGAAATTTTATTATTTTACCAAACTAATAAATAAGAAAAAAAGAATGAAGATTAAGAAAGATAAAGAGAGAAACAATTCCTACAGACATATACTTTAATAAGCTACACAGATATATTTGATAATTTAAATGAAATGGCTAAATTCTTCAAAAAAATACTAAGTAACTTTAGAAAAGCAGAAAATATATAAATCTATGACTCTGTTAGTAAAAGTAATTACAAGCCTTCCATTCCTAGCTTACTAAGAATTTAAAAATCATGAATTAATATTGAATTTCATTATTGTTGTGATCTTCTGCTACTTCTCATTGACCAAACTTAAAATGGTAGCCAAATGACAATAAAACCCACCCATGCACTCTGTATGTATCAGCCTCCTGGGCACAGAGGAAGGTGGGAGGAATAATGGAGACTGGGTCTAGAGGGGCAAATAGAAATTATTCAACACAAGGTATTTGTCTTTTTAAAGATTAAAATTAAAAATGTAGAGCAATAGGGCTTCCCTGGTGGTGCAGTGGTTGAGAGTCCACCTGCCGATGCAGGGGGCACGGGTTTGTGTCCCGGTCTGGGAAGATCCCACATGTCATGGAACTGCTGGGCCCGTGAGCCATGGCGACTGAGCCTGCGTGTCCGGAGCCTGTGTTCCGCAACGGGAGAGGCCACAACAGTGAGAGGCCCACATACCACAAAAAAAAAAAAAAAAAAATGTAGAGCAATAGCAAAATCATGATGACTGTAGAAAAAAGGAGAAGAAGCCAATCAAAATTAAACAACAACTAAAACAAAACAAACCTATATTCTCACAATTGGAGATAACCACCATGTTTACTTTGGTGCATAATATTTCAGAACAAAAAGTATAATCACTGAAGTATTTTCTATTCAAATGTGCTGTGACAGAGCCAAAGAATAATTATTATGGTACAATATTTGTATTTAACTATCTATGTGATGTGTTCTTTAATCAGCAATAGATAACTTTTAAGTGGAAACTATCATTAGGAAATAATATCTGCATCAACATAGTTAAATGTTAAATGTGTTCTATAGTACTTTTAAGTATGAAGGCCAAAATTATCATTTTAAGCACTGAATGCATATATATACATATAAGTATATTGGGTTGGCCAAAAAGTTCATTCAGATTTTTCTGTAAGATGTTATGGGAAAACCCAAATGAATTTTTGGCCAACCCAATATATATCTGCATATGTGTATATGTGCATATTTATTCATAGACTCTTTTGATTGTTTCCAGTTAACTTCCAAAAACATTAAGGTGAAACACTGCCTAGAAATAATCCAAGGACTTGACTGTTTCCTCCAGCTGTTGTGGTATTTGCATTTCCTTTTTTAAAGATTTCCTTGAAGAATTAGAGCTAATACAACAATCGAAGCTAGAGAGCTGCCTGGGTGACCAGGGCTCTTCCACTTAGATGCAGCATGCTTGATCCTGTTCTTCTTATGCGGACACTAGTGGGAGCTTTGCCTGTGTACAAAGCAGAGGAGCATATTTTCAAATTATTGTGAAGAGTTTCAGGGTTGTACGACAAGATAAAGTGGTATCAAGTTGTTTATTGCAAAATGCCCTCTCCAGGGTTTTAGCCAAAATCTTCACACTTCAGGTAGCTTCTCCAGCTTGCCAAGAGAGGAGGAGTTTCCCTCCACCTGTGTGCTGCCTTTTTATGGTTGCTGCTGACAGTGGAAAATAATGTTTGTTTTCGAATTTCTCTCCTCAATATCACATTCCTAAGTCTTTTGGTTTTTCCTCTCCCCTCTTGGATTTAAATGAAATCAGATCTCTTTTAAACATATAAAATATATCTTTGATTACATAACATTGTGATAATATTGTTAAAAGTGAATCTAGTATAATATTTAATTCAAGTTGTCCTTGCTCTTACATCTCTTAATTTTATATGTTCTCTCTTCTGTCTGCATTCTTTTCTCCCTTCAATGTCCAACTCACAGACCAAAGGCGTCTTCAGTTGGCCTCAGAGGAGAAAAAAGCAGAGCAGAGTTTTAAACTGCTACTTGGTGGCTTAAAGACTCAGTTTCAGAGTTGACATTTCCTCTATTTCCACTCTTCGAGAATCATGCCAGTCTGATTAAGTGAGGTAAACATATCTCTTCCTTAAGACGAACTCAGAAAATAAACAGTTAAATATAAAGGTGCTTTAAAAATCAAAGTTATTGGAGATGTTGCTTGTCTCCCACATTCTCTATCTGGGAAAATGATACCAGTGTCCATGAGGGATGATAGGAAGTGGCCTAGACTCACTGGATGAGGAACGCTCTTATACACATATTAAGTGATATCCTTGGGCAGATGACATCTGGGATCCTGTTATATTCTACATCAGACCATTCAGGACAACAAGGTTTCAGAAGGAAACATTTATATCATCTGACATCTTTGCCTATCATGATGGTTCACTACCTCAGTATTATAAAATTTTCAACATTTCCCTGCCCACTTCTAAGAATGCCTTTTGGCATTTATTTATTAAATTAAGCTAAACAAAAATAATTTAATTTTTAGAGTTGATATTTTTGCATTTCTTTGAATAATAGGAAATACATTGGTATTGTTCAAAGTAAGAGTTGGAAAACATTTGGTCCTAACTTTCAATATATTTTTTGTACTTTTGAGTGATTTACTGAAAACATTCATATTTCAAGCCCAGCATTGGGCTAGGCACTTTTCTGGCTTTAATTTATATTTCTCTAATACTGATGATGTTGACTAACTTATCATGTAGTTACTTGTCATTCACATAGTATCTTTAGTGAAGTGTCTACTTAAATCTTTTGCCCATATTTTAAATTGGGTAGTATGTTTTCTTAGTACTGAGTTTTGAAATTCTTTATAAATTCTGGAAACAAGTCCTTACTAGATTTCGCAAATATTTTCTACCAGATGGTGTCTTGTCTTTTCATTTCTTTAATTGTGTCTTTCATAGAGTGGACATTTTAAATTTGGGTGAAGTCAAATTTGTCAGTTTGTTCTTTTATGGATCATAATTTCAGAGTGGTATCTAAGAAATTTTGTCTAACTCAAGGTCATAAAGATTTAATCCTATATTTTCTTCTAAAGGCATTATAGAATTAATTTTAAGTTTTACATTTAGGTCTATGACACATTTTGAGACAATATAAACAAAATTATTTATAGTAACCCATGTCATTATCATTTCCTATGATACGATTCCTTTGTGTAGGTACAGGTGTCCACCTGGCATCACTTTCTTTCTGTCTGAATGACTTCCTTTTATTTTTCTTATAGAGCAGATCTGCTAATGATAAACTTATTTAACATTTGTACATTTGAATAAGTCTCTATTTTGCTTTTGTTTTTGAAAGACATTTTTGCTGGGTAAAGAATTCTAGGTTGACAGTTTTGGCTTTTTTTTTTTTTTTTCAGTACTTTAAAGGTATTATTGATCTATGACTTGCAGTGTGCACTGTTTTCAATGAGAAATTTGCTGCCTTCTTTATCTTTATTCCCCTTTACATAATGTGTCTTTTTCTCTGGTTCCTCCTCCTTTTGTTTTTCATGTTATTAGTGATTTTAAATAATTTGATATGATGTGCTGTGGTATAGTTTTCTTCAGGTTTCTTGGGCTTGGGATTTTTTGAGTTTCTTGAATCTGTGTGTTTATAATTTCTATCACTTTGGAAAATTTTATCTATTACTACTTCAAAATTTTTTAGTCCCCTAATCTCCCCTCTTTTGGGGACCCTAATTACACGTATATTCCATCACTTGAAGTTGTCCCACAGCTCAATGATACTGTTTTTTTCTAGTTCTTTTGTGTTCAACTTTGAACAGTTTCTACTACTATTTATTAAAGTTTACTAATTTTTCCTGCAATATTTGTATGAAGGATGAAGTAAAGTGATCATGGAACCCTGAGGCCAGTCTTTCTCATTGTAATTAGAGAAAAAAACATTGATCTTATTTGGAAAAAACAAATGTCTTTACTTTTGACATAAGATAGTAGGTATACAGTAAAAGAGATTAACACAGATAGAATAAATAAATTAGGAGGTTGGGATTAGTATATACACACTACTATATATAAAATAGATAATCAACAAGGACCTACTGTATAGCACAGAGAACTCTACTCAATACTTTGTAATAACCTATGTGGCAAAAGTATCTGAAAAATAATAGATATATGTATATGTATACCTGAATTACTTTGTTGTGCACCTGAAACTGACACAACATTGTAAATCAACTATACTCCAATATAAAATAAAAATTCAAAGAAAAAGAAGGAGACAAACATTATTTTATGAGTACATTGCACAAAACATATTTGTTCAGTGTATGGACGATCCAGAATATACAGATAAACCAAAATATTAAACTTATATAAATTCCAAGAAAAAAGATTATCACAGACAGAAAAAAATAGGAGAGATGTTAATGCAGTAGGAGTTAAAATGAGTCTTGAAGAATAGAAATTGTTTGGATTGTGAAGACGAGAAAAGGCCTTTCTGACAGAGTAGTGTCAAGAAAAGCACAGAGTGAAGATTTCTTTCCTCTAGGCAGATGGGATTGAAGGGCAAAGGGCTCATTGGGCCCACACTAACAGTCAGGAAGAGGACAAACTTTATTTAATACCTCACACTTGAAGGCTTTTCTGTTGATAAAGCCCTTTCATATTGGTTGCTCATTTCATTTTATTTTCATAATAAATTGATTTAGACGGGTGTTATTACCACCAGTTAATAGAGGAAAGTTAAAGACCTAGATTTGATAAATTATTTATGGTCACATAGTTAATTCATTAATTACTTCATATTAATTCATTAAAGTCCAGAGAAGACCCCATGCAAACCTATCATTTTTAACTTGTGCTCTTTTATTCAGATATGAGTGCTAAGGTGAAAGTCAAGCTATAAATAAGGAATCATAAGTTGAATTGGAATATATCATAATCATTAATATAAGAATAAATAAGACCTAACTTCACGTTTTATATTTTCTGAATCTTATTATGAAGAAAATCAACTAATTGCTCACATTTAACTTATAGAACTGAAGTTACATATACAAATTAGAATAATAGTTGTAACAGGATACGTTATAGGATTTCAAATGTCTTCTTATAAAGGAAGCTACATTAAATAATGTAGTTGTTAAATAATTAAATAGTGTAGTTTGCTCTTGCTCTTCAGCTGTCCTCAATTATTATTTTTCTTTTGACATAGTGTTTCTGATAACTTTTTTTCTTTTACTGAATGGCCAATAAAGGGAAGGAAAACAGAAACTAAGGCTCTTGGTCATTAAGTGTCATGAAATCAATATGAAGATATCCTCTGGCAGATTAATGTGAAATGAATTAAAACTGAAGCCTTCATGATGTGAATGTGTATGTGTGTGTATCCTGCACAATTCAGAGCCGACATAGTTCAAAGATGAATAGCATTTCTTATTATTTCTATTTTAGTCATTGATTGAAGTGGTGAAGAATATTAAAATCACTAGCAAAAGTTAGCTGAACAAATGTTTTACATGTTTAGTAAAAGATATATTAATCTCATCACACAGGAGCTATCACTGTTACAGCTAACCCTGGAGCCGTAAAATGAGCTGTAAAATGGATTTGATTTTAGAATATTACAAGTTCTGTCATTATGGCTAAGATTAACTATATAGCCTGATAAAGGTCTATTGCAGTGATGTCGCAGGCAGGAAACTGCTTGGTAATTACAGCTGACTTACTGGAAATAAAAGGGCAGAAAAAGGGCACCTTTGAGTAATTATCTGTAATATTTAGAAAGACAAATGATTTGAGCAAGGTAATAGAGAATAACTATTTCATAGTGATAGATGATAGAAAGGGTTAAGTCCTAAGTAAGTTAGAGGCTTTAATGGTGGAATAAACTTAGAATTTATTTTGGTCCAATCGAGTGATCATCTAGAGCCTATCTGAGCTGAGTGATTTTACTCTGTGCCCTCTACGAAATGGGATACTCTACCATAATGATGGAATGTGCAAATCTGAAGTTTGCATCGCATTGTAGCTCTTTGAGATTTAGGCCTTCCTTGTTGATTTTTATTTCATTTATTGCAGGGTGAATATATGTATTCAGCTCCAACAATAATCAAATCTGTACATCTTGTCTGGTGGCATTTTCATCTGTTCAAGCACAGTTTATGATAATTAAGTTATATATTAACTTTTCTAGGCTATTCTATGCCACATAAAGCATCATCAATTGAATTGACTAATTTTTTTTTTTCAGAACTGAACTAGGAATACCATATCCGCTCTTGGTCCTCAGCATGCTTCTTAGATTTGTTATCTATAAAATAATGTCACTAACCCGATGGTTTTCGTGGCAAAAGTCTAGATGTGACACCATTTATTTCGTCCCTTTGGCAAGGACAAACTGGGAAATGATTGTTAGTACATACTCTTTTATTTCATTCATTTGAAGGTTAGGAACTGGAAAAGCTAATACATGGTGAAGGCAAATAGTGATTACCTCTGGGAGTACAAACTATTGACTTGGAAGAGGCACAAAGAGCCTTCTATGTGTTAGAACTGTTCTATATCTTGATGTGGAAGTTGATTATATAGTGTATGTGTAAAAATTTATTTACACATATACTATGCAGATATAATTTATGTAACTTACTGTATAAATGGTATCCTGAAATTTATGCAATTTACTGTATATATAGTATACTGAAATAAATATAATTTATAAGTGTAACCTACAATAAATATAACAATGATACACACACGCACACACACATATACTGAATGATTCATCAAGAACAACATCAAATTATATATGACAAATGTTTAGAAATACCACAATAAGTTGGTAGAAACTCATATTTATACTGCAGAACATAACATTCCCCTACATAGCACTGTAAAATATGGGGTAATGACAGATACGTTGCATTGAAATTGTGTCAAGAGGACAAATAAATGTGTAAGTAATACCTGCTAATAAATACAAGATAATGTGAAATTCCAATCATTGCAATAAAGCCAGACCGGAAAGAGGAAGAGGCGTGATTTTCACAATTATACATTAATAGGGTACACCTAGAGAAAACGTTGAATCAATTTAAAAGTCCTAAGAAGAATTTGGTAAGGTAATAAAATGTAAGAAATTATTTTTCTTATAAGAAAGTGACTATGTAGTTATATAGGTACTTTAAAAATATTTTATTTATTAGTTAAAACATAAAATTAATTTGAAATAACACCAAAAATATGTGAATAAGAGAATAATTTAAACTAGGAATAATATTCAAGATTATGAGAACACTATAATTTCTTTCTGAAAGATATAAAAATATGAGTTGATTTGATGGAAAGATTTGTTGTATTCCTGAACAGAGTTAGTTAAAAGATTCTTTAAAGTTTTTAAGATTTTGCTTTTTTCTGATTATTACTATATAGAAAATATTAAAAATGAATAAAGATAACATGTCATTTAGGAGTATGCTTTTATTAGTTCTTTAAATTATGTTCATATGTGAGTACACACTTTTTATTCATGAGATTTAAATCATAAGTCATGAAATATAACTATATTCTGTTTCTTTCAAATAATATTATGAGCAATCTCCTATATCATTAAAATGTTCAGAGAACATTTTTAGTGCAAAACAAAATTACATTTAGTGAAGCATTCATAATTCACTTAACCATTTTATCAATGTGTACACCATATTAGGACATTTTCTATAAATGGAAATATGGGAATAAAGATAAATATGTTCATTCTTCCCATAACTGATTCTTAGGTTTAATATAATCCCAACTAAAATTCCAGTAAGATCAGAGGTAGTAAATAATATTTCTAAACTCATGTAAAAAAAAATGAAAAAAAATTAGAAAATATTGAGAAATTAAAAAACAATGGAAAAGACTTCCTCTATTGTATCAATAATTACAGAAAAGACATGTTTTTAAATGAAAAAAGAAATGCACAAGTGATATATGCAGATGAATAGCTATATATAGAAAGATAGATATTTCTATTTACAAAATGAAACATAAATTTTAGCAAAATAGTAAATTGACTAATTATAAGTAGGGGAACTATTTACAATGTAAGAACACATTTATGTTCATAGAAAGACCTTTAACAAATGCATTAACAACAACAAAAAAGAGTTGTCATGAAAACTGACAGGATATTGAGGGTCACTCCCAAAAGGGCAGAACAAAGACATAAAAATCATCAAGGAGCAAATGCAAATGGCCAGAAACATTTGGAAAATATTTAAAATTTCTATTAAGGAGGGAACCACAATTTAAGGGCAAAATTGCACTTTACACCCATCAGTTTGAGAAAAATTTTAAAGATAACTACTGTTAGTGGAGATGCAGGGATAAGGTTACTCTTATGCAATGCTGATGCCCAAGTTATTTTATTTATTTTATTATTATTATTTTTTTGCAGTACGCGGGCCTCTCACTGCTGTGGCCTCTCCCGTTGCGGAGCACAGGCTCCGGACGCGCTGGCTCAGCGGCCATGGCTCACGGGCCCAGCCGCTCCGCGGCATGTGGGATCTTCCCGGACCGGGGCACAAACCCGCGTCCCCTGCATCGGCAGGCGGACTCTCAACCACTGCGCCACCAGGGAAGCCCCCAAGTTAATTTTTACACCAGCATTTTTCTAGAAGCAAAATATTGAGAGTGAATGCCTGTGGATAAAGGAATAAACAGTAGTGCCCTCATACTGTAGACTACTCCGTAAACGTTCAGGGGTCTTTAGGATCTACACCAGTTCACCCAAACAGAGGGATACAGAGTACCTACAAAAATATCCAGTCAGTGATTTTTAAAAATGTAAAAACAGCAACTATAATGCCCAGCTGTCCTGGCTTGAAGTTGTAAAACGTGTTTAAATTTCCCCAAGTGTTCCAAGCCCCTGGTGAATTCTCGACTTCCTTTTGCTGGTACATACAATGGAGGACGGCACTTGCCAACAGCAAATAAGACACACGTCCATTAAGATTTCCAAAGAAAATATTTTGAATTGAGTTTCAGTATGGTTTTTATGGAGTCAATAAACTTGTTCATTGTATCTTGTCTGATATATATATTTAAAAATGAGATATCTTTAGCTTCTACAGTACAAAGTAAGTTACAGTTTCTTTAGACGCATATCAAGTAGATTCCTCTGAAAATGGGTTTGATATTATTCACTTAATTCTACACTTAGTAGTTTCCAGTTTTCACAATTGCACCGAGAGTGAGTAACGTTTAGCTAATCCCTTCACGTTAAGTTGTAAGGTCTGAGATTTAAATTCAGAAATCCTTCAAAATCCTGGACAAAGATTTCTTATCCTTGCTTCACCTTTTGCTGCTTGCTCATATGACTTTTAGCAAAAGGCTCCAGCTTAGCAGAGTGAAGGCCTGGAGACATTGGGTCTGTGGCATACAAGGGCTGGGATGGGGTGGGGAGTGGAGAGTATGGAAAGATTGACACCACAGTTTATTAGTGGTTTCCTTTGAATGGTGACCTCACAGATAATTTTAACTTTGTCTTTATAATTTTCTATATATTTTTTAAATTGGGCAAGGATCATTCATTATTGTTATTATCATACAACGAAAAGAAGAGGTATTTTCAGTAATAACAGCAGCAACAAAAAACACATCCTGAAGACCTAAGCATTCTTGGGGTTGGGAGTTGGTCAAAAAAGTTGGCTGTAAGTGATGTAGCTGTTAATATGGAAAAGCAATCTGGTCAACAGGCCTAACCCCACTCTTTCTTCCTTCTCTTTTATCCCTTTCTTCCTTCTCTTTTATCTGACAAGAGAAATCATATTCTCCACTTAAATAATTTTTGCTTACGTACATTCACTCTTTGGCGCTTTGGATAGAAAAGAGCAGTTTAGCAACGTTGAACTTGAGGTCTAATAAAGAATGGGAGATCCCAAATTATTCTTGGAGTTGGTTAATTCCTGACATTATTATCGGTTTAATCATACATTCTTTTTTGTTTTGAGTAGAAGAGTGATGTTAACGATTTAAATGTGTGTTTGGTTAGGCTCATGGTTTGGAACCTGTCATATTGCTAACAGCACAATTTTGGATGTGAGTTCTGAGTCTCGGTATCGAGTCAGAGTACAGAGATCATTTTCATTTCTGTTAATGTGGTCAACTTTGTGATAGTATGCAATGAGATTTTTAATTATTGCACTCTCTTCCCCGGTGTTGTATCACTGCAATGTCCTTGTCTTAGCACCATATTGACAGCCTCATAATAGAGAGGAATAAAAACTCTCAGGCACATGGCTTTGGTAGTAATTAAATGGCAGCACATTTCAAAGCTATGGATATTTAATGTCACCAAAGTATCAGTTTCACATTTGGTTCAATACTGTGTGCGGGAATTAAATGCAGAACAGTGTGTTATCACTGCTTAATCATGTAAATCGTATTCACATGTTAGGCCTCTGTTCTTAATTGAATTTTTGCTTCTTTATTTAGAAACAAAGATTTCTTGATAAAGTTTAAATGGTTTTAAGCAGAAGCATATTCTTAAGAAATTAATTTTCATATTTTCTGACTAGTACTCAGTTGTAAGTGAATGTCACAGTGTGTGGTGTGACAAGGCTGCACATTTTATCTTTATTCTGAAGGTATAGCACAAAGCTGATGAGCAAAGCTGATGCTGGAAAAATACTCGTGGAGATATCTATGGCAGTACTGTACTTTCATTTTGATTTTTTTATCCTAAAATGATTTATAAACACCTGAAATTAATACAAATGGGCACAAAACATTTTTGTAGCTATGCTAATCATTACTGTATCAGCCATTAACTTCAAATGTATCTCCTATGTCTAAGTAATAGAAAACACTGAGATGTTTAGGTCTTTTAGGCAACAATGGTTTTAGTTCAGTTGCATCTAAGAGGCATTTCTTAGGACTTACTAAAATTATCTGCTGTAGAACTTACTTTAATGTAAGTGATGAGAAACTTTCTGTTCCTGAAATTATATATTTTGCTTCTCGATCATTTACATCAATGAACTGTGAAGACTTTATCAATTGGACTTCTGAAATTCTTTTAGAAAATAATTATTATCTTACACCAAAGATGCTGCAGAAATTATTAAGAATGACAGGCTGAATATTTTACAAGAGTCCAGGATCTTGAGGGATTTCTTAATTCAATTCCCAAATCTTATAACTGACCATGCAGTTATTAGCTAAACATCACTTATTCTCAGTGCAAATGTGAAAACTGAAAAATATGAAGTATAGAATTAAATGGGTAATATCAAACCCATTTTTAGACAAATCTATCTGATAGGTGTCTAAAGAAATCAGAACCAATTTAGGACCTACTTCTTTTAATATATTCATTTGAATGAATCCATGTATTATCCAAGATTTGCGATTCAGAAGCCATCCTCATCCATGGCAACTTTGAGCTATGTTAATTTCTTTCTTATAGATCTGCCTTTTCTGCTAGACTGAGAGCTTTTTACAAGCAGCAACTTTCTCAATTACTTACGTGCTCTAAGCACTTATTTTATAGTATTTTATTAACAACTACCTGGCTCTAACACAAAATGGCTTGACCATTCTTTAGTGACTAAACTCCTAGGCACAGGAAGTTTAAAGATCCTTTAGAGCTTCAGGACCTTTCCAAGAAGCAACCACAGGAGCAGTAACAACCAAACCAAACCAAGTGAAACCAGACCATCTGTATTCTATTATCCTCAATCCTCAGAAAAGTGGCTGCCTCATAAGTCCAGGATAAAAAGGGGGATCTTGGTTGGTTCTTTAGAAAATTATAAACTTTTACTTCTAGATAACCTGAAGGCAATGTTGGTAGAGAGAGTAGTTGAGTTTTTTTTTTTTAAGTCAAATTAAATTTAAGGGAATTTGGAGATATTCAGGAGGTGATGGCAAGTTTAATTACAAGTCTGGTGCACAGGAGAGAGGACTGGGCTGGACATAGAGATTCGGTTATTACATGAGCCTTAAACGTACTTTATTTGTACTCTTAAAAATGTGTATGTGTTTTGGTAGATGGACCTTGCCTAGAATATGCAATTACTATAACTACTATGTTTACCTGCTTCATTTCAGGATAGAAATAGTGATAATACAGACATCTCCTAAGGAATAAACATATTTAAGAAACAAATACCTAAACCTAGTCATTTGAGTTAGTCATTTCTTACAAATTCTTGTTACTCGTTATGCTAAATATAATGTTACCTAGATGAAACCTCATACAAAGGTTAAGCCCCGCCAAATACAAGTGTATAATTCTCCACCAGAGAAAGAAAACACTGTTAGACCAAATCCATTTGTCCTTTAGTTTTAGAGATGCAAAAGTTATCACCTATGTGCAAAGCAGACAGTGAGATAGGAAAGGCACCTCCCACAAAGCCCAGCGGAATCACTGCCAACATAATCAAAACAGCAATAGCTCTTTTCCCGTGCCTTGGTATTCCTAGTACTTGAATTTAAAGGCCTGTCACCTGTACCTTCCTCTCAAGTCCTGGATTTATCATTTCAGACACCTTCACATCCAAACTTGTGGGAGTGAGGTCAAAATGCGGAAGCTTTTCCTTTCAATAGTCAGTGGTAGAGTTATTACTTTAAAATGCACTAATGCAGTAGAGAATTTGTGTGAACACATACACAGTACACGTTTATTCAGAAAATTGTTTTACACAGCAGACAAGAGAGGGTTAGTAGTTCAGTAGCTCAGGAAAAGGCATACTATCAGATTCTTTGTATTTATTTCAAGGGTTTAAAGTGTAAAAAGTCACCTGTCTCCAAGAATTTTTCTTTGGGGGAAATGATGACTCTAAAATGGGAAAACTTATTACCTTTATTGTAGGTGATCTAGATCAAAAGAAATGGAATTATGATAAGGGTCCTCTCTGAAGTATTTAATGATTCATTTATTAAATTATTTAAAATGTTTTAAACACAAGTCAACAGTATAACCTAATCATGTAATAATTAAGCACATTTTTAATTTTTTATTTATTTATGGCTCCTTCATTCTAGAAATAAGTTGAGACAGTGGACTTGTCATATGTAAACTATATATGAGAACATGTCGATCTATCTCTTTAAAGTACTCGAATATTTTTGTTTCGGGGGATTATAATACCTTGTATGGGGTGTTTATTTAATGAGAATTAAATAAGAGAATGAGTATAAAACACCCAGCATAGAGTCTCAGATATAATGTGCTAAAAATGGTAGCTCTTAAGATGATGATAAAAACAATTACATTCAGTAAGAATTTATTATATCCTGCTTTCATAAGAATCTATTTTTCCTGAGTCTTTAAGGATATAAATAGCTATTAGAATAATCATTATACAAACTAAAGAAAGTTTGTATGTTGTCTTGAGGCAGTTGTGTAATTATGCAATTGTATTGTACAGGATGAGTCAAGAACTGTTACAACAAAAAGCTATGGTGCTGGAAAAGGTTTTGTAATACTTGGGTTAGAAACTAAAGATTAATAAAATCCATGTGAACATATTAATCATAAGGAAATTTCTTACTTTAGTCTATTATAAAGGGAAAACAAAACAAACAAAACTTTAGGTACTCAAATTCTTATGACATTTACAGAAGAAGTGGGCATAGGCCCTGGCCACAAAGCCAGAAATAGATTGCATGTTAGGTCTGCTGGAACTGAACAAATATTCCTTTCCCATTGCTCTCAAAACAAGGAAAAGGTCCCTGTCAGAAAACTAACACTCTATTACTGACCAGGTGGACCTTGTCCTTATAAACAAAACCTCTTATAGAATCTTGCAGTTAGTGAGAGCTTAAGTCTAAATAGATCTCTGACCTACCTAGGAGATTAAATGGCATATAAAACAGCATTGAGATTAAATAATTTCAAAATGGACACATCACAATGAACTCTGAACTCTCTCAATGGCTCCATGTAATTATTTATATCGAAAGCCTGTGGTGAATACTTTAGAATCAAGAACTTATGTCAACCTTTACGGAAAGCCTTCTCTATTCAGTGTGAGTGGACAGAGCCCCTGCCGTCCAGAATCTCACAGGCCCATATGAGGATCTGAGGATCAAGGAAGAAACATGAATGCTAGGGAGGGCACATGACCTGTCGAGTATCGCGCAATTAATTACTGGCAGATCCAATTTAAATCTCAATTGTATTAATTACATGAACACCTAGAATGTCCCCCCAAACTCTCAGTTTTACGTATTAATGCTACTGCATTTGGGTCCAAAGTGTTCTTGGGTTCTGGCTGACTTTTTTTTTTTAAATGATGTAAATTATGCTTTTTAAATTTAAGTTGAAGATAAAAGCAATTTTCTTGAAAAGTAAGGAATGAAGTCATGAGAAGCGATTTTCTCCCAGCTCTCCATAGCCTAATGATGCTCGCGAGCAAATAATTCCACCCCAGAGTGTAGATTTCTGAGCCCACTCTCATCTTCCAGTAATCTGCAACTCCCCCTTTCCCCATAATGGGACACACACACACTGTGTCCTTATAATTATTAATGCTTTATAAGTTATAAGTATCTAGCATGCACATATCGGACACAGTACAATGGGCCCTATTTATAAATTGTTAGAGAATATAAAGAATTAAATTATTGGGCTTCCCTGGTGGTGCAGTGGTTGAGAGTCCGCCTGCCGATGCAGGGGACACGGGTTCGTGCCCCGGTCCGGGAAGATCCCACATGCCGCGGAGCGGCTGGGCCCGTGAGCCATGGCCGCTAAGCCTGCGCGTCCGGAGCCTGTGCTCCGCAATGGGAGAGGCCCCAACAGTGAGAGGCCCGTGTACCACACACACACACAAAAGAATTAAATTATTGAATTGATAATGTACACAGGTAAGAAAAGTCAAATAGCAAATTCAGACAGACATTTCACCTTCTTGCCTCTGCTGTTTTTCATGGCAGAACAAGACACTAGGCACGTGATTCTCAGAAACATTCTTCACCCATTCCTCTAGGGACCAACTTCTCCATGGCTAGTGATTTTTCTCAAATACATCAGCATACTGATTTCATTTATTTTCTTATTTCACTTAGTACAAGCATGGATCTGAAAAGAAGAGAAGGCTGTTAAAATATTTTAAGAAGCTGATAAAATGTGTTATTTTAAGTTTCCTCATAAATGCTATTTTTAACCATTTAACAACCGTTTCATAATAAGGCGTATCAGTGCATCCACAATGACTGAGCTGGTTTATCGGTTCAATAAACATGCTCTTCTAACAATGTCTACTTTGGGTTTTAGCTGTCTACCTGCTTCCATTTTTATATGTTAATCTAGTGTGGATGAATGAATTAAGATGAAGTTTCTCTAGTATGTCAAGGAAATTATACCAGTGCTAGTAATGATCTCTGTGGAGCACTGTGGTGATACAGGCTGCATAATGAAGAACTGGTATAGATGAATTATGACTAGATGTGATTATACTCTCGAGTTCAAGGGGCATGCATATGTTTTAATATCCATATTTTAATGATTATGAACCTTTGCAATCTGTTACTCACAGTTATCATGTGTGAAAATCAGGTTAGTTTTAATTATGGATATGTGAGAAAAAGAGTTGGTTAGGAAGATGGAAAAATCACGAAACCAGTGGAAATATTTTATTTTTTCTCTCAACAGTGAGAATGGTAAGAAAATATGTGATAGTAAATTGAATATGTGTAAATACTTTCACATAGTAGTGTAAACAGATTTCCATTAATGTCTTTGATTTATGATAGCTAAAAATATTTTGGGAGGAATATGAATTAGTGACATTTTTTAAAATTAAAAATTGTGCCACCATGTTTCATATCAATCTTACCACCTATGTTTTAATAGTAACATTTTCAATTTTAAAATGTATATCACACCATTAAGATATGTACTAACTATGGAACCAAACTGTTCTTAGAGAGGAAAAAGAAAAGTTTTACCTTCACAAACTTCTGTCCATGTTAACAAGCAAGTACAAGTTTGTGGGAGAGAGAAACGTTAAAGTCAACATTTCCGGAGTAAAAATGAGGACTTTGGGGAAGCTTCTTTAATTACACTAGAAATACTTTCAAAAACTTCCTAAGGAGAAAGAAAACCTAAGAAGTTTGCAATATATCAATTACTATACCAGTGCATAGCTTCCCATTTGTCAATCGAATTCCCCATCCGATATTTGCTCTTATATTTGAAAACTTACTAGGACATTTTATGCTCTATTTAGTATTTTAACAGAACATTTAGTACCTCATAGACTTACAGGATTGAAAGAATCATTACTCTATATTTTTATACAAATAAAGTATTAAGCAAATGTGTAGTCAGTGTCACTTATAATTTATGAAGTATTTTTAATAGTGTGTCTAAGAAAAATATATACAATATTACATTACTTAAATATAAGTTGCTCTAAAATACCTTTTAAAAATTCAACAAAAATTTTAGTGACCATTATGTCCCTGTACCCAAAGACTTTGTAATCTATTTGGGAAGACAGACACAACAACAACAAAAATGTACATATTACACTAGGTAATATGTTATAGGTACTGTAATAAAAACATACAAATATTGTGGTTTCGCCAGTGCAGAAGAGGTTAATGCTAATAGTTATAGAAGTCTAATTTATAATTCCAAGATACCTTAAGCATGACTTTTATGTGTAGGATACAAAGCCATGAGTTTTTCTTTAACGTGTACCCAACAATTTAATAGTTTTTGATTAATTTACACAAATTCTATAAAATTAGTTTTATTTTTACCATTTTTAAAATAGAAAATACATCAGTAAATATATTCTTATTGTTAGGATTTCTTTTGTTCCTTTTCTTCCTCACTAGGGACACAAAATAGGGTAAGATAGCTCAGAAATTATAGAGTCAACCAAAGATCTCCGCTGTCTTTACATGATTCAACCCAATCTCTACTCCTCTGGCCAGTACTCCATTAGAAAAAAATCATGAAATCATAGATCATTTCACTCAGTATGTACTGCTTCTCATCTATGTAGCAGAGAGGATTTATATACCAGAAAACCTTTGGTGAAAATTGCACTTAACCTCACAGCAGCAGTCAGTTGAATTAGACCCTCAAAACGTGGAGTTATAGCATGGTCAGAGAAGAAATCTTTAGAGAAGGTTCGTAAATGTTTCAAATTTATCTTTATACAGGGCTACAAAGTTGAGAAAGGATTCAGGGCAACAAAAACACAGCTCAACTGTGATTCACACCAACCTTGCAAATTATACAGGGACAGAACTGGGTAAGAAGACCAGAGGGTATACCCTGTTTGAACACCACTTCCCAGTGCTGACAGAGCTTTTATAATGGAAAGCAAACCCTCAGGAGAAGAAAAATGGCTGGCTCACAGATCACAGAATCAGGGACAGCTTGGAAGGGACTACAGCAAAGGTGTCTGATCTCCTGCTTCTGTACTGATTTAGAGGAAATAAACATCTCACAGTGTTCTAGCTTTCTAAGGCAAGCTCAAAGCTATGCTGTATGTGTATTTAAAACTTACAGAAAAGACTAGCTGTACAAATGACTCACTTCTTCATCTGTTAGATTCTTAGGAGATAGAAACAAGGTGCCCTTAAGGTTTTTTCAGGCATAAAATAAGAAGCATATGATAACGCATTTTTGCAAGTGCTATAAATTAGAAATAAAGGGTATCATAAGAGATTGAAATGGGGGGTTGGTTTAATCTGGGGCTTTGCAGACCTTCTCTAAGTAAATGATATTAAAATAAATATCTCAAAAATGAGAAGTTATTCAGGTGAAGAGTGAGGGCAAGACTATACCAGGCCAACCTCACCTAAATGAACTACAGGAGGCCCATGTGACTGAAACATGGAGGGTAAGAAATAGGACATGAAATGAGTCTTGGGAATGAAGCAGGGGACAGTGTACATAACGTCTGACAGCTACAGTAAGGATTTTGAAATTTTTTAATACTAAGATCAATAAGATTGTATTGAAGAGTTTTATAAGAGGACTGATATGAAAAGATTTTCTTTTAGAAAGCATACTCTTACTGCTTAGTGGAGAATGAATTGGGGTGAATAAGAGAGGAAACAGTACAGTTAGAACATGAGACATTTTCCTTCCTTCTTGCTGGAAGAACTTTGATTTTGTCTAGGGTAGCAATTGTCCCGTCTTCCTTGTACTAATAGGCAGCCATTATACACAGTCCTAGCCAAAGAGACATGAGTACAAGTTGCTGAGAGAAACGTCTGTGGAAACTTTATAACATGGAAGGTTAGATTTAGCGAGCACATTAAAAAAAAAAGCACTTTTTGTTCTTTAGTCTCCCTCTTTTTCCTAATAGAAGGTAGACATGATTCATGAAGCTCATGTCCATGAACTAGCCATAAGGTTAAAAATCTCAGTATGGCAGATCAAAGAATGACAAACAGCTAGAAGCAGCCTGGATTCCTGATGGCATCAGGGAACTACTATATGAGCCCTGGGCTGCCTACCTCTGGGTTCTTTATTTTGTGAGAAAAATAACCGCGTAATGAGTTTAAGCCACTGTTTAGTAGAGGTGCATATTACAAGCAGCCAAACAAAATCCTAATTGATGCAGAATTTGGTAATAAGAGTTAGATGCTGAAAATAACAGAACCAAAAATGTGAAATTGGCTTAGTGTATGTATCTAGTCAAAAATACCTAGAGTCTTTTTTTTTTTTTTGCCTTAATGAGACCCTGACTGATATAGTACTTGGGTCTAAGAGCTATCCCAGGAAACTAAATCTTGATGATTGAAATTTGGGACCTTTTGTCTAATTGGATTTGAATGCATTTCATTACGAATGGAAAATGTGATAATGACATCCTATGGCGTACTGTGGCAAAAACATTATTATCTGTGACTATCAGAGATGAAGTAAGTGCCTATTGATAGCAGGGCTTTGGTAAATAGGGTGGTTGCTACAATAGTGAAAATGAATTCCTCAAACACACAAGTGACATGGTTGCCTTTGTCTGCACTGGAGAGTTCTCAGAAAGAACACGATAAACTCAAGACTTTACGTTCTCAGTTTAAGTCAAAGAACCAGAGAGTTTCTATGATGGCTTAAGGAAGGGGTTTGTGAGTTTTTCTGTAACGGTCCAGGTGGTAAACATTTTAGGCTTCAAGGACCACGTGGTGGACTCCATCATAACTGCTTAACTCTGCTATTATCACATGAAAGCAGCCATAGATAACGCATAAACAGATGAGCATGTCAGTTAAACTTTACTTGCAAAAACAGGTGGCAGGAGATGTGATATGGTGTATTATACTATAAAGTTTAAAATCAGATGTGAAGTTTGAACTCATGGTGTTATGGACTCAGCATGTTTCCCTGTTCAGAGGACTCTAGCCTCGCTAACACGCAGACATGTGAAATTCAATAATCGCTCTTGCTCCAGCATATTCCAGAGGCCCCTACCACCAGGAGTGGTGCACTCTTACAAGAAGGAGAATGCCCATGGTGTCAAAAGTATCCTTATGAGAGGATGTTTTATACCATGCTGATCTCAGCAGAGGAATTTCTGGGGGAGTTTTGGCACTTGGGGATTAGAAATCAGAGAAGACTTCCTATAGGAAGTGGCATTTGAAGTGAGCTCTGAGAAATAAGTAGAAATTACTTTGGGTAAAAAACAGCATGTGTGAAGGCCATGAAGGGGGAAGGAGCCTGGAGTGCTGAAGGAACTGAAGGTGACTGGGAGAGCTGAGCTGTTTATTTGATTTCTTTTTTTTTTTTTTATGCGGTACGCGGGTCTCTCACCGTTGTGGCCTCTCCCGTTGCGGAGTACAGGCTCCGGACGCGCAGGCTCAGCGGCCATGGCTCACGAGCCCAGCCGCTCCGCGGAATGTGGGATCTTCCCGGACCGGGGCACGAACCCGTGTCCCCTCCATCGGCAGGCGGACTCTTAACCACTGCGCCACCAGGGAAGCCCCCTGTTTATTTGATTTCTGGTGCACTTCAGGCACTTTGGTCAGGATACCAAGGAACTTGCATAGCACTTAAATTAATCATATGTGTATGTATATGTGTGTATATACATACACATACACACACTTCACTTTGATTATTCTTCTGTTCATTCTTGTTTTTCATCACAGATCTCTTCATTTACAGTTCAGTATCTTTCATTAATTATGGGCAGGAGCCTACCAGCCATTTGCCACCCTCTGATGAAGTGCTTGGCACGTGCTCTGCTTGGTTAGATGTTAAATATTTAAAATAGCCTGTCTGATGATTGAGACCTTTTTCATTTGTGCCTTGGTCGAATTATGTTTATTTCTGTATCATTATGTTTGAATCTTGTGTAAACTTATTAAGCATTAGGTACACTTATTAATTAAAGCAGTATGAGTTTCATTGGCTAAGTGTAACACACTTATTACTGAGCCAAATACCTTTTAACAATACAATATGTGGTTATCATTGCAAATATCTAAATGATAAATGCATTCTTAGCTTTTTTGAGTACTTTCCACCTGCTATTGTAAGCACTTTATGTGTGTTATATGCTTTTATCTTCAAAACAACCCTATGAAGAAGGTACAGTTTTTATCCTCATTTCACAGATGAGAATAAGAGAAACACAGATGTGAGGCACCATCCTGGAGGTCACACAACTGTAATTAGTCATAGAGTAGAAACAGGATCTGAACCCAGCTACTTTAGCTCTCACTCTCATACTCTACAGTCATTTTATAAACGTTTAACTCCTCATTTAGCTATAATTGCATTTTATGATTTTATAGCTAGGATTTGGCAAATCAGATTAATCACCTTGGGAATCATTGTTCTCCATGTCTTTCTCATGAAAACTGCCACAGATAATTGGTTCTATTCCTCCCATTCCCATTTATCTAGAACTTGTGAATTGTTTCCACTTCTGTGTTTCTTTTTATCCTTATTTTGTGTGTATAAAATATTTGCGCAAAAGAGTAATACATCCCTGTGTAGGCCTGGTTAAATTGACCTCAGATCTAAAGGTTGCAAGATGCATATAAAAATGTGTCTGAAAAAAAGAGTTAAGATTTAACATAGTGTCACCCAAGGAGCCAAGAGCAGAACTCAGGGAGACAAAGAAATCTTATTGGGTTCTACCCAACAAGAAAGTGGCTGTGATTATCTGTAGTGATATAAATGAAATTGAGAATGAAATGGTTTGATTTACAAAATACTTGGATACTTGCCTTGAAGATTTCTATAGTTATTATATAAATCACTATTTCAGGGTGTATGTGTGTGCGCTTGTGTGTATACGTAAATACTCTCCCTGTCAAAATTGATTTAAAAAATGGTTAAAAATTACTAGAAAGTTATTGGAGGTGGGTTGAGGGAAATAATGGAATTAAAACCAATATGTGCAATTATTCAAATGAGCAGGTGTCTTTCATTAGAGGAATCTTGCAAAATCCAAAAAAATAACCATGGTACAAAATACAGTCCTACAAAAATTATTCACATGAACTTTTTTGGATAAAATTTTGAAAGTCTCAGTGACCCTAGTATAAATTTATTTGAATTTTCTGGCACTGTTAGCCAGCTTTTGAAAGACAAATATATTACCAGTATGATAGGTATTTCATTTATACACAGACTATTAAAACCATTTGAGTTCATCTCAAGGTTTCCTGTAACAAAAGTTAATGATGCTAGTGTTCACAAATAAAGAATGTTTAAAAAGCAGTTCTGAGTAAATGCTCAAAACTACCTGCATATATTGTCTGTCATGGCTTATACCTACCAATAGTAAAAGATTCTATTTAAGTCATTCTATGAGTTTTTTTCTTATATATTTTCTGCTACTTTCTCCTTCTCCTCTCCTTTTTTTCTCTTCTATCTTCCCCTTTTTTCTTTTTTCCTTTTTCCAGAAAACTGATGCTGAAATGATTATGATACAGGAGATTTCCTGGGACTGTCACCTTTAGCTTGCCAAGGGGCAAAAAGTAAAAGGAAAATCTTGAATTTCAAACAACCATGTACATTGAACACATTTTTGGTATGAAATCTTAGGCTGAAAGAACAGAAATCTTTGTTACACAAGAAATTTTGTTATACTATTTCTTGTGCACTTATTACCAGAAGGATGATGATGATGCCTTCAATTATAAAATTGGAAAGAAGAAAAAGAAGAAGAAACGATTGCACAAAGAAGAAACTATTGTAACTGCTAGGGCCAGCTGCTTATGCCTTAGTCAGCATAAGGCAAGTGAATATCTATAGCAACTTGGAGGAAAGTGTGACTCTCTCACTTTTTTCTATCCTTTTTCTGGATTATCTATATTCTCTAATACCAAAGACTGGCTTTCTCCAAAGAGGATAAACCAATACCATCAACAAATCTGAGCCTATTTAGGGCCTTTGGCTACTAGAGAGGGCACCAGTCTTTCTTTTCATAGTTCCAGTTCAAATGCTACATTTTGTCTAAATTGAATCAGGTGACTATCACATGACCAAAGGGGTTAGAATTACAAAACACAGAGAAGAGTCTCAGAATACCCTGTCTATGTCTCAGGCCCATTGCAGAGAAAGGGGAATTGCTGTGAGCTTGTAACAGAGAAGAGCAAATCCGACTCCATACTGAATCTCTTTCTTTAGCTCTAACCTTTGTGCTCTGCTGCTTGTGCTTAGTCTTTCTGGCTCTGCACCTTTGTAAAGGAATATTGCTATGGCCTGAAATAAACATAATAGCCCTTTCTCAACTTCTGCCTCCCAGGCTTGACCTTTAAAGGTATAGCACTTTTCATTCATATAGAGATAAAAAGTTTCAGAACAGATACTATCATTTGTCTTGGTGGTGGTTCACAGGAATATCTTGAACAGAACTACATGGACAGCTGCAAGAACAAAGGATTATCACATCCCCTCTGGGGTCTTGTGGGCACAAAGAAGTTTGCAAAGACCTGCCACACCCCCTTCTCCTTTTAGTATAAAAGAAGCCTGAATTCTCACTTGGGTAAGATGGTTCTTTGGGACATATACACTAGTCTGCCATCTTCTCAGTCTACAGGCTTTCGGAATAAAGTCTCTATTCCTTGCCCTGACACCTGGTCTCCTGATTTATTGGCCTGTCATGTAGCCAGCAGTAGGAGCATGGATTTGGTAACAAGTGGTTGAGGTACCATTCCATTGGGACTCCATGGCATTCTTCTTCCTTAATTATGATTTAATTTTTTTTCTGGCCTTCTTTTTCAAGAGGGTTATGTGAGTAGTATTACTATATTTTGTGAAACCTTGAGCATTTTTGAATGTCCTCCAACTACCTCAGCACAAAAGTGCTGCTTCCTACTCTGAAAGTCTTAGTAGGTTCACACTACAAAAACCTGTGCTTGCTTCTCAGATGAAGTTTAATTGATCTTGTCCTCAGTCTCACCTTTTCTTGCAGAAATTGAAGTTTCTGACATATTAATGGTATTATTTTCCACTTCTCATAACCAATATAAAATTTTTCTTTGAAAAGAAATTTTATATTTCTTAGTCCATTCAATAAAAATACATGTCATTAGGGAGGTAAATGCATGTATTTTAATCATCTTATATTTATATATTAGGTGACTTTCATATGAATAGAATATGGTAGTGGGATTTTGGTATTTTTGCCCAAATTAAGCTTTTTTTCTGTTAGATTTTTGCTGACTAACATTTAGTTAAAATGCTTATGTTTGGCCTTACCAATATCATCTTGTTATATAATTTCTGACTTTTCTTCTTGCTCTGTGTTTCCTCATTATCCTCTGTATTTTGATACATGATTTCTGTTTATTCTATTGAATTTGATTGTTTCACAGCAGCTGTTTGGGAATCATGTGTTCTGTTTTTCTCTCTGCCAGTGGGTTTTTTTTTCAAGTTAAAAAATAAGTGTGTGTGTTTTATTCAAGTAATAATTAAAAATGAAACATAACCTATTATAATCAGGACATACAAGTAACTTGCCTGTATTAGTCAAAATCCTTTGAGTAGATGTGACAGAAACATAACTAAAACAAACAATGGGGAAAAAAGTGACAATTGGTCACATTGTTAAAATTTGTGAAAGGCTGAAGAAAACTAGCTTAGAAATAACTGTAACCAGGGACCTGCATACTGTCAGAATTCTCTCTCATTTCTTCTTTCTAAATACTGGCTTATTTTGTTCATGCTAGCTATCCCTATACATTTGCAACTGAGACTTTTAAGTGGCTATGATTCTAATCTTTATGGTGTCTTGCCTATAAAAAAGGAATCCTATCCATTCAACTGAGAAAAAAATATCAGGAAATTATTCTTTTTTGTCCCAGCTAGGTCATGCACCCACCCCAGTGACTGGAGACACAAGTTTCCTAAGATTGCAAGGCTGTATATTGTAAATCACAAGAAGAGCATTTACACAAAACCAGAGAAAGGGCTATTCTCTTGATGATAAATGCCTACCAGCTTTCCTACAATTACATAGCTGATAGTCGCAGAATGTGAGTTGGACACGCTAATTATGACTGTAAAGTCTATCATCTTTCAAAAAAATAAATTGGCCATCCTCAAAATTCTGAACCTTTCCTGTATAATAATTTATGTGCTTATTTTCTACTACATCTAGACTTTAAACTGCTTGAGGGCCAGATGTATGTTTGATTTCTCTTAAAAACTCACCTGCCATATAACAAAATACTTTGCACTGAGAGTCAGTGTACATATTTGGAATTGATTAATAGCTCAGCTGTAAAAATTTTTCTTCAGTGTATCCATCACTTTTCTTATTCATTTTATGCAAAGCCAAACACAGTTCTTAAATAAGGGAAGAGTAAAAATAATAGAATAGAGAAAACTTGTTTGTTTGTTTCATATTCTCTGGGTTCATGTTGAATAATGATTTGAATGCAGTCCACACACAGAATAAAATTTAGCTGACTTTTAAAAATATTTTCTCAAAACACACCTAAAAATTATTAATATCCTTATTCAAACATTTATTTTAAAATAATTTAACATATCTTTGATATATGTTTTAACACGCAGTAGGGCAAATCTATTTTTGTCTTACTAATCCAGACTCCAGTCACATCTATGAAATCTTAGAAATAAAGAACATCCTGAGTTATCCCACTAAATGGTGGTGGAAATTTTCCTACGATTAACATATTTTGATATAGAATAATTGTACCTAACAAATCTCTGTTACAGTTTCCAAATATAGATATAAATCCCACCAAATAAATATTTCTTGTCCTATTATCTCAGTTTACACTGGTCCCCAAAATGCTTTTTTTGTATGTGTGTGTATGTGTGGTTGCTTTTATTTCAGATGTCTCGATACATCCATGTAGGATGGACCAGATTTTCGGTGTTGTTAAACCTGTTTGGATACATCGTGGCATTGCCTGTGAAAATTTACTTTTGTGAAAGGTTTTGAATTCTAAGCACCAGTACTGGAAGCTTTACGCAGTGCTCACGAGGTGGGGGGAATCTCCTGCCATGCTAATTGCCAGCTTCACCGCAGCTGTGACACAAAATCTGGAAGTCTGTGTTGGAGAGGCAGTAATCTGCACAGATGTTGCCGATATGACAGCAAACATTCTTCAGTCACCCTTATGGAGATGGCGACAACACACACACACACACACACACACACACACACACACACACACACACACTCAAGTGAGCTTGCAGAAGAAGCTGAGTTTCTTCTGATGATCCCAGCCTCATGGGGTTTGGTTACTTAAGAATTAGAGGAGTGTTTGTCATTACTGGACTCCTTCCTGCCTTTGCAGGGACTGATGATTTGGAAAATCCAAATTGCTTGCTTTGTATCTTCCAAGTCTACAGCTGAGGTTGGGCAGGCTTTCAAGATGAGCTACTTGAACAAATAGAACCGCAGGCACAGATCCAACATTTCCCAGGGTGCACTGCAGTCTATTTAACAGAGCGAGCTTCTTAGCATACAGAGAATGGCAGCGCATCTTATTTACCTTCACTTCGGATTGTATGTTTTATGCACCCAGAATAGACAAAAGGCAATATGACTACTAGGATCTATTCACATTAATTTGTAGCAGATGGGAGAACCCATGTTCTTCCAAGATGTTTGTGGTAAAGCAACCCTTACTCTAGAAGAAAAGAGAAATATGGTATTCAGCTGTTTGCTAAATTGGTATTTTATATTAATGTATTTTAGAAGCAATTATTTTATTCAGCGACTTTAATATAGTGGGTGTATAGGATTAGCGTGGTGTTACTTTCGGCTGGCCTAAATTAAAGCTGTGCAAAACTAGTAAAAATTTGATGTAATTGGCAAAATATCTTTTCTCCCCTTTGAATGAGGTTTTGAAACCTACCACGTCTTTGTACTGGCTCCAAATGGCCTAGGAAGTATACATTTTAGAAATGTTCACTCTTGAAATGTCAGTGCTCGTGAAACTGGAGTGACTTCCTCAGGGCCTCTCTGATGTCTTTCAACTGTTTTTGCCTCCGCTTTCTGTCCTATAACTTGCTTGGCTCAAGAATCTCTAGGGCATCTGGTTGGCATTGCTCTAATTACACATAAACCATAGATGTATGAGTCAGTAGCCTTTTTTTACTAAGCCTGACCATTCAGGCACAGCAGTAAGTCAGCACGCTAAAAGATACCCTAATCCTGCACTATAGTCACCAAATGTATATGAAACTGTTAGGTGGAAATGGCTCTGCCCATTAAGTAATCATTAGCAACACAGACACTGAATTTATTTAGCTATTCCTCCTACAGATAGAGGGACTTTTAGTATAAATTATTTATTATTAAATAGGCATCTCTTAGGTATGTTTCTTCATAAACATTCACATCATGACCATGTTGCTGAAGCTTTCTTATCTGATCATTTTTATTCCATTTTTTTGAGTAAGGCCAAAACTAATTCTCATGTTCTTTATATCAAACCAAAAGCCATTGTTTAAACATTATGTAAGTTTCAAAGGGGTCCATTTGTTTTCAGAATTCACAGGCTCTCCATAATTGAAAAAAAAAAAAAGATTCATTTACCTTAAGGGTAATTTAGTAAATTGTAAAATAAAGGAAGGCTTTTAAAAATACACACTGTGTTTTTAAACATTATTTCTTAGGGAATTAAGTGTTCTCCTCATGAGTGAAGTAATATCAATCAGCTTTGTAACACCAAGTATGCAAAAGACCTATAATAATCATAACAAGTAATTTCCGCATCTACTATCCCATTTATTCTCAGAAAACCCAGAGGATGTTGAATATCTTATCTTCCTTCTGTAAATGTCTACACCTACAACTCAACATAGTGTTGGTGTTCAATAAGTTGACATCCCTGAAAGATGCTGGTACTCTGCATTTTCTTGAACTCTGTATGTTGGTGTGTTTGAGAATTTAGTCTTTTGACTACCTCTCTATGTAAAATCACTTTCTTTGGGGTCTTATGAATTCTCTTGAAGCCATATGACCCTATCAGTCTCTTGTTCTTGAAACATCTTCTCTAGGATTCAGTAACATCTACTCTCCTGATAAGATACTCTCCTAATTTTATGTGCCCCTTCTCAGTTTACTTTCCAAATTTCTCTTCTTTGACTCTCCCATATGGAACGGTCCTAAATGTCTTATCATTATCCTCTTCTTAGAATATCTTCTCTACTTCATGGCTTCTGGTGCCCTCTAAGTGTGGAAGAATCTCAATTCCATACTGATGGGTCATTATCTTTGGCCTGCATTATTGTAGTAAACTGCCATCTGATGTACATACATCACTTTTGATCTGATACAAGCAATTCAGCTCTTGTGATAAAAGTGATTTTTCAAAAATGAAATCTGAGTATGATATTAAAATCTTTAAATGAGTTCTCATTGATCTTAGATAAAAATCTAAATTCCCTAAGTAGTCTTTGGAAATCTCACCACCTTAATACTCTAAATCAATTCCTCCCGAAACATATAGTATGGATTATGTTGATTCTTTCAGCTCCTTGAATAATGAATACATCCTAAGGCCTCTGGACATTTGTACATATTGTTCCCTCTCATGGAACCACACAATTTTACTTCTTCTTCTAGGTAACTCCGAGGCATCTCTAAGATTTCAGCTTAAATGTTAATTTAAGAACAAGATTTTATTTTATTGGAGTACAGTTGATTTACAATGTTGTGTAAGTTTTAGGTGTATAGCAAAGTGATTCAGCTATACATATATATATATTCACTATTTTTTGGATTCTTCACCCGTATAGGTTATTACAGAATACTGAGTATAGTTCCCTATGCTATACCATAGGTCCCTGTTGGTTATCTATTTTATACATAGTAGTGTGTGTATGATAATCCCAAGCTCCTAATTTATCCCTCCCCTGCCACATATCCCCTTTGGTAACTGAAAGTTTGTTTTTGAAATCTGTGAGTCTGTTCCTGTTTTATAAATAACTGCATTAATACTCCAATAAAATGAAACTTAAAAAAATAATAATATATTTTCTTGTCCATCCTAACTACAAAAAAAAGAACAAGATTTTCCTGACCCAACATTTTACATAGATTTTACATAGATCATATTACACTTTATTTTTATTTATTGTTTAAACAACTTTCTTCCATCAGTAGTCCTTGAAATCAAGAATTGTATTATCAGAATCTACTATAAATCGATTATATAATAAATTCTCAAGTAATATTTGCCAGGGACACATAGACAAAAGAAATTGCATCTACACACTAAGGGTTCAGATTGGTGGGATAGATAGATAAGAAAATGTATTATTAAAAAGAAAAGAGGGAATAAAGTCCTTGAGATCAAGACCAGAGAGTGTATTTCATTTCAAGCCTAAGTGGAGGACTAGATTTTAATACAAGAGTCTCAGAGCCTCTATAGGTTCTATGAAGTGCAAGGCTAGTGAGAGGAATACAGCAGGTTTAAGATGCTAGAATAGACAAATATCATATGATATCACTTACATATGAAATCTAAAAAAAATAATACAAATGAACTTATTTACAAAACAGAAATAGACTCACAGACTTAGAAAACAAACTCATGGTTACCAAAGGGGAAAGGTGGGAGCGAGGGATAAATTAGAAGTTTGGGATTAACATATACACACTGCTATAAATAAAATAGATAATCAACAAGGACCTACTGAATAGCACAGGGAACTCTACTCAATATTCCTTAATAACCTAGATGGGAAAAGAATCTGAAGAAGAATAGCTATATGTATATGCATAACTGAATCACTTTGTTGTACACCTGAAACTAACACAACATTGTAAATCAACTATACTCCAATAAAAAAAAAAACTTAGAAAGTTTTCAAACCTAAAAAAAAAAAAGTTGGAATAGAAGAAAAAATGTAATGAATAGTTATCACTGTAAGAGAAAAATGACCTTTCTAGAGAAATGTAATTGAGCTTTTGGACTTCTAGGCTATGTTGAGAGACCGACCACGTGAGGCTACTGATTATAAACTCAAAGTGAAAACTTTAGACTTGGTTGTGTGATTCTTCTCCAGCCATGATTAGCTGTTTGGGTGCAGGCGATGAAAAGGTGGATAGCTAAATTAGCTCAGAGTACATTTTGAAAACACAGTGTGATAAATCCTCTGCCTAGAGGCAAAAGAAGTCCAAGTAATTCAGATTGCTGGGATCAAAGAAGCCTTTCAAAACTCCTTTGGGGAGTTTTTCGGTAAAGGAGGGTTTGAAGACAAAGTACAAGGGGGCATTTCAGGCAAAGGAATGCACATGTGCCCAGACCCAGGCATGTGAAAAGGCATGGCATGGTCCAGGATATGTAAGGAAGGAATTCAGGATGCCTGGAACACCATCATAAAGTGGTGGAAAGCTAAGAGTGCAGTGGCCAGATCCTATAGGACTTTTAAGAATGTGTTACGGATATCATATTGTTACCGAAGATATGGGATGCTATTAAAGGATTTAAACAGAAGAGTGTTGCTTAGAATTGCTCTGGCAGTGGGATATAAAATGAATTTGAGTGCAGGAGGCATGTAAATGGCATAACTGCAGTTGTCAATGAGGAAGGGATTGAATTAAGGTGATGATGATAGATATGATGATGATGATAATGATGATGATGTATTGGATTATACTAAAAAAATTCTCAGAGCGATTAAATGATTTATATGAGATCCTGCAAGACAGTCGTGGAAATAAAACTAATGCCCAGAGCTGGCTCCAGGACCAGTGGTCTTTCCATTATATTAATGGGAAGCTCCTCAAAATTGAAGACTATACATTGCTCATCATTTTTTTACTAATTTTTATTAATTGAGTTTATTTTTAGAGCAGTTTTAAGTTTATGGCAAAATTGGGCAAAATTGAGCAGTAGATACAGAGATTTCCTATAGACTCCCTGCCCCTGCATAGCCTCGCTCATTATAAGTATCCCTCACCAGACTGGTACATTTGTTACAGCTGATGAACCTACACTGACGCATTATCATCCAAAGCCCTGACTTTACATTGGGGTTCACTCTAGGTGTTGTGCATTCCATGGGTTTGGATAAATGTATCCACAATTGTAGTTATCATACACAGTAATTTCACTGTCTTAAAAATCTTCTGTGCTCAACCAGTGTATCTCTCTCTCCCCCCAACACTTAGCAACCACTGACACTTTTATTATCTCCAAAGTTTTGTTTTTTCCAGAATGTCATACGGTTGGAATCAAACAGTATTTATTCTATTTCAGAATCAGTCTGAAACAGCCTTTTCAGATTGGCTTCTTTTACTTAGAAATGTGCATTTAAGTTTCCTCCATGTCTTTTCATGGCTTGATAGCTCATTTATTTTTAGTGCTGAATAATACTTTATTGTCTGGATGCACCACAGTTCATTTATCCAGTCACCTACTGAGGGACATCTTGATTGTTCGCAAGTTTGGGCAGTTATGAATGAAGCTGCTATAAACATCTGCATGCAGGTTTTTGTGTGTATGTACGTTTCCAACCTCTTTGCATAAATACTGAATTCAACTTCTGGATCATGTGGTAGGGATATGTTTAGTTTTGTTAGAAATTTCTAAACCGTCTCCCAAAGTGGCTGTACCATTTTGCATTCCCACCAACAGTGAATGAGACTTCCTGTTGCTCCACATCTCCACCAGCATTTGGTGTTGTCAGTGTTCTGGATTATGGCTGTTCTAATAGGTGTATAGTGGCGACTTCTGGGTTTAATTTTCATTTCCCTCATGACATAGAATACAGAGTATCTTTTTATGTGCTTATTTGCCATATTTATATCTTCTTTGGTGAGGTGTCTTTTGAAGGTCTTTGGCCATTTTTCTAATTGGACTGTTTATTTACAGATTGTTGAATTTTAAGGGTGCTTTATATATTTTGAATAAAACAGTATTTTATGAGATTTGTCTTCTGCAAATATTTCCTCCCAGCCTGTGGCTTGTTGTCTCATTCTGTAAACATTGTCCTTTGCAGCCTTAGTCATCTTTTATCCTCAGTGTCTAACCCAGGTGTAGACACCGGAGGAACTGAATACTAGGGAGTTGAATTATCCCATGCTGTTCTGGGCAGAAGTCACAGAGATGATTTATGTGTAGTTTAACAGCTATTCTTTACCCTGACGACAGAAGTACCAACCTGAAATTTGGAGCCTTAACATAGAAATTTAGGGGAAGAATTTGATTATTCTTTATATGATTCAACTTTAAAAACTACCAGATGCACTTTATTTTTTTTCCCATTTTTTGGTCTAATTTTCCTTCCAAAAGTCTCCTATCGTCACCCACTAGTACCCTCTCCAAACTCATCTGAATCGCTTTGAACAGCACCCCTGTTTGCTAATATCCTAACTTGCAAAGTTCCTTTTCATTTTTTCATGAAGGCAGCATTCATGTCTGCAAACTGAATACTCTTAGTAACAGGACCTGTAATATCTGTGCTTTAGGTAATAGGAAATACTACACACAGTGCACATCCAATGCTGTGTGAGATAGCAAGCTGAATAACAGCTGTATATTGTCATCTGTCCATACTTTCACTTTTAAAACCTAGGTAAAAACCCAAAAGCTTGGATTAGTGATAAAATTAGATGTCCTATTCCAATTTTCTCAGCATTTAAAAGTGTGCAAAAATGAAATAAAATAAAGCATTGAACCAAGAAGCAGAGGGAGATGATTGAGAATATAGAAATGAAATTACCCAAATGGCTGTGCCACTATGGATACAACCGAGTTCCAAAAGACTTAATGACTGCACAACTGGAGATGCAAATTCACTTGTACAAGCATCATAAGCATCACAGAAGTTATGGGTTTTCAAGCCCACCATCCTATGGTGCTGTGGTCTGAATGTTTGTGTCTTCCCAAAATTCATACGTGAAATACTGACCTTCAAAGGTGATGATATTAGTAGTTGGGGGCGATTGCTTTCCAGGGTGATTAGATCATGAGACTGGTGCCCTCATGAATGTGATTAGTGCTCTTATAAAAGAGATTCTACAGAGACTCCCAAGGCCATTCCACCACATGAAAATACAAAAAGAAATCTACAACCTGGAAGAGGGTCCTCAAGCAACCATGCTGGCTGGCCCTTGGATCTCAGACTTCCAGCCTCCAGTACTGTGAAAAATAAATCTCTGTTGTTTATAAGCCACCTAGTCTGTGGTACTTTGTTATAGTAGCCTGAATGAACTAGACAAATGGGGATGCCTCCATATACTAATAATTTCACTTTTCTGTCAGAATTTAAACGGTTGTTTACGTCATATCTTAATTGAGAAAAATCATTGGCAGGCTAAATAATTTCACAGTATTAACCAAGTAGGTCTAAAGTGTTGAATATATAGTAATAATATTAATAATGGTTGCTATTAAAAAAGTGCTTAATATATGCTAAGTACTGATCTATATCTTTTAATACTTTAACTCATTTAATCTTAAAATTCTATAATATATAATAATGTATAATAATTCTATAATGTATAATATTAATTTCATTTAGCAAGGACAAGAAAGATTTGATATTGTTTAAATTAATTAATTAAAGCCTAAGTTCTTAAAACTCTGTTCTACTCCCCCGGCTTTGAAACTCAGTTTCTCATTAGTGGACTGTTAGATAAGGCTGCTGTCCCTATCTGTGATGACAATACACCTGCTAAGTTATTTTACCATCCTACATTGCATCTTAGACAAGTGTGCAAGTATCAGGAGGGTGTAGTTCTTAAAAGCATTCAATTATTTACTCATTTATTCAATAGATACATACTGAGTACTTACTATTTTCCAGATATTGTTCTGTTCCAGGTACTGGGCAGAAGAGCATATAAAATGTGTATATCTCCACTGAATGAACGAGGAATAGTTTTCTAGCAAAAGTGTGGTTATTATCAATGTGGAATATAAAATTCAAGCAACTACATGTAAACAGAGGGGAAAGCTTCAACTGAGAATGTTCAGATGTTTTCAGATGTTCCGCAGTTTTCCTCTTGGTTTTTGCCACTCGTTTGCTCATTTACTCGTCTATTAAATATTACTAAAAATCAAGCATTAAGAAATGGAATAAGTTTAAGAGTAAAATATGCCAAAAATCATTGAGAAATTCTAATGCTTTTATTTTTTTCTGCAAGTTGAAATAAAATTTCTAGTATTCAATTTATGTATAATCCAAGTCAAGGACTATCAGTGTTCTGTTACAGCATAATTTCATAATTACTAACCAAGGAGAAATCAAGTCTAAAAGAGGAATTTATCTTCATACTTTGGATAGATATTGAAGATTTCTGGTAAAAGAGAAATGATGTTCATTAATAGTTATCACATTCGCAGTGTTTGCTATGTAACATTCTAATTTGTATTTCATACTATTGTCTCCTTTAATACTCATTAAAATAAAACTATGAAGTAGGTATCAGTTGCCCTCTATAGGCTGCAAAATACTCAATTCCATATTTTAACTTTATTTTAGATGAGAAAACATACATTAAAAGGTTCAGCACTTGTTTAGGATCATATGTAATTATAAGAAATAAGTAATATAGCCAGGATTTGAGTATAAGAATATTGCTCCCAATTCTATAAGTATATAACATAACAAAACTATTTTGCAACAACATAAAATGATTTTCCTCTATGACCTGTTATTCAAGCAGAGAAAATATCTAAAGCATGATTTATAAAATATCCTTCTGAACAACTGAGCTGGAAAATTAGTCCTATGCAATTTGACTGACTGACATCATTTGGCCAGAGGAAAACAACTACTGTGACATATGAAGGTTTACCAAGAGGGCAGGGAAGAAAGCATTTGATATTAGAGTGTCTTGTTCAAATATCTCACTTTTGAGCAGCAAAAAATGTCATAAATAATATGTTAAATATTACACATTTGATTAATTTGCATATAGTACTCACACCATAAACAAGATTCTTGAAGATATAGAAAACTATACAAACATAACATTTGTTAGGGAGGGGGAAAGTGCCATGATCAGACCACTAATAAACGTGTGAAGCATTCTATGAGAGCAGAATTTTTTCATCTTTCTGAAATATTATCTATAATGTATATGTGCAAGTCTTCAGATTGCTAATATAACCCTACCTGCTCATTCTATTTAAGAAACATGAGGCTGAAATGGAATTCTACTTGAGATTAATAGAAAAAAGATAATGAAAATGTGACTTCCATACAAAAGTCATCTGATCTGGAAAGAAATAGATATTGGCCTTGTAGATCTGCAGCTTTGCACTTTTGAACAGTTATTTCTTTCAACCTAGAAGTAGCTATATATTAATGCAGGAGGGAAATTTCTATGAAAAGAATGTACAACATATGAGTCACTTGGAATGAGAATTTTCTTATAAAATAATCCACATCATAACCAAGCAGAATGTAGAGGGACAATAATATTTATTAGCTTAAATATGGAGAACACTTTTGTTATACAAAATAATTTTTTTAAAGTAAATCTTTTTGATACAACTAGGGCATCAATATCAGAGAAACCTGACAGGTTTTAGACTACATAAACTAAACAGTACAGTATAGAGGTTATAAATGTAAATAAACCAAAGAATGCAAGACCAAAACTGTCATAACAGGAAATGTAAAGGACTCATTGGAAAATCTAAATAACATTGAGAAATTAGAAATTCATGAAATGTTACTAGATCCTCAAAAACATGAAAAATTATGTTGGTTTCTATGGTATGTATAGGGTCAATTCTTGTTTTACTTCTCACCTTCGTTAGTTTCATTTTAAAAAACAAAATGTAGGCAAGAAGGACCCAAATATCTACCTTATTTTTCATCACTCTGGAACCACAAAAGCAAACCAATTCACCCATACAATCGACTAAAAGAGTACTTACAATAATTTATGATCAAAGAAATACATAATTCTAAAGCTGAAACACCAAAATTTCCTGAATGCACTGAAAAGTAATTTTTCAATTATTAAGGCTTAAAAAAAATAGTTTGCCTTCGTCATCCAGGGATTTCTTCTATTTTACAGATAAGACCCATGACATTTCTCAGATTTCAAAGTAAGCTCATTTTAGAGCTATTTGTGGTTTCCAAAATACCTTAACTGGTTTTGAAGTAGAAATAAATATATTCTTACATCAAGATCTAAGTCTAAATTTCTCCATGTATATATATTTTAGGTCAACTTAGTATCTGGACAAAACATGGAATTTTAATATTAATTAATTTAATCATAATTACATATAAACTATAAAATTCAATTCTTTCCTCACTGACCAATTAAAATAGTGAAATAAGCAGTAAGAAAAAAAATCTTTATATATCTCAGTATATATTCCTTATGGATATATGATCCTTTAAAATTACCTCTTCCATTGCAGATAAAAATAATAGGACAAATTATAGACTATTACAGTTAGAAGAAAATTGGAAAATCAGTTTGCCCACTCTTACATCTCCAGACTTAATATATTCTTAGTAAATCATTACTAAACACTATAACATTGTTAGCTATCTATCCTTACCATTTTAAATACCATGAAATGTGAATACTGGCTCATTAAAGATAATAGAAAATTGCCCAAATGTTCAACTACAGGAAGTTTTAAAAATCAGTGTTACCTAACATGTGTTCCCATGAAATTATTAATTCTATTGGACATTAAAAGGGCTTACATGAGACAAAGAGTTGTTGACAAAATAAGTTTGAGGAAGTCTGGGTTATCAAAATTTAGATTTCTTCACCCCCAGCTACATGGATAAGTTAATTTGTATCCTGTGAATCCTTAAGAAACGGATATACTACGTTATTTTTCCAAATGTATGTAACCACAGAATATATCTCCTCCTCTTTTTTTCCAGAACACCTTATGGGCTAATGTTTTTGCAGGACACATTTGGATAAAATCAAGTTTAATAACCTGTAGCACATGGAAACAACAAAACATTAGACAGTCATTAAAAATGACACATACAAAAGATTTAAAAGGAAATTTTGTTCATGAGTTAAGTAGATTACAATATATGGTAATATTTATTTATTTATATGTATTACTTACCATATAGCATATGCTTATATATCTCTATTTCTATATATCAAATCTACCAATTTAAACTTCATAAAATTGCACTAATTCACTTTTTTAAAATGCATTAAAACCATGACCTACACTGTAGATTTAAGAAAATTTATATTATATATCGTGAAATTAAAAACCTTCAAGAAGTTTGCACTAGATTCAAGGTTCAAACAATAAGCATGGGATAAAATGACATCCACATTCTTTCCATAAAACCGTTCCTTGGACTTTGACTTCACTTCAGTTTTCACTCATTTGACACAATATGTTAGAGATTATGTTTTTCTTTATCCATTTTGTCTTTGAAAGACAAAAACCAAATTCCCTACAGCAAATTCTCTCCAGTTTTTGGAATGATGTTGTCTTAAATTATTGGGGACAGATTTTAATACTACATGTTTATCACGTTACATTTTATTTGTTCCCACAAGGAAAATTAAATCTGGAAATAATTTGAAATCACATATCTGAAGGAAGCTATTAATCTAGGTCTGATTTCCGAGTTGAAAAAAAACTCAAAATATCATGTTAAAACAAGTATTCTTATCACTGAATATGAGTACTTCACTTGCCAAATTTAACTTTCCTTCTTTTTTTTTTTCCTTTTTGTTAAAAGTAGGTATGAACAGACATCTCAGTTTGTGTGAAAAGTCCTGTTACATCAATTTTCCTGGTGTGATTATTAGTAGCATCCTTTTTCACTTTCATAAGTGTCCCAGTTTGGATGATAAATTATGTGGTCATCTGAGTTAAGTAGAGCCACTGTTACCACCACTTACCCATCTGATGCTCAAAAAAGTTCTAGAGACCTTATAACCTGATCAAATGGGCTTAGGAGCCAGCTATTAGAATTTGTTATTATTTGTTACCTAAATTACTGTCCAAACTCATGCATCTAATGGTTCTGCCAGGTAACTTAATCCTAAAAATACAGAAGCAGAAACTGGTTAAAGAATTTCAGAGTTTGCCTACTCCACCACCTCGACTACGTATACTATTTATAATATATACATATATTTATTTTATATATGTATCATCTCAGAAGAAATTTCTTCCCCCATTAACCTCCTACTTTTCCCTTAGAGGTACTCTGCTACTTACAGTGTTTTTTGGTTGGTTTCTTCCTTTGCTTGTTTTGATTTGTTTTATATTGCCTCAGAGACAACTAACATAATGAATTTAATGCCATTAGGATTTGGAAATTTAAAATAGTGACTTTGAGGTTATTTCTGCTTTCTGCTCTGCCATTTCTCTCTGAGGGAATAAAACCTAAATGGACAATAAAATTAAAGAAGTCAGACAGGGGGAGGATAAGGAGAACATATTGAATAAAAAAACAACATTTAAAAAATTGTTTTACCTCATATTTTTTCAAGTAAATACTTTTATCACTAGGCATAGAAAATGGTTACAGACAGACATTGGAACTAAGAAAAATAAATATATCAATAAATTTTGTTTAAAGAAAAAAGTTCTAGCCATAAAATATCTTAAAAGAGTAGTTTGTTGGTAACGAGACTTTTAATTGAAAAAGACATTGTTATCATGTCTCAACACTAAATATGGTTGTAATAAATAGTCAACTTATTATTGTGAGATCACTACTATAATATAATGTTTGCCTTCATGATTGTGCTAGTTAAGATCTTTTGGCTACAATAAACAAGAATCCTTGCAAGGCTTTATTCAAAAAAGTAATTTTGCTACTAATTCCTACTCCCCACCCTCCATCCTCTATACTAGATGTTTCACCTTTTGACTAAGATGGACCATCAGGCAGCTAACTACTGTTATTTGGATCTCCTCATAGAATTAGTTTTAATCTATTATATTTTGGTAGATTGAGGACTATTTTAAGAGATGGGTCTGTGAAATCTTAAAATGTACTGCAGTACTTTTATAAAAATGGTGTTCAGGGCTTCCCTGGTGGCGCAGTGGTTGAGAGTCCGCCTGCCGATGCAGGGGACACGGGCTTGTGCCCCGGTCTAGGAAGATCTCACATGCCGCGGAGCGGCTGGGCCCATGGGCCATGGACGCTGGCCCTACGCGTCCGGAGCCTGTGCTCCGCGACAGGACCGGCCACAGCGGTGAGAGGCCAGCGTGCCACACACAAAAAAAATGGTGTTCAGCTTGAAATCTTTATTCCACTCACTGACATATTTATGGCCTCAACACTCAGAAAAGTTACTCTGTAGATCCTTTGTTGTATTTTAATTCCATTTACACTGATTTTTGCGACTGATCATGTTTTATTCTTTGTTTTGGTCTATAGAATGTTCACAGGCAAATAAACAGAAATGTCTTTCAATATACATGTAGTAACCTTGCCCTTTATTTCACTTAATATTTCCATCATTGTTTTTCCTTCTTCCTAATGTCCTTATTTTCTCTTTATCCTGTTATGTGTATGTTCTTCTGTAAGGTGCCACAAATTGTTTTTAAAATGAGGTGAGTTACCTTGTACATAGTGCAATACATTGTACTTTAAAAATATATATTTAAAATTATGGAAAATAATGTTTCCTATTAATTCTTTAAAATAGGGGTGCATTTTAAAATGATAAAACCAAATATTTCAGAAAATTAAAGAAGAGTATGTTGATTGTGATATTCGTTCAACTTCATATCAATTCATTTCATATTTACTTTTGCAGATTTTTATCCAGCATTTACATGATATATACTATTTACATTGTATACTAGACTCTATATTATTTACTTTTCATTCTTCATATACATTACATAAAATTTATTTTTAAAAGTATCTGATTTTTTTAAAGTAAAGAAATAATAACGCAGTTTTATAGAACTAATTTAGTCACTGTCTTTAATTAATATACCTTTACCAAGAAACAATTGTAGCAAAAAGATTGGTTTTAATATTCTTGCTGTAGAGTGTAAAATAGCACTCTACATTGAGGCATATCCAACAGCTGTCTTCTGCCAGGAAAGCCTATGCATTATAACCTCTGCCAGCTGGAGGGTAACAAGGAGAAAAATGTGTGTAAGAATAAACATATAGATTTCATGTTTACATATCTTTTGCCTTTGGGTTTTTTAAGTGAAGTCACTGCTACTATTCCAAGCACTAGAATAACAACTATCAGCATAACTTACTTTGGACTCATTTTGATAATCATGGCTTCTGCTGTACCATTTAAAATGCTTTCCCTGTTACCTCCTAATCTCAATTGGGCCCTCGATATGAGAGTCTCTAGAGTCTCATAATTTATGTTAATAAACATAAAATTAAACTCTCTATAATTTTAAACAAGTAAGCAACCCGTGATGATGGCACAATGGCAAGTGCCCATACAGTGCAATTTGACAGATGGTTTACAACCATAAATAGGCAAGGGAATAATGTATTCAACAGTTAAGGATTGGATACTCCCGATCTTTCCGCAGGAGTTAACATAACATGCTTGGGTCACGGCTTAGTGGAACAAAAGGAAAACAGAGCTTAATTCTTACTGTGGTGGCTAACACTGAGCACACATTTAGAAGTCTGCCTTAGCAAGTAGTAACTTGAAAGGAAAGTTTTGCTTGAAGATGAATTCTCGGGAAATCACATGTCTTGTAGAAAAATCTGAAAATCTAGACTTCTTTACGTACAGAAAGAGAGTATCTGAATGTGGTGATAGTCACAAAAAGATTATTGACAATCAGCTCTTTAGTCCAATGCATCCTGCTGGATTATGATTACTGTCGATAACATCATCTTAAAAAAAAAATCAAGATGTGGTAGTGCATGCACAGACATACACTTAAATATTCATCAATAATCCCTATTAATTATCTCTTGGAAATCCTAAATGTTCAAAAAAAGCCCAATGAGGATTATTTTATCATCCCCATTTTACAGATAAAGAAAACTGACTTTAGTAAGCATCAGTACCCTCAAACTCTACCTCTGAAAAATAACAAAGACTTAAAGATACCTGAAGAGCTAATGGAAGACATGGACAAAGTCAAGAAATCAATGTATGAACAAAATGCAAATATCAATAAAAAGATAGAAAACCTGAAAAGAAACCAAAAAGAAATTCTGGAGCTGAAAATTACAATAACTGTAACTCCATATTTTCTCTTCTATATAATTTTCTATGTTATTTTAGTTAAGGTGGTATAAGTTCAATTAGAGTGTTATAACTAGGATGTAAAGAGGTATCCGTAAAGAAAATAGCTATAGAATATACACAAGAGGAAATGAGAATGAAATTGAAACATTACACTACAAAAAATCAACTAAACATAAAAGTAAATAGTAATGTAGGAAATGAGGGATGTAAAAAGCTTCAAGGCATATTGAATACCAATAGCACAAGACAAAGGACATTACATATAAATAGAAGGTTCAATACAGTAATAATATATAACAATAATAAACATTTACAAGACCCTCAAAATATATGAAGCAAAAGTTGATAGAACTAAAAGCAGAAAGAGAGAGTTTTACACTAGTAATTGGAGACTGCAATATTCAACTCCCAATCATGGATGGAAGATAAGTAAGGAAATAGAAGTCTTGAGCAACACAGTAAACCAACTAGATCTAGCAGACATGTACAGAACACTCTACCCAACAACAATAGATAACATATTCTTCTCAGGTAAACATGAGACGTCTTCTAGATAGATCATAAGTTAATCCACAAATAAAGTCTTAATAGATTTTAAATAATAGATATAATACAAAATATTTCTCCAACCCAATGTGATAATTTTAGAAATAAATAACAGAAGGAAAACTGAAAAATTCACAAATCTGTAGATATTAAAAAACACACTCAAATAAATAATGGATAAAAGAAGAAATCATAAAGGAAATTAGAAAATACTTAGAAACCAACAAAAACAAAGTAAAATGGCAACTTATAGAAGGGAGTAATATTTACAAATCATATATCTGAAAAGGAATTAATATCCCAAATATATGGAGAACTCCTAAAACTCAACAGCAAAAATTAAGCAACTTGATTTAAAAATGGCAAAGGACTTGTATAGACATTACTCCAAAGAACATAAATAATGGCCAATAAGCACAAGAAAAGATACTCAACATTACTAATCATTAGGGAAATGTAAATCAAAATGACAATGAGATACACCTTCATACTCAATAGTATAGCTACTATCAAAACAAAAACAAAAATCAGAAAATAACAAGTACTGGTGAGGATATGGAGAAACTGGAATTTTTGTGCCCTTTTGATGGGAATGTAAGATGGTGCAGATGTTGAAAACAGTGTGATTGTTCTTCAAAAAATTAAATATAGAAATGTCATAAAATCCAGCAATTCCACTTCTGGGTATATACCAAAAGAATTGAAAGTGGGGTCTCAAACAGATATTTGTACACTCCAGTTCATAGGAGCATTATTCACAATATCAAAAATGTTGAAGCAATTCATGTCTATTGGTGAATTAATGGATAAGAAAAATGTAGTATATACATTGTATAAAATATTATTCAACCTTAAAAAGTGAGGAAATTCTGATACATGCTACAACATGGATGAACCTTGAGGATTTATGCTAAGTGAAATAAGTCAGTCACAAAAGACAAATACTGTATGATTACACTTATATGAAGTACTTACAGTAATCAAATCATAAAAATAGAAAATAGAAGGGTGGTTGCCAGGGGCAGAGGGACAGGGAGAATGAGGAGATATTGCTTAATGGGTATATAGTTTGTTTTGCAGGCTAAAAAGAGTTCAGGAGATGGATGGTGGTGTTTGCACAATAATATGAATACACTTAATACCACCAAACTGTATACTTAAAACTGTCTGAATGGTAAATTTTATGTGTATTTTCACCACAATAAAAAACAAATTGTAAAAAAATTGGCAAAGACATATTAGGACCTAAATTCCTGAGTCCTATTAGGTAATTGTTGGGTATTTTTTCCCTCACATAGGTTATTCTATTATTATGCTTTATGTTGTAGGTTTCAATCTCTTTTTTCTATCAAATTTTTCCTGTCACTCTTATAGCATGTTTACATCTCTCTCATCCCCTAAAAGCAGACAGTAAGCCCTGTCTTATCCCTGGTCTGCTCTTCCTCCCTAATTTACCTTCCTCATTCTGTCCCTTCCTAGACCACTAGCTCAAGTGTCACCTCATGCCAAGTTGCCCACTTTACTCTCCATGCTACTCTGTGGCCAGATTAACGCCTCTCTTGTAGTTCTTATCATGTTGCTAAAATGACTTGTTTGCACATCGGGTTCTGACATAATGTGAGCATCTACAAGGGCAAGTGCTTTGCAGTGTTACTCTCTGTGCCTCCAGAACATGGTCTGGGCCCAAATCAACACTTTAAAAAATGAATAAAATATACATTAATACATATATTATTTACATATACAAACTTGATAACCTGGATTTAATAATTTAGGATTTCTGACAGTCCATAGCAAGGATTCAGTAAGAAGAGTTTGCATTCTATATGGAGCTCCTAGTTGCAAGGGCAGCTTTCCTTCTGCACTTGACCTCCTTCTCCATCTGGGATGTCGCTCTTCTGCAAGTATTTACAGACGGGGAGAAGGCAAAGCGTTAAGTCCATAACATGTTTAAAAAAAGGATCCAAAGTAAAGGCTTTATAGCAAAACGGAGTATTCATCACACTCCAAGATGGGTTGTAGTTTTATCTTTTGAGTTGTTATGTAGGCAACACCCACCAGTTTAAAGGGGAAATTATTTATACATCAAAAGCTGTGTGTCTAGATGCTAGCTACTTCAAACATTTTAACAGGAGAAATATCATCCTCAAAGTTGTGAAAACTGTTTTGGAGGGGCAGAAACATCTTAAATACATAAACAGATACATAGTGTGTTTGTGTTATTTAATGCCAGGCAGAGGGAGATTTGAAAAAAAAAAAGTCTAAAAAGTCTCCTTAAGGGTCAGTGATGAAAACAAGTTTGAGAAACATTATTTTACTCTAAATTTTTGGCGACACCATTTTCTCATCTTATACAGGGGGTTTAATCAACATTATCCAAGGAGACTTTCGGTAATATAAGGTAAGAAATTTCTCAGATACAATCTCTGAACAATTGAAGTGACTCACAGGTATGACCCATCACTCAAAGATCCATGCATATATTTAAAGTATGAAATAATCCCTTCCAGATATCCTTGTTACAATGTGTCTTTATTTCGAAGGAAAATTTTAACAGATAAATACATTTAAAAAGTAAAAAAGAAAAGTACTATTTTTGTGTTGCAGTCACAGGAAGGCAGCTTCCACTGATCAGTGCTGGGGCCTCCCAACTTTAGTCATCTTTATACCTTTGAAAAAATTACTATTTTCCCCTGTTGAACTTCAAGGTGCAAGTTCCTTGGCTTCCAGCCAGTGTTTCTAGTGTCTTGGGCCACATCACACAATCGTCTGGCCTGTATCCCCTTGCAAGGGAGATTTCTAAAAGCTGTTTGTGGTTATCTCACATTGAAAGATAAGGAAAAGATAGCAAGTGTCTGTTTTAGATGAACCAAAATGAACTCACTTAAAAAAAAAAAAAGCAAAAGTTTAACATGTTGTATTAATCAGCAAGACTGCTGCAAAATGTTTTAATTTCTGGTATTACTAAACTTTTTCTCCCTAGGCAGGATAGAGTAGTTGAGCCAATCACAATAAGGTCCAAACTTTTAATTAATATGTCTGATGTGTAAATAAGCCACCAGCATGAAGTTTCTGCATCTGAGGTAACAACCTGTGGGGAAAAGGAGCTTTGAGGACCAGGACCTGCCTCCAAACTACTAGCACAAGGAGTAAGAAGAGGGTGGGAAGGGCATCTTAGGGGACTAACCAATCCCTAGTCAAGTTGGGACCTGTTTAAAAGGCTACCATGAGACTCAGCTGGATTGCTTTGATTTTCTCCCCACAAGAGCCTTAGCAGAGCAATAAATTCATTGGCCAATCAGGGTCACAAGACTTTGCATCCAATATCCTCACCATGTTGCTCCTGAGGGGGTGTCCCTGGACGATGATTACTTTCTTCCTTAGCAAAGGGGATAGGAGATTGATGAGCTGAATGGGCTTCAGCACATTACTGTTACTTTTTGTCCACTGCATCTGATAAATGTATCACTTTTTCTTTATTTCTCTTCCTGATTGAAAGGCACATACAATCTTTTTTTGTGTGGGTTGAATAGGAATGTTTCTAAATCCTCCTGATTATCAGAGTCTCTATATGTAACACTTCTTTTCTCTTCCCCTAGCCATGGAATCCAAGAATTATAGAGACATAGGGCTGAAAGTGCATATCTAGATTCCCCAGAGCAAGAACTTCCCTTCTAATCCAAACTCTTCATTATACAGATGAGCTTAGAAAGATTGTTTTCCTGAAGATTCTAGTTAGTTGCTTACAGGTCCCGAATCAGACCCTAGGCCTACTGATTTCCTGTCCAGCACTTTTTCCACTACGAATATCCTGCATGCCACCCTATCAACCCCTCTCCGGCACAATTCTCAATACCCATTTCGGCCTTAAAGTTACTCCCATCTGGCCTTTCTTTTATTTTATATATCAACATCGTTATCCTCAAAATACAATGCAACATTGTTTAATTATTCAGGCATCTCTGCCCTTGTCACTCAACTGAAACTCTCCTCACATTTTCTTATGTCCATATATTTCTCCTTTAAATCATCACCCTCTCCCGAACTTCCAAATTGTTCTTACAAAAGTTATTAATAACACATTAATTGCTAAGTCAACATTTCCTTCATAATCATTTCTTCACTAAACTTTGCTTTGTGTTTGAAGTTTTTACCCCTTTTTTATCATTCATCAAATAGTTTGAGCTCCTTTTATTTTCCCAATCCCATGATAAACATTGGAGATACACAAGAAGCCATGGTCGCTGACTTTTAGAGGTCCAGTTCTCTCTCCTGTTGACACATCTTCCCATTGTTCACTTTATTTATATCTTTTTCTCAGACTTTTTCACTATCACCTCTTCCTCTGCCCAGCCCTTAAATGTTGCCGTTGTCTTCAGGATTCTGTTGCAGCTTCTTTTCTCCTCTGCTGACGTAAACCTCTTTACTGGTCCTTAACTATATTCCTAACCTACGAATCTGGATTTCTGATTGTTTTTAGATACCTCTACCTGAAGCTCCCTCGAGCACTCAACGTTCCACTGTCTAAAACTCAGCTCATTATCTTGCTACGCTCTCCCACCCATGCCTCCTATTCTAGTGTTCCTTGCCTATTCTAAGAAAATAATATTTGCCAAGTCACTTAGATAGGAAACTGAATGGATACCTTTGATTTCTCCCTTTTTTCTTCTCCCCGTGGTCTGCGAGCCCTACAGAAACTACTTTCTAAATATCTCTCTAGTTTCATTGCCTTTGCCCCTGATTAGGTCCTCATTGTTTTCATCGGACCATAAAAACAGCATCTCAAATGTCACCTGTCTCCTCTTTCTAGTCCGTATTCTCCAATGCTGCTGGAATTATCTCCCTAAAACATAGCTTTAATTATGTGAGTTTTATATTTAATAATCCCCTACATATTTTAAGTAGATTTTATTTGTTGTTCAAAGATGATTTAAGATACATCACAGAAACACATAAAAAGAAAACATTAAAAAATAAAGAATATGAAGTGGAAGAAAAATAAAAAAGAAGCCGTAAGTGGAGCTTAAGCCCTCAAGTCCTGTATGTTTCCTATCTACGGACACAGATTTGAGTTTTAGACTAGGCAGAGCAAAGAGGGCATGTGACATCCAATAACTGTTTCTACATATGTTTGCTTCTTCTGATGGACTGTAATTTCCTTGAGGAAAGATATGTATGCCTTTGTTTGCTTAATTTTTGTATTCACCAGAAATTAGAATTAATGCTTTGTTGACAGAAACACTGCCTCTCATTGAAATAAATAGTACTGCCTTTTTAATATCTTGAAATTCATATCATTCTCTATTGCCTGTTGGTGTTTGTATAAACACTACAAATTAGTAAGTACTAAATATATGTAAAAAACATATGCAGAACCTATGAACCTAATATATAATCTACATACCCCCAAATACACACATACACACACACACACACACACACACACACACACACACAGTTCAAAACATTGATAAGGAATAAGTTTTTTCCCTTGAGTTTCCTCACCATGCTTTATACATCAGCTGTTCTTTTCATAAATGGTTTTACCAGGTAACAGTCTTTCTTCAGAGCTACATGAATTATTGAGGAACACGATCAAGACTGCCAATCACGTAAGTACCTTGTGGATATGACATAACTAAATATGCTCTATACAGAACCAAAGTACATGTTCTTGTAACTAGAAGTGTACAATTAGGGTATATATGTTTGGGCAATTAGGGTATATATGTTTGGACAATTAGGGTATATATGTTTGGGAGTAGGATGGGAAGGATGCATCTGGTATTCACTTGGAAAATAAATTTAAAAGAAGCTATTATTAGAGATTATAGTTTGCCTTCTTAAAATTTATAATCTTTCTGGAAGGATTCTAAGTTGTGGGGTGAAGTGGCATACTTCTTGCTATTTTGAGTCAAGGGACACTAACCATTTCTGTTTTACTTCTCAATGTGTATATATTATTTCTGTTTGTTGTGAAAATTGATGTCTAGAGCTAGGCAAAAATGGCATTTCATTTCATGTGTTTTTGTTGATGGGTCTGGAAAGGGAAGAAACAAACTTTTTCATGCTGAAGAATTGATTGCAGCCATATGATCTTTTCCACATTGATGTGATGAACAGAGAACGAAGCATCATTAGCTTTATACAGAAGATATTCCACTAAAAACATGAGCTGGGACATCCGCAGTGCATAGCATCAGGTACTAATCACAGACACATACTTCTCAGGTTCTGGTGTTTTTGTTTGAAAGCTCTGCTGCCACAGCATTGTACAGTCACTGCCTGGACATATTGTTGACAAGAACTGCCAGGCACCTCGACTTCGTTTCTCACACAAGAAAGTGACAGAGAGTTGGAAACCATCTCCAACATGACACCGCTTATACTTTTTTCAGCTGGAGCACAGATACTCTTCCATTTGTCCCCTCTTAGCTAAATCCCAGATTTTTTTCAACATTCCTCTAGTTCTAGGAAATGCAAATAAAATAAGAAATGTGTGGCTGTGACACCATTTTAAACATATGTCATCCATTCCATACTAAAACTCATATTTCTGTTGGAGTTTGGGGTATCTCTCTCTATTGGTTTTTAAACATTCTAGTGCATAAAATAAAATATGAGTGGACTTGCACAAAGAAGACAAAATATCACGTTGTGTATTGTTCAGGTGGGTTTGCTTTTGATTGTGAAAAAAGATGTTTCACTAAATATGTATTATGCGATTTATTTATGAATCTATAACTCTAGATGATTTCTTATTAGTGTTGGGTCTACCCAATTCACTCTGATCCTAAAGGGAAAGTGAGCCTTCTTTAGTCTCAAACCTTCCTTTTTGTCTCCCAAAGCCAAGATTATTTTTGCTATTGAGTAGAATTGCTCTTCCAGATATAGTAAGTCACCTGTGCAGTCTTGGAAGTAGTCTAGTAAAGTGTCCTCATGGGCAAGAACAATCCAAACCTATGTAACTCAGAGTTTTTCATCCCTAATACCTAGGACACTATATGATATGAATCTGTATTGTTGATTTCATTTGTTGACTACCTTTACAATTTAAGATAGCCAATAGAGGGCTTCCCTGGTGGCGCAGTGGTTGAGAGTCCGCCTGCCGATGCAGGGGACACGGGTTCATGCCCCAGTCCGGGAAGATCCCACATGCCGCGGAGCGGCTGGGCCCGTGAGCCATGGCCACTGAGCCTACGCGTCCGGAGCCTGTGCTCCGCAACGGGAGAGGCCACAACAGTGAGAGGCCCGCGTACCGCAAAAAAAAATAATAATAATAAAATAAAATAGCCAATAGAACACTAAACTACTCAATACAAAATAGCTTTTGTAGCTTTTTTACAATGACTTTCCTACCTTTGTCTTTTAAATGAGGGATAATGTATCATAGCCTTCTAGTGACAACTGCTTTCTGGAATCAAGTATTAGGAAAGTATTATTAACTATTTCAGACTAGATAGATGCATTAAATTAAATAATTACTCATATCCAAAGATGCAGTACTAGTGAGTGGAAAGAAATATGTGAGCAGGAGGTTGATCTATGACCTAGATTGATCTATGACCCCAGATTTGATCTATGACCTAGATTGGAATGAAGAGGTAAGGAGTATGTTTCCCACGCTTCTTATAAGTGAAGGGAAGAAGATATAAGAGTGGCTAAGTGGGTAGGTTTAAATCACAACAATTTCCAAAATTACCTGTGAACACTCACATAAGAATCTGCGTTCAGCAACATAATGCTATGTAACAGGGCTAAGAAACATAACTGACATCATTCTATTTCGTGTTTGTTTGTTTGTTTTGCGGTACGCGGGCCTCTCACCGCTGTGGCCGCTTCCGTTGCCGAGTACAGGCTCCGGACGCGCAGGCTCAGCGGCCATGGCTCACGAGCCCAGCCGCTCCGCGGCATGTGGGATCTTCCCGGACCGGGGCATGAACCCGTGTCCCCTGCATCGGCAAGCGGACTCTCAACCACTGCGCCACCAGGGAAGCCCTGTTTTTTTTTCTTTAATTTGTAGGAATGAGTGGGATTTAGGAATCAATTTAGGCAGATAATTGTGTATTTGAAACCATGCTTGTGACACAAAAGCTTTTTTTCGCCTCCTCTTCCATTTATTGAAAGCCAAACACAGTCCATGCTCCATGTAGAGAAATTTCTTCCAAATCAGTGGCATGCATTTTCATAAGATATAAAATGTGTGCCTATGTTTGTGATAGAATGTTTCAGAATTTGGTGTTTTCTTTTGACAGATAGCTTTCTCTCCCAGAGGTTTCTTACTGATGTATCTTAACTTTTTATCCTTAGCTTATTTTAGATTATAAAAAATATTCTTCAAAACTTGATAAATTCTTAATATGCATTAGAGTCTTAGAATATTACTTTGATTTCTACCCTGTGTTGGTTATACGAATATACAAATGAGCTAGCCTTGAAGCCACCCACATCCTGGTACATGCTAAACGCAAATCAAGCCTCCATCATGAAACAGGAATCAAATCCACATCCTCTGTGCCACACATTGAAATTCTTGCCCTTTTTTAGCTAATATGAATGTCAGCTCTTTCTCTTTTTTTCTTTTTGTGAACTTGCAGCCTCAGATGTTAGTTAAGTTTTACTATTCTTCAAAAGCATTTATTTGAAAAACATGTGAATGGAAAATGAACATGCTAAATTAATTAGGATATGCAAATGTGGTTCAGTGGGACTGCTTTTTAAGTGAATCATACTTATTTGAATACACAAATAAAAGAAAATTTGTTTCAGTAACAATCTGGAAGTTAGTTCATGTGGAACAAATAAGGGCTTAAATTATAAGGATTAACTTTTCAGAGTCTACTTTGCAGTTCACCTTTTTAATATAAGGAAATATAGACTTGAGCCAGAGGCCCCTCTTGGCATTCAGAGAGGTTTGGTGAGCCACAGAATACTTACCAAGTCCTGGTGCTCATTTAAGATGAATGAAGAGACTGAGGAAAGGCCTTCTGAGGATATACTTACTTTTTTGCAGAACGGTTTAAGGGCAAGCAGGTGCAATAGACCATAAAACACCTTTCTTGTAAAAAACATTATTTTAAATCATAGAATGGAAAATATTTGGCATGTTCATCCCCAACACTCTGTTCTTGATGCAGAAAGAACCACACAGGACATTAAAGAGAGAAATAATATTAAAAGAAAATGGAAAAATGACTTTAAAAAATAAAAAGAAATCAAGGCAAAATAATATATGGAAGAAATGGATTTTGAGGATATTTTAGACTGAGAATATATCCCCAGAGGATTAATGTTATAATTAATATTTTGGATTCATTTTACACATATAGAAGGATTGGAATTTATTAAGTCACGGTTAAATCAAGGACTAAACCAGAATGACTAAAAATGTTATTCTAGGTCACTTACCACTTAGTGTGTGCCTTTTTTGTAGGGGTACTCTAGTTTTACATGTGGTTACTTAATAAAACCTGTTTAATTTAAAACATTGCATTATTCCTGTGAGATAATCCAATGCTTTATATTAGATCACTTACCTTTAGAATCTATAATATTGTTTCATTTGTTCCTCATTCAAACTACAAATATTTGTTCAGCTCCAACTATCTGCTATGTATTCTCAGGTGCCTTGGGGAATACAAAGGTGAATATGACATGGTCATGACCTACACTTAGCCAGCAGTTTTGTGGAGGAGACCATCTATGAAACACTCATTCTCCAAAGAAACATGCCCAGCTACAATGCTCTAGGTGTCTATCTCTATGAGTTAATATGTTTGAGGGCTTATTTTTTGACTGAATGAGAGTGAAAGGAATATTGATACACAAATGCCTGGGGGACAGAGGAAAATAAAGCACTGGAAGGTAGCTTACTTGTTGATTACCTGTTGATACCAGGGGCTGATTTTGAGTCCCTGTGGAGATGAAGACTACAGAAAGAAGCCAAAGGAAATATTTTCAAGAGACTTAGAGAGTTTAGGACAACGTAATGTTGCTTCAAAGCACAGATGTAAAGATGTGATCCAGAGTTAGGGAGAGTCAGTGTCTTTTACCTTGGAATATTATGAATCTGTCCATTCATTCAGTGGGCCCAAATGGGATAGGCTACATATAGTAGGGAACCCCTAGACTTGGCTTTCTCAGAGGTTAGTCACAATAGGCCTGTTAACAAGCTGACATGGCACATCTGCAGAAACTTAGCGGACAAACAGGAGAGCTTAAAGGTCTAAGTGTACTGCAGAGCCCACAGAGCCCCCCCACCCCTCCGCCCCCCAGCCATGAGCTCTCAGAGATAAATGGAGAAACTCTGTGGGTTGGGAGGGACTTGAAGCCCTGAAGTCATGCAGCGGGGACTAATGAGTCAGTGAAATATAGGCCTGGGTGTTTAAGTGAATTTCAAGTTTATAGCTATTTAACTTTACCATAAACTATGATGTGATAAGTGCATCTAAGTGCAAATGGTATGAACTGTGAGTTGTCTGATCTCAGCTACCTAGTGTTTCCAGAATGTTTCCTCACTTGCAGAATGAGGGTTTAGGCTACATAACTTCCAGCACAAAACCTCCTATCAACATAGAGCTCTAAGTTTAGCACATTAGAGAATGATTAATTATCAAATCAGGGAGGCATATGTAATGCCTACTCTGAGTGATATTTATATTTAACAAATTTTCACAACTAGACAAAGAAGGGAGGTAATAGGCTGAGGGAGGTGCAAGTGCAAAGGATGAAGAGACACAGAGTTGTGTTTGGGTAACAGCAAACTGTCTCATTATCTGAACATTGGTCACAAAAAAGACAAGCTCGTGTTGAAAAAGTTGGCTAAAATCAGATCATATAGTTGCTTGACTACCTTCCCAGGTACTTCAAAATTAATATTGTTGGTAGCAGGGCATTTCAAAGATCTTTGACTTGGCAAGTGTGAAAATTTGGATTTTAGGAAGAATGTCTATTCTTAGTGGAAGGTTGAGGTTTTCAGAAGATGGATTGGAGGCCAGAAGAATAATTAGGAGTCTATTGCAATAATCCAGATAATAAAAATTAGCTAATGATCAAATTTCAGAAATGATATCCATAGTACTTAGATAGGTATGGGGGTTGAAGAAAGGGCAGAAGATGACGATGACTACAAGGTCACCTGGGGGACTGGAATCCACTCTCATGAGTTTGTCTGGTTGGTGTGGAGAAAAGTGCATTGTATTTTGAGGCAGGTCTGAGCAAAACACTGTCTTGATCTTGTGATGATCAAGAGATCATCTAGCTCTAATGAATATTGCTAGTATGATAATTGCCAGGTCTTTGAATCTGTATAGACCACTTGGCATAATTTCCATCATACTCACGTTTTCTGATGGAGGTAGACAAACAAAAAAACAAGACCAGCTAAAGTTGTTACTTGTTACTGGATCAGATTGGGCTCAAACCCTTAGGTGAAAAATAGCTATAGGATTTGTGTAAACCAATGGCATTCTCTAGGTTTGCCTACATTAACCACAAGCCTAAATTGCTTACATGATTATGCATTAATTTGGAGTCACACTTCAAATGTCTCAGAGTGGAAACTTGTCCTGAGTGGGAATTATCTCCAAGTTTGTCTCGTCATCTTAACTGTACATGGTTTCTGAAGGGAGAATTAGAATAGAAAATAAACAACAAAGACAAAAAGCAGAGCAGACCCAAAGAAGTGAATAAAGACACATTGATAAATGGCTGCAAGAGCCTTTTAATACTTTTTTTAAAACAAAAATCAGAATCAAGTTCCAATACCAATACTGTGGCTTAACAGTTGCTTGACTTTCATCCCTCTGCAGATCAGTATACCTTCTCTTTATATGATAAGAGGCTTCCCTCTTAAAAGTCCTAAGATCTGAGCTAAAACTATATTGTGCTTCCCTATCCCCAGGCACCTGGGAAGGGGAAAGCCAACGGTACAAACACGGCTTACAATCTTCAGAAAGTTTTTGAGTTTAAGCTTCAAAGTTCAAGCTGATAAATCCTAAGAGTAGTGGGCACAAGCCAGAGAGAAGTCTAATCAAGTCAGAAGCACATCAAAGAGAAGCAAGTGACTGTAAGTGCAGACATAGTATTTGAGCTCATTTTTATTGACACCCAGAGCAAAGACCATGGGGATACAGACAGGCTCAAATGTAGAGGATTAAGGCAAAAACTTAAAAAATGGAGATGTCATTGGAATTCAAGGTAGAGTTTTGGGAGATCAAAAGATGATGTCTTTCCATGATATTCATGGGGAAATTCCAATATCAAAATAGAAATATGCATAAGGAATAAAAAAGTGGGGATTTAGAACTGGAGATGTAAATGTAAGAATTAGTCACATATAGATAATAGAAGACATAGGAAAGAATGATGTTGAGTGGAAAGAGAAAAAAACTATATGATATTTTATTTCTCTCTAATAGGATGTGGATTATGTATTTATATTTTAATCATTTATTTGAGAATGGCTAAAAAGAAATCCCTAATCCTTGGTTTAGGGATTAGCATAGAGATATAGCCCTCTGCACACTGAGAATTCCATGGTGGTGAATATAGAATCCTAACTGTAAAATCAAACATGCTCAAATAATAGGGATTGGGAAAGGATGGGGAAATTTTAAAACTTTACCAACAAAATTTTGTGCTAAATGGGTATTTAGAGTTTCTTTTAGTATATAGATGCATATTACATGATCAGAGAAAAACAACACTCTACTTCTACTGTGTCCAAACCAATAGATGAGCTCAAGATGTATTCTCGTGTGGTAAACTCATGGGATTTTCAGAGCACCATAAAAGCTTTTTTTTGTATGCTCACCGCTGTCATCCACAGTTAGCTAACAAATATGATAGGTTTTTAATATAATCCACCCCGTCCTTGTCAGTGCTCCTTGTCTGCTACGTCATCTTTCTGTGGGCCAAGAGTTTGTTTTCCCCAGATGGCCCTTATGAAGCTGCTGACAGCCCTTCTGACTGAGAAACTGTAGAACAGCAATCTTCCGATTCATTTGGTAGTTCTGACAAAGAGAGAGCTGTTGATATCCTGATGCAAAAGCACTCTATCAGGCATTACATAGTGTCTGTGTTCTCAGCATGTTTGAGGCGTGATAAGTCATAGCACATGCTTTTTGACATCTCTCTGCATTTCACTGCCGTGTAGAGTTTCCTGCAGTTGAAATCTGGGTGACAGAATTTAAAAAGCCAAGTGTGACATCATCAGCAACTGGTAGCAGTCACTGTATCATAAATAATATTTTGCAGACATGTAAAAAAAATGAAATTGTGAAAAGTTCACCACGATCCCATTGAAGAAAATTTGAAATCAACCGTTTCACTAATTTCCACACACTGATTTTAGCCAAGTAGTGACAACGTACAGAAATATCTGTAATGTTTTACATTGATAAGTCAAAGGACCAAGACACTTGGTAAGTCTACGCAGTGAAAGAGCTGGGGATATTTTTTAAGCAAATCGAAAAAAGTTTTGTTTTGTTTTTTTAGAAATTGCTTTTCTCTTTAAAGTGGGATCACATATCTGCGTCTGTAGGTCCCACAAAGCAATGGGTGGCACTGCACAGGAGTTGGCTCTGCTGTGGATGGAATGTCTCCTGATTATGATTACGCCTTGGTATTAATAAGGACGGCAGCTGCAGCAATCTGTTCAATTTTATGCAAATTAGCCCTAGCCCTCTGGCTCCTGGCTAGTGGCCAAGGAAGCCTTCGGCTGGGCAAAGTTTGGATTTATGCTTTATTCTACTGCTGCAAAGGTTTATTTAATTATCTGTATTTATTTAAAGCAGAACAGTACAAAGCAATTCTGCATCTTGGTCAACTTTGTGATGGCTGAATTGTGTGGGATTTCCCACCCACCCACAAGCTAGTTTGAATCATTGAATATGTGAATCACTGAATACGACCCTTAGGAATAAGAAGGGGTGACCCTTCTCATTGCTTTCTTTGGTAATAAAGGACTCTTTGGTAATAAAGGACTTATTACTTTGGTAATAAAGACCTTTGCTGTACCAGTGAAGGTCTATGAAATCAAATAAGGCAGGTATCTTCTAACTGACACTGTAAATCTTTAGTAGCTGGGACTTGGGGAGACGATCTGAATTAGAGAAATTGATTTACATAATATTTTAAAAGAAATGGGTGACGGTGGTCAAAACTTACAAACTTCCCGTAACAAAACAAAAAGTCTCAGGGATGTAACATACAGAATGGAGACTGTAGTTAACAATGTTGTATTATGTATTTGGAAGTTGCTTAAAGAGTAGGTCTTAAAAATTCTTATCACAAGAAAAAAAAATTTGTAACTATGTGTGGTTGGTGATGGATGCAAACTAAACTTATTGTGGTGATCATTTCACAACATATAAATATAATGAATCTTTATGTTGCACACCCGAAACTAATATGTCAATTATATCTCAATAAAAATATTTTTAAAGAAATGCATATCTATTATTTCCAAGTATATATACTTAACAACCTAAAATAATCTAGCAAGATATGGTCAGATATATGTTCCTTTGTGCCCGTTTTCATGCATCCATATAATGATTTGTAATTATCATCTCAATTTTATATACCTATTATGTAAAATGTTAAAAATAATTTATTATTCTCTTGTGTGAATTAATTATTCCCTTTACAGACTTGCTTACGATAAAATTAACTGGTGTAGCAAACTGATTTCTTACTGAAGAGTATATAAGAGAACCTGAGCCCAGCTCATGTCTTAACCCTCAAACATCAGAATTAACGAGGTTATAGCAAATTCTTAAAATGTCGTTACTGGCCACCTACAATTCATCGATTTTGTATGCAGTGAATTAATATGAGACATGGCTTTGCACCCACTTCTGAGCTAATTTTACATGTTTTATGATCATTTTATTTGTGGTCCTTCTTCATTTTCATAAATTCAGTTTTCATAAATACTATCAAATAAATATTTCGTAGGGCACTTGGGATAGGGAAATCCTATATCCTATTTTATCAGCTAAGTCTTCTGCAATCATATTAAAAGGCAAAAAATATGTAGGGATAGCACCCACCATTTTCAGCTACTTGTACTAAGATTTCAGCATCACATTGTTCCTCCTTCCTGTTAATCTAGGCTCTTATGGGCCTCCTTTTATTTTAAGCACAGATTCAGCTGACAGCCAGCACTTGTTCTGGTTTTGAATCAAACGCTGGCAGTGTTCCCAGAATATGAACCAGTTGTTTCTTTTACACACTCTCTCATTGTCCCCCACCATCCCAACTGCTTTCAAAGCAATGTGCCATAACCAAACTTACACTTGCTTTAATGAGAATTAAAGTGCATGAATCAAAGCGCTGCTTCCCATGTGGCCGCTGACTATCTCTGGGGTAAATTAAGACAGTTGATATGCAATGTAGTAAAAGAAAAGGCAGGAAAAAAGATATGCAAAAGACATCTCCTCTTTGAAACTGAAGCATAGAAATTATGTATGTATAAACAAGTTTTCCCTGAGTATCTATTCCCCCTTTATTTTAGCTATTAGAAACCTGATCTAAGAATTGCCCTTAGAGCTATGCTCACTGAAAATGATAGCAACTCTTCCCCTTTTGCCTTTAAATATCCTACCATCCTTTCCTTCTTCTGATAATGACCAATACCTTACTTTCAATTTCCCATCCTCCTTATTGCTAAAATGTATCTTTAGTACAAAAGTATTTCTGCTATTATAGTGAAGTACGCTATAATCCATGTCTATTCGGGACGCTGTTCAATGAGACTACTTTCTAAAGTTCTGAGAGGACGTTTTCATTTAAGGCATTCCTGGGCAAGGATTTGGAGGACAGGGTAATAGTGGGATCTTATGGAAATCTGAATTTATACCACAATGCTGAAACATTAACCATTATTTTAAGTAAGAAGCTTTTATGCATCTAATCCTTTTACATTGTGAAATATCACCACCTAATTTAGCCTTTGAAAAATGCTGATTTTAGAATGTTCACATTTATAAAACAAAAAAGTAAATAATATAACTGTATAATAAAGTAGGATTGGTTAAATAAGTTATGGCACATTTAATATATGATCGTATAGGCATAAAGCTAGAGACATGGAAAGACTGATAATTTACAAATTGAAAATAATATGTTCTATTAGTTTCTGTTTTACATACACACACAGATGACTGAAAGACTCACATACATGTACCAGGCTTGCATATATATATATATATATTTTTTTTTTTTTTGCGGTACGCGGGCCTCTCACTGTTGTGGCCTCTCCCGCTGCGGAGCACAGACTCCTGACGTGCAGGCTCAGCGGCCATGGCTCACGGGCCCAGCCGCCCCGCGGCATGTGGGATATTCCTGGACCGGGGCACGAACCCGTGTCCCCTGCATGGGCAGGCGGACTCTCAACCACTGCGCCACCAGGGAAGCCTCAGGCTTGCATATTTTAACTCCGCTTCACAGATGGAAAATAAATATAGCTTCTTTATTTTCTACAACTGATCTAATTTCCCCACTATTTCCCGTGCTGCTGGGCTGGAAGAGATAGATAGATTGGGGATAAATTTACTTGCTAGTAACAGTCAGGTTTTTCCAGCTTAACTGTCCATTCAAAAGTTCCAGTATCTATGGGGGAAATGCTTAGTTTTTGGAATTTCCCCCTTCTCCCTCACATACCCATGTGCACTGATGCTCTGTAGGTGACATATGGGTAGATGGAAAATTATATGACTTTCTGGCTGTTGAGTAGAAAGACCCCCTTTCCACACAATGGCTTTTTCTCTGTACTAGTCTCTGCAGCTCATTTCTTCCTGCCCTTGCTCTGGTGTTCATAAAGGAGACACTAGCCCCATCTGTCCTCTTGGGGTTTCATACTGTTACCTGCCATTCATGTTCACAGCCTTGGCTGCTCACGTCAAGTTTCAAAGTCCCTGATCACCATGGCCTCTTTGTCCATATACCTTGCTTCTGCTGGTCCCCCAGCCAACCTTATAATTATGCATCCCTTCAAGGAAGCTCACTGGGATTTCTGGCTCCCCAAAGGCCATGGGGAACCAGAAGTTCTGTGTCAGGCTCACCTCCCACTGTCAGTGCTATGCTACTGGTCATTTACCTTGTTGGTTGTGGTACCAAACTGGAGTTGGGCTTCTTCTAGCCACTTACCTTTTTCCCCATATTTGCCCAGGGAAGTGGACACTAGCTCCAGTGTTCTCAAGATCACCCCACACCTATTTGGATAGTTCAATGGCATCCACCTTCAAAGTTAGTCCAAGGTGGGATGGGAATAAAATGCTAACACCTGATTCCTCTTGACTCTTTATTTCTTCTTTCTGTACTACTCTAGGTCAGAAGAGGTAGGCTTAGAGTCTCTCCTCCTCTCTAAAAAGGGCATTTCCTCTTCCTTTGGGGCATTAGAGCTCACAGTTTGCCCTTAATGACGGAAAGAGCATACGCCTATCAGATAAGTGCTGCTCTTATTACCAATGTAGTAAGAAAACTAGGAACCAGGGATTTCTAAAAACAGAAACACATAGTTTGCATTAAAAATTCATTAGTCCTGTAATATAGAGGCATATTTACATATACATGAGTAGAGACATGTATGCACATATATAACATGTTGGTATATTATGAAATACACATTATAATATATTTGTAACTTTTACATTTATATACACATTGTATTTTATAGCATACCAAAATGTTATCATTATTCAATCTGAGTGATAAGATTAAAAGTGACTTTTATTTTATTCCTCATGCTTTTTAAAACAGACTTTAAATTTTCTAAAATTAGTACATATTATTTTATAATAATTTATCAAACAATAAAATGCATATTTGAAAAAACATATGTACATTAGTCTAAGAATTTGTCTCATTTGAGTAGTATTTTCTATAATATTTAAAATCTTGCTATTAAAGCATCAATAGAAAAATCACTTTAAAAGTCTAATAAAGAAGTCCAATGGCTTAAATATTTAAGTAATTCCTCAGAATGCATATACTGAGTTGGTTATAATATTTTAGGTTTTGTATTTTACACTTAGCAGAGGTAGCCCTTGTTTTCCATTTGAAGATGGAAGCTCTGGGGTTGTTACCTATGGATGATGTTAAGAGGCTCCTCTCTCTATCTTCCTGGCAGTGACTGTCTACAGGGATTATTACAGTCATGTGGGTTGGGCCTTCCTGGGTAATTGTCAAGAGTGTTAAGTGGTATCTCCCAAGGCTACCAGCAGCTGATCTGCATGTGGAGTTCTAGATGTGTTCAGCTTCTCCAGTCTGATAATCACAACTCATCTTGTCATCTTCCTACCCTAGGCGTGCACACACACACACACACACACACACACACACACACACTTAATTGGATCAAGGCCTCTAAGTACGCCAGTCTTAAAATAGCCAAATAGCCTCAATGTAAATGTTTTCTTTCCCATTTGTTCCTTTTGGATTGATAGCTTAGCTCTGTAAATGAATTTGCAGACTACCAAAACAAACTTGTGCTTTGTATAAATTGTACATGGAAAACAATTTTTAACAGACCTCTCAAAATTTGAAACTAAGCAAGTCTAATATGCATATTAAAACTTAAGTTTGTTTCCTTATATTTAATCATGATTTTTAATAGAGTGGATCTAAGTCTAAACCTAAGAGCTAAATCTCATGAAAAGTCTCTGAAGTCATGCTGAAAGATGCATTTTGGATACTAAATAACAGTACTAAGCTATGTTGAAAATAAAGAATATTTTTATTCTTTGAGCTCAGTTAACATTAAAATATATAGTGCTCTGCCCCTATAGACATCAAGCAGAATATTACAGTATTCCATTTTGATTAAAAATTCTATTGAAAAACACAAGATTATTTTCAGCAATTATTTGAAAATTCACTTTATAGAGTATCTGCAGGACATCTTATATTTCAATATTTCATAGAGAACCATCTCTGTGAAATAGCATGGAGAGAGGGAAGCAAAAATTAGTGCAGTTTGTGAAAAAGCAAAGCTTGATATTAAAAATTTATGGCCTTTTTTTTTAGTGTACATTGATGGCTATCTGGCATTTCAAGCACTGTGTTAAGTGGAAGGAAATTAAGCTGAATCCAATATTTGCACTACTATTTGGACAAGGTTTTTTGCTCTTCGGTGCACAATCTCGAAAATAAGTCTATCATTCCTGGGTGGTCACTGTAGAGATAGCTTTAAGCATACAAAATATAAAAATAATGCATGAAATATGCCAGTCTATTAAATTAACATCTTGCAAAAGCCCCTCTCCAAAATCCAGATGCTTATATTGCTTTTGACAGACTGTAGGCGGTAAAGTTTTAACTTTAAAGAAGGGGCTTTCTGTTTCTGTTTTCAAGTTAAAAATAATGAAAGGAAAACACACTGAAATTCCCACATTATTAAATAAAACATTTAAGTGGCCAAGGGCCAATCATTGTCACGCCATGAACAAATGCCTTATGGTAATATGTTCCATAACTCTTTGCTAAAAACTACCAATTTTAACACATTTGCACATGATTAGACACCATAAAAAGTTGCTTATTGAAGCCAGTGTCATAACACTGTTACTCATGCCCAAGGGGAGGGAAGCTTCAGTGCAATCCTGAACAAGAAAGGTGGTGTGAAATAAGTTCCACGTTGTGAAAACAGATCCTAAGCAGATTTGCCAAATAGCTGACTCCTTTCAATGGTCAGAAGTTCATAACATCATCACGAGACTGTGCAGGGCTAAGAAAATGTTAACGGATGAATTTTCTCAGCAATGAAAACATGCAAAGATGGATGATTAAAATTAAAGTTTTGAAAAATCTATTTGACCCCTATAATCTCCTTATTCAAAAAATAAATGCTTAATAGAAAGAGAGAACTGAGGCTGGCTTTCTTCAGGTGAGCTCTTGCAAAAATTTTTAAAAAGCAGAAGAAATCAGGTATTATATCTAATAATTAGTATGCTAAGGGAAAAAACAAAGTAGGAAGAATTTTTCAAGTTTTCATATAATCAGAAGTTACAACTTCATAAAAAGCAAAACAACAGTAGAAAAGTGAAAAACGTAATCCAGCCACTTTTGGTGTCCCTTGGTTCTCAGCTGCATTACTACAATCTCTGCCTTTCATCATCACGTGATGTTCTCCTGTGTGTCTTTGTCTTCACATGACTGTCTTCTTATAGGGACACCAGTCATATTGGATTAGGAGTATAACTAAGTATGATATCATCTTGACTAATTACAGCTGCAACAATCCTATTTCCAAATTAGTTCAAATTCTCAGATACTTGGGTTTAGGATTTCAACCTATCTTTTTTCAGGGCACATGACTCAACCCATAAGAGTAAGTATTTGTGATGTTCTATGTTGGTGTCCTAATTTTGTTAAAAGATCTCAAATCCAGGGGATTCCATGATCAACATATGAATGGATCAACGAGAAATAGTTAAGTGACAGAATGATTTCTTTATAAAGGAGAAATACTAATTAAACTAATTCAGGACGTGTGTTGATTTATATAGTGTTACATTATAAAAATGTTGAGCATACAATTTTAAACTAAGGAAAAATATTTTTAAATTTGGGTGGCAGCTCTTTAAAAGTTTTATTATTGAATTTAGACTCCTGAGAAGAATTTCTAATTACAATTGATCTGCTGAATTTCTCTACTAGACAATTTCTAGATACTTAAAGCGTCTAGATTTATAAAAGATGGGTGCCTCACAGAATTGTGCCCATATAGTTTGTACAGTTAAAAACAGTGTTAACGTTAAAGTATAGTCCCAGTTCTTTTGATGAAGAACACATAACTGCTACCTTAGTTTCTCCACTTGTAAAATAGAGACTCCACAATTGACTTCATTTAGTTATTGTAAGTCTGAAGATAATGGATGTAAAAAAACTATAAAGAGACTGAATTTCATAAATTATTAGTAGTACAATTCAGTTCATTTACCCCAGTCTCCCAAAGAGATGTCCTATTAGGCAAGCAGGGAGGAAGACTCCAAGGACCACACGATGGTATTCCCAGCCCTTACCTTGTGGTGTTTTCATTCCTCTCAAACACTATTCCAGTGGTTTCAGCAATTGCAATTCTATTTGAAAAGAATGGATCTTCTCTCTACTCCTTTCTTTTTAAGCTACAAATATCAAATGTTTAAAAGTGGACCTTTCAGGAAAGAGAAAAAGAGTAAGAGTTATTGTAAAACACATTATATCAGAAAGCCCCCATTGGCCATTGGAGTAACTTCCTATTTTTGGACTTTGTCCCTTTCAGAACTTTGGACTTCTAGGCACTTTAAACTCTTCTTGCGTTTTTGCTTGCTAGGCACTGAAAAAGTAGGAGCCAGGGAAGGTCCACAAAGAGGTGAAGTGTGGTGCTTGGGCCAGTGCTATTTTCTTTTGAATTTAATATTTTTTAAATCGGGTATGATTGAATCCCAACAAAATGCATGGATGTTAAGTGTTTACTTCATGGATTTTTGGTAAATGTGTGCACTTATCAGATCTCTATCCCTGTTAAGATAAATAAAATTTTTATCACTTCAGGTGATACCCTCCAGAGCTTTCCAGTTAATTCTCATACACTTCAAAAGGATATCATTCTTCTGATTTCCGTCATCATAGCTTAGTCTTGCCTCTCCTAGAAATTTACCTGATGGAATTATACAGTGCATAATTTTTGTGTCTGGCTTCTTTTTGCTTAACATAGCCTGTGAGATTCACTATATTATTGAGTGTATCAATAGTCTGAACCTTTTTATTATTGAATGTATTGCATCGTACGGATATAGCACAGTTGGTTAATCCATTCCCTTGTTTATGGACATTTGAGTCTTTTCAGTTTTGGGCATTATAAACAACATTGTTGTAAACATTCTTGTACAGGGATTTTTATGGACCAAAGTTTTCATTCCTCTTGAGTAATCATCTAGTAATGGAATAGTCATTAGATATTTGCTTAGTTACAAGGAACTGTCATATATTTTTCCAAAGTGGTTGTACCATTTCACATTCTCTTCACAATATTTTAAGTATTCCAGTTTCTCCCCATCCTGATGAACATTTGATATTGTCAATCTTTTTAGTTTATTTATTCAAATTGTGATTTTAAATTGCATTCCTTCATGGTCACCTACATGGAAGATCTTTTCATATACTTATTGGCCACTTGTATACCTCTTAGGAAAAAAGTCTGTTCATGTATTTTACTAATAGTAAATTTATGGAGTTTTAATTTTTTATTGAATTGTAAGAGGTCTGTATGTATTCTGGATAGAGGTAATTTGTAAATATAATTATTGAGACTATTTTCCCTAAATCTATGGCATCGCATTTCATTTCTCTGATTGAGTTTTTAGAAGAGCATAGGTTTTTAATTTTAATAACTTGAAATTTATCTTTTTTCTAAATTGTTAGAGCTTTTGTGTCTTAAGAAATATTTGCTATTTGTTAAGGTATTCTTCCCTGTTTTTCCCCAGATGATTTATGGTTTAGCTTTTATATTTAAGTCTCTAATCTACCTCAAATTAATTTTTTTTTTTTTTTTTTTTTTTTTCGTACGCGGGCCTCTCACTGTTGTGGCCTCTCCCGTTGCGGAGCACAGGCTCCGGACGCGCAGGCTCAGCGGCCATGGCTCACGGGCCCAGCCGCTCCGCGGCATGTGGGATCTTCCCGGACCGGGGCACGAACCCGCGTCCCCTGCATCGGAAGGCGGACTCTCAACCACTGTGCCACCAGGAAAGCCCTCAAATTAATTTTTTAGTGAGGTATTAGACAAGAATTGTGGGTCTTGCTGTATATAGAGACATTCAGTGGTTCCAACACCATTTGTTGAAAAGATTATCTTTTCCCAATGAAATTATTTTGGGTGAAAGTCAATTGACCACATGTATGTGGATCTGCTTCTAGACTCTGTACTATATTCCATTGATTTTCTTGTCTCTCCTTTGGCCAGTACCACAGTCTGGTTCATTGTGGTTTTCAAGTCTTCTAAACAATATAATTCATCCAATTTTTTGTCCTTTTTCAAAATTACTTGAGCTATTTATGTTCTTTTGCATTTCCATATAAATCTTTGAATCAGATTATCATTTTTTACCAGAAAAAAATGTCCTGCTGATTGAGATGGTCTTGAATTTATAGATAATTTTGGGAAAGATATGCATCTTAACAATACTGAGTGTTCCACATTCCCTCCTATCCCCCATTATTTCCTTAATAGAGTTTTGGCTTTTTTTCCCGTTTGGATAATTATGACTAATCCTGCCATAAACATTCTTACATAGTTCTTTTTTCTTTTTAATATAAAGTCTATAAACATCAGTTAATTCTTGTTGATTAATATTTTATTCAAATATTCTATTTAGTTTTGTCTGCTTGTTCTAATAATAACTGAGTGACAGAAATTAAAATCTGTATCATTGTGGATTTCTCTGTTTTTCTTTACTTCTTCAAATTTTTGTTTTATGTACTTTGAAGCATGGTGATTAGGTATATGCACATTTAGGAATGTCATGTCTCACTGAAGAAGAGGTTATTTATTAATCATAAAGTGATATTTTCTGATTATATATGTTTTCTTCAAGACTACTTTCTCTGATATAAATATAGGCAACTCATCTTTCACAAGCTTATTGTTTTTGTGATAAATCTTTATGTATTATCTTAATTTATTTGGTGGTGTCCTTAAATTTAAAGTGTCTCTCTTGTAAATATTCTTTGCATTTGTCCTCTTAATTCTTTTTTTTTTCTTTTGTTCTTTCTTTCCTGTCTGTTTTTAGATTAATCAAGTATTTTTTGCTATTCCACTTAAATTTCTCTATTACCTCTTTAATTATATCTCTTTGTATTATTTTTAGTGACTTTTCTGTAAATTTTACTCTGAATTCTAACTTATCACAGTATTATATTTTAATAATATTATAACACCAAATGTTTGATATAAGAAACTTAAAACAGCAGTACTATATTTCCCTTTCACAGCCTTCCATTTTTATGTTGCTATTGTCATTTATTCTATTTCTCTACATGTTATATACTCCATATGCTTTGTTATATGTTTGCTTTATATAGGCAATTGAGTTTTTAAAAGAAAATTAGAAAAGGGATATTTATTATGATTTCTAGTGATCTTCCTTTTTACTAATAAATCCAGTTTTCCATCTGGTGTCATTTTCTTCTATCTGAAGGACATCCTTTAGCATATTTTTTCATGTATATATGCAGCTGACAATTCCCCTCAGCTTTCAGCTGAATACTGAAAATTCCTTATTTCACATTAATTTTTTGAAGGTTACTTTTTCAGGGTAAACAATGCTATGCTGATAGGTTCTATTTATTCTGCATTTTAAACATGTCATTCCATTTTCTTATGCTGTTATTTCTGATGAGAGGTCAGCAATAATTCTATGATGTGTTCCCCTTTATTTAATTTGTCCTTTTCTTCTGGCTGCTCTTAAGATTTATTTCCTCATCTTTTATTTTTAGCAATTTGACTATAGTGTGTCAACCTGGGGTTTTCTTTGTATTTGTCCTACTGTGGCTTATCAAGATACTTGGTCCTTGGGATGGTAGTTTTAGCAAATGTGAAACATTTAGGCCCATATTTATTACAATACATTTTCTCCATCGTTCTCTGTCTTCTCAACTCCTAGGACACCAATTACACAAATGTTAGAAAATAAATGTATATTACCTCACAAGCAATTTATTGAGACTCTAATTTAATACTCTTGTTATCTTTCTGTGCTTCAGTTTGTATGATTTTTGTTAATCTATCTTCGAGTTTATTGATCCTTCTGTTCTTTTCAATGTGCTGTCAATCCCTTTTTATTTCATATGTTGTATTTTTGAGTTTAGTTATCTTCATTTGTTTCTTTTTCATAGTTTCCAAATGTATCCTGACAATCTTCATATTTTTACCATCTTTTACTCTAGGTTTTATAAAATATAAAATATTTTATAAAATATTTTAAATATTTAAAATCTTTAGCTGTCAATTCCAACATTTGGGATGTTTGTGGGTCTGTTTCTACTAACTGATTATTTTCTTGACTATGGTTCACATATTTCTGTTTTGTTGCATATTATTATGATGTAGTTTCTTTTGTGTTATTATTTCTACTCATCTTGTGTGAAACACATAGAATTTAAGCTATGCTAAATAGTTAGAAATGGAGTTAAAGTGGCCAATGTGAACTTCCATATTAGTTGTTTTGAAATGCCCAGTATAGAACTGTGTGTGAGTGATAAATTAAGAGTGTTACTTTAGGTAAGGAATTTGTTTGGTGATATCTGTAAAAAGACTTCACTGGAACTGAAGGAGTAACTGATAAAGACAAGACCTGCTGGGACACAACAATTAACCCTACTGGCAGATTCCTTACAGTGACACCACTGAGCCAAGCTACTTGAAGGCTCTTTGCTGGAAGACTCCACTCCAGGTTGCTGAGGGCTATTCTGGACAGACACTGCTGGATGCTCTGTCAGAACAGAAGGTGACTTCCTACTCACATTTTTGCAAGACCAGTTGCCAGACTGGAGACCACTGCTCCTGCTGAGATGCCTCCTTCCTGGACTTCTCCTTGGAGTCATTTGTTACTCTCTTTCTACCTATTTTGACTAACCTGTGTTGTGTGCTAATTGTGTACAATGAACCGAGTGATTCATGAATTGAATATTGGCTACATTTCATATATCTCCAATCCCATGATTCTTACCCGGCCTTACCACTAGGCCTTGCAACAAACACAGGACATTAATAATGTACAAGAAATTGTGGGTGATACACTGTAGAGATTCTTGATTATATTCTTATTCTCTGAAGAATCTTGTTCTAACAGGCAGTTAATTACTGGCACATGCCCTTGAACTTGTTGATATTGGTTTCATGGTTTGTTAATTGGGTCTTGGGTTTGGATCATAGTTCTAGGGAAAACCCTCTATTTCTGGGATATAGTTTTTGCATTTAGAGTGTGGCCCTGCCCAGTTTTCAACAGAAAGCTTAATATGCCAAACAAACTTCTCTACAGAATTCACACTTCAAATTGTGTTTCCTCTATGGTAGGCAGTTGCTGAAAAATCTGGACTTCTTGGATCCTTGCCCAAGTGAGCATAATTTATGGGGAAGCCTTGGATTTGAAGAAAATTTATACTTACATTTTGGAGCTCTTTCCTCTGTAAGTCCATTGTATCCAGATTTTCCTTCTTTAATATCTAACTGCTTTTGCAGTTGCAAACATCTCCTTTCACTTCTATGGCCATTAAAACTGTGGCTTTCTGGGCTTCTCTGGTGGCGCAGTGGTTGAGAGTCCGCCTGCCGATGCAGGGGACACGGTTTCGTGCCCCGGTACGGGAAGATCCCACATGCCGCGGAGCGGCTGGGCCCGTGAGCCGTGGCCGCTGAGCCTGCGCGTCCGGAGCCTGTGCTCCGCAACGGGAGAGGCCACAACGGTGAGAGGCCCACGTACAGCAGAAAAAAAAAAAACAAAAAACTGTGGCTTTCTGTTTTAACTGATTCATTTATGTGTGTTGTGAAGTGCTTCACAGAAAAAGCCATGTACATCCTATGTCTCATTCACTGTGTTTTTCTTCTTTTAAGAGTTAAGCAGAATACAGTTTCTGCCAGATTTTGATACCTTCAAAGAGTTGTTTTTATATTTTATCCAGAGTTTATAATTATTCTTTGTGGGAGAATTAGTCCAATAAAAGCTTTTCCACCATTATCAGAAACAGAAACTATGGACCAGTGATCTATAAACCTACTTCTTTGAACCATAAGGATTCAGAAAGGCTATGTCACCATCTGATAAGAAGGTGTTCTACTACCCTCCATTTATATTTCTGTAGCTTTAAATTACTCCATTTACATATTGATCTTTCTCTTAGTATTTTACTTAAAGAAAATATTCTACTATCTGAAAATCATGTTTCTTGTCTCAGGAATATTTCCCAGTTTAGGAAACATAATTTTTTTTTAATCTGATTTTTCTAATTGAATATGTTTACAAAGATCATATTATGGCAGAACCTGTAGGAACACAGCTCATTTGCTATACTCCTGGGTTATCCAGAAATGTTGCTGATCCATGCTTGGTTCTAAATGCTTGACCTTTATTAGAACATCTTGGAGTTATCAAGGCCAGTGGCAGCAATGCATGGTGGGTCATGAGGAGTGGTAGTAAGTGTCTTTAAGGCTATGGAAGGACACTCTTAGCTAATTCAAATTCTCAATATATGTACTCCAATGCGTCAAATGTTTACATGAGAAAACCATTTTAGTTTTTTATTTTCTGGAATGATGTTGTTGTCCTTAAGTCTTTTTCTCTTGATTTAAAAATCGAAAACTAACTGACAGTTCACCATAACGAAATACTTTTCTGATCATAAAAAACTGAAATATAACTAGAGGTGTTTGTCACAAGTTGTTTTACAATGCTTCAAAAATGATATACATGAAATGTAGAATATAAAAGGGTTAATTGATATGAGTGGTTTATCATGGCCATAACTCAATTTTACATGTAGGCATAAAGAATAAAATGATTGATTAGAAACTAACACAACATTGTAAATCAACTATACTTCAATAACAAAGAAAAAAATTTTAAGAATAAAGTGATTGAAGGACTCCTTAATTTCTTACTACTCCTAAAATATTGGCCTTGTTCAGAGAAAATATAACTATAAAATTCAATTAAAATGTTTGCTTATTCATTTATAGCCATGACTATGAACTACATTGCATAATTCATTTATAGATATGTACCAAATACATGATATTTTGTGAGGTCATCTCATACCATCAGCAAAAGTCAGTGTAATGAAATAACGTACTATAATTGAGATGGAGGCTGGGGAAAGGAGAATACCTTCATGTAGAGGCAGTTCTCTTTATAATCTCTTTACTATAATGTTGACCAGTATACTATTAATTTTCTGTGCAATTTTGTAACCTCTATTTCTAATATTATAATAAAGTTGTTATAGACACTCAATAACAATTATAGAGGCAATAAATTCACAGACATTATAAAAAAAAACTGAATAAGAAACAGTCCTAAGCTTGTGGAGTTGATAATGTCCTAAGGAGATATACTGTAATGGAACATGATCACTGCTATAACAGACGCTTGTGCGTCATGTCATGGAAATGTTAAGTCTGCATGGAAAATACTCTCTACAATACTTTTGTTGTGTAGTATTTCATACATAAAGAAAATTATAGAGACTAAATATTACCAACACAGTCTATCTATGGTTTATCTATTAGAAATTCCTAAAATTTTGAGTCAAAAATGTTCAATAAAGTATTACAGTAAACTTGAACTCCTTTTTGTATTCCATTTTCCCCCTTTCCCTGAAGATAAACCGTCTAGAGAAGTTGTATTAATTCTTTGCATGTTTTTGAAACTTTGACTGCATATGTTTATATCAAGGAGAAACATGTATCATAGCCTGGCATTTTTTTAAATGTTCACAACTTATTTTATCATTCAACGTTATCTTTGAGAGATTAGTCTGCCACAAAGTGTATTCATTTTCACTGTTGAAACACATCTAGTTATGTGAATATACCACTATATACTAATCAGTTTTCCAGCTGATGAATATTGAGTTGCTTCCAATTTTGTGCTATTACAAACAAGGCCATTATGAATATTCTTGCTTGTCTCCTTGTCTATAGTTCTAAGAGTAAAACTATCTCTAAGGTATTTACTGAAGTGTGGAATTGCTGTGTCTTAAGAGATGCAAATTCTCAGTCTTACCAGATATTGCAAGTCAAGTCTCCAAATTTGTTGTAACAATGTTCACTTCCACTGAGTATGAAACTATGTTTTTCCCTACATTTTAACAATATTGGGTATTGTCAGATTTTTAAATCTATTGGGCATAATGCTGCTTAATGTGAATTTTGTATTTACTAATGAGGTTGGTTAATATATTTATCAATCCTTTAGGGTTCTTCTCCTGTAAATTGTCAGTTTATGCTCTTTGCCCATTTTAAAATAAATTATGTGGGAATTTTTTTATTTGTAGGGTTGGTTTGTATTATATGTTTCTTAAGCCTATCTCAATATCAGAAGTGAAAAATTGATAGAACATGTGAAGAAAATTGTACTCAAACAATTATCTGTAGAACATGAGTAGGTTGTCAAAATCCCACCTATACTTGACCATTTAAGGTCAAATTGCATGCGTGCACGCACACACACACACTTCTTGGATCACATCTTAGAATGTAGGCGTCTCTATAGAATTAGGAAGTTAGTTCATTTATACAAGCTATAATACACATCAGATGTAGAAAGGAAACAAATACATCTGGATTTTCCATGTGAAAGAAACAGATTAATCATGAACAATAGTAGGGTGGAGAGACTTTAGTTGATGGTCCTCTAGCCTGGGCGTGTACAAACCAAGACAGAAATTTGAAATAATCACTTTTGCCTTTGTTGCCCATCCATCTCTTTCTCTGCTCCTCTGTAGTTTGAAGTCTTCTGGCATCTCATCTTTTCTGCTCTATGATGGCTCAGTTCTCTGGGTTGGGCCTTAGCTCTCTACTCCAGTGAGCATTGAGATATATTGCTGTTAGGTATCAAGAGAATAACAATGTGATTCACACTAATGTGAGAGTTACTGATTACATTCCAAAATGGTTTATGTATAAAAGGTTGTCAATGACTAACTGGTAAAATTTAAAAGAAGGACAGGATATGCATTAAATAAAGTAGTGATAGGCACTAAGCTAGTATCATGTGTTTTAATTTTTAGCTCTCAGAGTATTTGTGAAAAAGATGTAAATATACATACTCTTTCCACAATGTAGAAGCAAATCCAGGACATATGTAGTAGGAACTTGATGCTGAGAATTTGTCCTCTGCCCATCAATTACATTACTAGGATGGGCTACATAAAAGACCTCTTTCTTGCCCGATGTATGTTGGAACCACATGTCTTTCTGGTCCTCAAGCATAGAATCCATCTCACTCTCTCAAGTCACTAAATTTGTTCCTATTATCTATCAGGATAAGAAGGAGCAAAACTTTGACACAACCTTTGGAAATTGTACTGACCATGTTATACACCAAGGACAAATTTTACAAATTAGAAATTACTTAAAAGCAAAACAATTATTTTCAAAGTATTAACCATATTAGATATGATCACAGATTGAAACAATAACTAAATAAAATACACAATTTGAATTGTGTAGCGAGTTGTCTGTAAGAGTAAAAATGGCCAACTCAAATGTGGACTAAATTGTAAAGTTAGTTTTTCCTTGAAGCTTCCTTAAAAATTCTTTTTATGAGTTTATCAATGTCTCCTTGAAGCTACTCAATTTTATAAAACTTGAGTAGACTTGATTTAACAGAACTTTATTGCGCACTTACTCTGTACAACGTCCTGTGGTGTTAGGCATTTTGGAGTACAAAAAAAGGGGGCACATAGTTCCTCCCTTAAGTTGCTTGCAGCAATGCAGATCAGAAGGTGACACGAAGCAGGTGGTGGTGTAAAATGACATGGAGGGGTTGGGACTGTAGTAAATTGGAAGCAGAGGCAACCATCCAATGGGGTAAACAGTGAGCTACTCAGCTCCAGCTCATTATTGCCGTGTAGGAACATAGACACACGGTTGCCAGATCTTGTTATTTTTTTTCCTCAGGAACATTTTTATGTGAAATATGATTTTCAATCATTGACAACAATTTTTAAAATTAAATGCTAAAAAAATATTGCAAGTTGAGTGTGGCATAACAGACTGAAAAATTTAAAACCACAACTGTAAAGTGTATGCCTGGAATATTCAGCTCATTTCAATGAGAATAATTAAGCAATCCTCTTCCAAGCACTGTCATTCAATTGAAAATGATCCATGATATCTAGGCTACCAGATCTGCTATGGATTGAATATGTCTTCCCAAAATCCATATATTGAAACTCTAATCCTCAATGCTATGGTTTTGGAGGTGGGGTTTGGGAGAGGTAATTAGTTCACGTGGGAAGAGTCCTCATGAATGAAATTTCAGTGTCCTTGTAGAAGAGACATGAGAAAGATGATCCCTCAGCCATGCGAGACTGTAATGAGAATACAGCCATCTGAAAGCCAAGAAGAGAGTTTTCACAAGGAACAGCGCTGAAATCTTGGACTTCTAGACTCTGGAACTTTGAGAAATAAATTTCTGTTGTTTCAGTCACTCAGTCTATGGTATTTTGTTATGGCAGCCCAGGCTAAGACAAGTTCCAAAATAAAATAACTCATTTTTTTCTATTTCCATCTTACTTTTTACTTGCCAGCATTTGACAAACATGACCATTCCTTCCTAATGGTGCCCTATTTTCTAACCTTCCCTCCAAAGTACATTGACAACCCCTTCCCAGTCTCCTATGTGGCTCCATCATTCTGAATGACGTTCAGCTCTGGGTGTTACTTACCTTTGTATCTCCAGTCTTGATTGCTCATCTATGCCTCACAGCCATAGATCCACTTGGATGTCTAACAAGTATCTTGTCCAGAATCTACTCTTGATTTTCCTCTAATCTTATTTCTTCTTGAGTCACTTTCATTGCCACAAACGGTGTCAGTTAATCTACTCACTTCTTCAAGGTATAAATCTAAGATTCCTCCTTGATATTTTCATCTCAAATATATATACATTTCTCTATATATTTACTGTGGCCACACGAGCCCTGTCTACCATCATCTTTCACCCTGAAAACCAATAAAACTTCTCAACATGCTTCCTTGAACGAATTGGTGCTTATTCTCATAGAGCAACCGGAGATCTTTGAAAAATGTAAGTCTTATCATGTACTTCTCACTTTAAAGTCTTTAGTGGCTTCCTAGGACTTTTGGGTAAAATTCAGAATTCTTACAATGGGCTGCCACCTCCAGGTGGTCTAGCCTCTGTTGCCTCTTACAGCACAGTCTGTCTTGTTCAGTGCATTCCACCTGCATTTATTTCCTTCAGCAAACCAAGCTTCTTCCCATGTCTGAAATATAAACATGGACACTAAAACGTTTAGAAAGACCTCCTCTGTCTAGCTGCTATAGGATTTCTATGGTATCCCAACCCTTCAACTAAAATATCCTAGTCGATGTCAAGGTCAGGAAGTCCAGTGAAATGTTGGTATATGTTACCTTTAGCCATCGTCTGGAACATTCCTGAGAAACTAAGTTGTAGGTAGGGTTTTTCATTCATGTGAGTAACCTTTCTGATATCAGTGTTTTCCTATTTTATTTTGATACAAACTTATATTCTATTGATTGCCTTATTTTTTTTAAAGAGCATTTCCCAACACAAAGTCTACATTAATTCCTGCCTTGCATATTTCATTTAGAAGATCACATTACCTCAAAATGGATCTAGGAGAGCCAAAGAAAATCTGAATATATTCTATTTTTTCTGCAAATATTTATTGAATTCTTACCATATGAGAGACACTGTACTAAGTTACTGGGATATATTAATAAGAAAAAATGGAAACCTCTCATGAGCTTATGAACCAATGGGGGAAATAGCTATAAATCAAATAATCACACAAATAATAGATACTATTATAACCTGAGATAAGTATTAATAAGAAAAGGGTCAGCATGCATTGAAAGAGTATGACAGGAAGTTGGCTTAGTTTCCGGGGCTTAGGAAAGCCTTCCTTGGAAGTAACGTCTGAGTCGAGATATGAAAGATTTGAAAGATGAGTAGGCATTAATCAGATGGAAGGAGTTTAGGGAGATAGGAAGAAGGAGAGTTTCCATGGGTGGAAATAGCAATATGCAAAGGCCCTGAACCCAAAGAGTTTGGTGTGTTCAAGAAGCTGAATGACGACTAATGTGCCACAACCACCAGAAGCAAATGAAGATTTGGTGGAAGATGCTATTGGAGGAATAGACAGATACAGGAGGAATGGGGTGGATCACCCATATGTTGGTCTGGAGTTCAACAGAGACCTACTTAAAAATTCTAAATATCTTGTTTTACAATGTTTCCTTCATCACTCATCAAAATTTTACACAGAGAAAGGAAGGCATAAGTAAAAATATCTGTGAGATAGTGCTTATTAAGTAATTTATGTTAAATATTATACAAATTGAATTTAAAATGTCTAAAGAATGAGTAACACAGATTTTTTAATGAATATTTTGCCTGCAATTTTTTTTTTAAATCCTAGTGAGCTGATTCCAAGGTGAATTCCCTAGCCAGTACCAGTCTGAACCAGCTGTCAAGTCAGAAGCAAATGCAACCTGTTGTCATTATATGTTTCACCTAGAAATCATTTAAGAAGAGAAAACTTGCTGCCAGACCACACTTAATGCATTCCTAATGGACAGGGAAACCATGCACCTTTAGCCCTGGTAAGAGTCCTATTTAGCACAATCACAAAGGGCTTTTCAAACGTAGACAAGTATAAAAAATGAGCATGTGGAGGAAAATCAGAAAGTGCATCAGAACTGATCACTATGAGAGCTACTTGATCTATTCTTTTAATAGAATATAAAAGACTAAGTGAGCTCCCGGAACTAGAGTACTTAAATACTGTATCTGAGCCAAGGGCCTCATCACTGTTACAAATTTTGATAAAGCAACCTGACTTTGGGAATTTAATCTATATCAATTATCAACAACAATGACAACAAAATACACTGCTGTTATAAACACTCTTCACATATATATATATATATATATATATATATATACACACACACACACACATGTACATGTACATTTACATATAGGGATATAGGTACAAGAATACTTATAGCAACATTGTGAGGACAAAAACTTGGCAACAGCCTAAACTCCCATCAGTAAAAGAATGCTTCCATGAATTATGGTAAATCTAGGCCATCAAGTATTTACAATAGTGAAGCATGTCTATGTGTTTACCTGGAGAAGTCCATAAAATAATGTAAATTAAGTGAAAAGGAAATTGGTGTCTGTAACACAAACTCAGTTCGGTAAATAAACAAAACATGTGTATATACATAAATGTTTAGTATAAGGATAAAATGTGTTCAAGGATAACTATTTTATTAAATGAGTTGGGCTTAATAAGATTCAATCATGAAAAAATATTCTTTCTTGACACTCCCTGTTGAATTCACTATGTCGACACTTTCTTTCCCAGACCTGCACAGAATTTCAACTAGGTCCCATAGCTTTTACAGTCCCTCTGAGATAATTTTTAGAAATCCTCTAACAATGGACTACTCCTATAAGTCAATAGGAAGAAAAGCAAAAACGAAAAGACAATTAAAAAATGGGCAAAGTTCTTTCTAAACATACACTCTACAAAAGAGTACACCAAAATGGTCAATAAATATATCTAGTAAAGTGGAACATATCTGCATCCCATGACCTAGCTACTCTTAGGTTTATACCCATCAGAAATGTGTACATGCGTTTACCTAAAGACATAGACTCAAATGTTCAGAGCAGCACTCTCTGCGTTAGCCCAAAGCTGGAAACTATCCAAATACCCATCAACAGTAGAATAGATTTTTTTTTTTTAAGTTAGCTGGAGCATAGTTTACGAACAGATAACTTTTGTAGTCAAGCCAGAGAAACTTGTCTTCTTCAAGTGAGCACCACATTTATCTACTTGTCTGTCTCCATGACATCTTGTCATGCTGTTACCACCTCCTGGGTCCCCCACTGTTCCTCCACAGCCAGAGGAACATCTACACAAACTGTAAAGCTAACTAAAATGTTAGTCACCCCACTAGATATCCTCTGATGCAGCAAAAATCTTCTCATTATCTGACTTCCCACTATGTTTTATGCTGACGGCATAAGAAAGCGGAAGCAAGCCGTCCCGAAATGCACCATAAAAACGCAGTGCTAATAGACAGGACATCCTTGAAGAGCAGAGATGAACTGCTTTCCTCCAGACTGAAATGAGAGGAACACTTTTTTCATGCTTGAGCCGTTAGTAAATGTGGTCTCTGACAGAGTAGTCGAAAAAATAACCTAGCAGGGACAGTATTCTAATGTTAACCTATCCACCAGGATTGAGAGTCAAGAGGGTTCAGTCTTCCTTTGTCACTGCTCAAAATGTCCAGCTTTTAAATGTCAGACAGCATTGCCTTTAAGTCACAAATACTGTCTCGCTTAATTCGTTTATCTAGCTCTCTGAGTCTTCCTAAGGAAGAGCCCATCATTAGGCTTAAATTGTTTCAGATAGGGTCCCCCTTCCACCCCTCCCAGCTCCAAAACATTTCTTTTGAAAAGTCTGTACTGAAAATTTGTCTTACTTTGATATCTGATATCTATTTCATCAGCACCTCAGTCCAAGCTAAGGGAGGAACAGTTCTATGTTAATAGTCTGTATTACATCTTTCAAATGTATGAAGACTTTGATGGGAGTATGTATTTCATTGGCCATTACATACAGTCCCAGATATGAACCACATTCTATGTGCCAAGAACTATAGGAGGTAACAAGGATGCCAACATGATTAAAATCAGATTCCTACCCCATTGTTATTTTCATGATGAAGGCAAAACAAATGCCAGAGTAATACTCTAACTCTGAAATATTATTTCAACAATATTTGACTTTAAAATTTTTAACACGATTTAACAGTAACTTCTATCAGGAAAAAGTAGCAAAGAAGCATCAGCGTAATTTTGTTTATTTGTTTGTTTTTCTTCTTCATTTGATACCTGCATTCATGCCCTGATCTTCATTTTCTTGGGTTAATGACCAAAGAAAATAAACTTCCCTTTTAAACCATCTATTTATAAAACTCTCTTTTTACTTTCTATGAGCTTGGACTCAGCATTGTTTTAAATACTTGAAAAAAATTGGTTGGCATTTTTAAACATGCTTCAGAGGTTTGAAAAGATCTAGTTTAATAAGAGACATTATCAGAAGCCCGAAGGATTTTCTGACCCACAACATACTTCTGCAAGACAGTGTAGAGTCATGTAAAAAGAATTAGGGATATTTGGGTTACAGCAAAATTGACTAATTCTTTTAGTTCTGAGACTTTGGCTAGTTTACTAAACTTCCAGAATTACAGTTTGCTCATCCTTAAAAAAATGATAATGCAGCCTACTTTATGAAGTTGCTTAGTGGATTCAGAGATAAAATATACACACTGCTTAGCATCAAATACTGTTAGTTTTCTTTCTTATCCGCTTATCTGATAGTGTTAATGTTAAGACTCATTCTTTTCTAAATATTTTAAATTTCTCTAGTTTAAAAACATTTTGAGCCTTAAAAATTACTTTGGTATTGTAACTATACCTTAAAATATTTAAATAAAACAGTCCATGGATTTATAAATGTTTCATAAGCACTGGAAGAGTAAGACCTGGTAGACCTGGGCAGGTAGCTGATGGGCACAAAGGAAACAGGCTTCACCTTCCATGTTCGTGAATTTATGTGAATAATCAGAGCTTCACATGGGGTTGGTCATTTTATCAGAATCTATACTATATAAGAAGAAAGAAATGCATACCTTAGATTGGAAAAAGATTCTCTCTCAAGTGATTTAAAAAAGCACACCTTTTTTTTTTTTTTTTTTAATCTTTTTGACAACTTGATTGGGGAAGTGGGGTAGAAAATGGCCCTACTTAAGAAACCTAAGCAAAGTATTGGCAGGCAGTGACTTTAAATTGCACATTAAACTAATCCAGGGCTATGCCTTAATAAAGGCTAGGGCTGGGAATTCTTATGGATTTTCTAGCTCATTGCCGGGACAACATCGAAAGGCAATAAATGTTCTATTACTTACACAAGCTGCTAGTTTTCAGAAAATTAGTCACCAGTGACCTTTTACCCTTTGTCTTGCTCTCCTTCTCAGTAACTGTACCTGATCTGAATCAAATGCAGAACGGTCCACAGAAAAGTTTCTCTAATAACCTGCTGCAAACCTAAATAACTGGGTTTTGGTATCAGCAATAACGTTGATGTATTAGGGAAAAATACAATTCTATACATTTATTTGACCTTGAAACAAAAGCTACGTTCCCTATTTATTAAGTTATTGTTTTAAGTAGATTAAATCTCATTTCCAACAAATAAATCTCAGACCAAACAAGTCGAATATGAAAATGACATTCAGTTGAAAGTTCTTGATCTCTATACACCTAACCAATAATATAAGGTTCTTACCGGTTTTTTTTGTGAGCATTTGCCTACATGCAGGACTATGAGTCTATGAGCCATGGGGGTTAACCACGAGGTGGAGGAGACTTGGCGTCTCAGGGCTGGTAGTGGAGGGGAACAGAAAAGGAGAGAAGTTATGTGACTTGGGGGAACCAGTCCTTGTATTGAATTATATTGATTAGTTTTCCAGTTAGCAGGGAGACCTCCTTCTGACCCTATTTTCAGGGTCACTAGATCATAATGCAATCTCATGAAGAGGCCTGTATCCCTGCCTATATTGCTTTCCAAGGAAAGTATGGACCTGAAAATCGCCCAGTTAAAGCTTTCTCTTTTTTCCTCCTTTTGCTGGACTCCACCTAACAAAGGCATATATAAATTGCATATACAGTGTAATAACAATGCTACAACGGACACAAGATAAGATATAAAAATGGTTCCAACCTTTTGCCAAAAGGCTATTTTAGAAATTGAATCTTGTGAACAGCATTTCATCTGAATCAGGAAAGTAAAATAATAGCATCTGACAAACAGGTGGGTCTGCTATAAGATGGACCCCATATCAGAGAAACATTAAAAGTGTATTAAAATATGGTTGAAGCCTAACACTAAATATGAAAGACTTATAGGAGATATTTTTGGTTTATTCGTGTGCATTTTCATCTTAGACCAAACATGATTGATTAAGGGGAAGACAAAATAATTATGTTTCCATGAATATTTATGAACCAAAAAATACTTGTTTTTTTAAAGATGATGGAATAATTTCAAGACTAAGTCCCATAAAATTTTATTTATATGAAACAGCCTGGAAAGTCTATAGTTTAATGAGGCATTTATTGAGATCCATGAGAAACTGGCAAAGAGACTTTGACATCATGTGGACAAATCAAATGACATTTTTCACATTTCAACTAATTGTATTGACACTGGACTATCATACCAACAATCGGTAGTATGATGTCATTTGACACGCAATTAGAGCTACTTTGTAGGGCCTGTTGATGCTTTGGAATCTGTTTCCTTACCTGCTATGCCTCTATGTCTTACCTTATTTGACTAAAGGAAGATGTCTCATCTTTGAACATCGACTTGCCTATAATGTGGTAACTCAAACTTCCGGCTCTGTGCTGAAGTAGTGGGTCACTCTCAGCCTCACTTCTTCTGCCTCAGTCTTTATATGCACACTTAATATTTGGTAGTTAATCTACTTTTCTCTTCACTTAGAGACATCCTGGGCTACTAACATCACTTCATGAATCAAAACCTTCGGTTGACTCACTAGACTTTGCCAGTTCATATCACCTGGAGAATGCCATGGATCCAAACTTCTTTTTATTAATTCAGGTCATTCTATAATGTATGAGTATCAATAAAATATATGAGGTAGAGATGTTGAAAGAGATAAATAATAGAATTGCTAGAACCACAAAAGTGCAACGTTATCAAATAATTCTCACCAACCAATAAGCAAGACTCAACCAGTTCTACCCAAGTCCTTAAGAAGTCTCCCAGAGCATACAAGTTCTCCATGACACTGTCTGCTCTCATTGTCTCAAGCTGTCAGAAATATCAATGAATGGAGAGATAGAGTGTTTTCCATTTTTTAAACCCCCTTCATATCACTGCCCTTGACACTTTCTCCCCCAGAAATGCCCATGTATTTTCATCAATATATCTTTTCCCCATCAAACATGTAATGAGCCCAGCCTCCCTAGGTATGAGATGAAAGCAGCCCACTGGCTGTGACTTTGTTAAGCATGTCATGCTCAGCACAGCAAATGTGAAGCCTGGCCTGAGGAGCTGGCTTTGCTGCTGCTGTTAGTTATGTGCCCATAGGAAACTATGTTGAAACTAGCCAAGATGTCAGTTGAGACTTCTGTGGAGAATAAAGGGAGAGCTATGGAGAGGGAAAGAGAGCTCGGCAGAGCTGTTTTTAGCCCCATTTCTCACTGAAGGCCTAGAGTGTCTTGTTTTATTTATATGACTTTTGTTATGAGTAAGTTAGTAAAGAAAAGAGATTGAAGCCCAGATAGTGAATCTACAGATATAATTTAGATCTTAGTTTGATATTTATATCTTGGGTCATGTATAGAGGTTTGTTTTGGGCAGAAAATTGTTTGCCTGTCATTCATCCATGATACCATAGTAATTATAACATGATCTGTGCAGTCTTGTATGCTTAGTTTTCTGTTTTTATATTATGTTCTATTTATAATATAGTACAATCAAGAATGAATAGAAATAATCTTGGCTGACTGTCCTGAATAGTTTATTCATTACTCAGACTAGTGGTGATTTAAAGTCTCCTTTTTATAAAATAACAAAATTGGTACCTCTTAAACAGTTTTACTTCATATTGTTAGTGAAGAGGACTAGAAAAGACAAAACGCCATCCGTTTCGGCCAATATTCTGATGCAATTACCTTGTAATCATTCTCTAATGCTCTTGGAATTCAAATTTAGCTATGTATAAGTTAACATGCAAGTGTCTCAACATTTTCAACCTTCTATTGAACTTTCTGCAGTCTTCTTCATAGTTTGACTGGAATGGCTGCCTTTTTTAAAAAAATTTTATTTATTTGTTTATTTTTGGCTGCATTGGGTCTTCATTGCTGCAGGTGGGCTTTCTCTAGTTGCGGCGAGCGGGAGCTACACTTTGTTGCAGTGCACAGGCTTCTCATTGTGGTGACTTGTTGCGGAGCACGGGCTCTAGGCGGTGTGGGCTTCAGTAGTTGCAGCTCACGAGCTCTAGAGCACAGGCTCAGTAGTTGTGGCACACGGGCTTTGTTGCTCTGTGGCATGTGGGATCTTCCCGGACCAGGGATCAAACCCCTGTCCCTTGCATTGACAGGTGGATTCTTAACCACTGCTCCACCAGAGAAGTCCTGGCTGCCTTTAATATGGCAGAAATTGTTGTTGTTTAGTGTATATGTCACAACTTAAAATAAGAGAATTAACTAGTCAATTTGTTACACAGAATACCAAGAAATTTTAAAGGTAAAAATCTATTAACTTGAATATGAAAAGTCCTAAATAGTCACAGCTATAATTAACTTACACCAATCAGTATACTTTTTAAAAGATAAAATTTAAAAAAAGTTGGACAAATTGACGAAATTATTTGATTAGATTACCCAATCATTTCCTAAGCAGCTATAGAAGTTAGATGCCATTTAAAATGAGGGACACCAGAGGTAATAAGATATCAGTCTTTCCCTCAAGGAGCCCATAGTTTGCTTTATATATCTGGCTTAGGATGTGGTATGTTTAGGAACAATCAAAACGTATAAATCAAAATTTCCTACAGAATGGCGACAGATTCATTTATTTCTTATTTTCATGAAACCATGCTCAACTAAGTATCTGGCCAGTTGCAAGAAATAAACAACTCTAGCTAGTGAAAGTAGACAGGGATTTAGTGCAGGAACATGCTCCTATAATGCTGGAGGAGTGGAATTTCCACAAGGCCCCCAGGAAAGACTTGGAGAACCCCAGCACCGGGAGGCCATGCCCTACAGTCTTCAGGAGGGTGGGGCACGGGGAGAACTGTGTTCAAGAAGGCTCTGCCAGAGCTGTTCTCCTGGACTAGGGAAGTTCCGCCAGCCCAGCTACCAATGCCCCTTGACACCCACTGAGCTAATGACTAGACACTGAACGCTCAGGCAAGGGTACCCAATGTCTCCAAGATCGTGCCTGTTGGCAGCAGCCGCTGAAGCAGTGGGAATAGAATCCTTTAGTTCTGTCTTTACAATCTCATGCAAGTTCAAACTGGTGGGGTCTAATTAGTATCCTGAGCTCCACCTTTGAAGGACTCTAAATAGATAAACTTCTCATCCTTCCAGACTTTGGAATCTGGGGATGTCCACTAGAAGAAGATAGGGATAGTGGTGGTATGCCAGCACACCACATCTGCCACAAACTGTGCCTATACTGAAATGCTCAAAATTTTCCTCAAGATCTTTTTGTTAATTAAAATGCAAAGATACTTCATGTACGTGTGTCCATGAGGCATAAATATTTCTCAAACTTTAGGTTCCCTGCACAGTGAATTACTGCCTCTACTGCTCTCTTCTGGACTGTACACACACTTACCTCTTTCTGGAAAGCCTAACATCCAGCAGACTTTGCTTCCTCTAGGACGCTATGGACATCCCACTAGGGGGGCTGTGCTTACCTAGGTCACAGGACTTTACAGTCTATGAAAAAATTGGTTTTTTATTGTGTGTTTCTCTGGCATGACTATAAGCTCATGGAGAGCATGAAATGAGCCTTGTGTTCAGAGTAACTAATTTATTGCCTGCTATGTATTGTACACAAACAAATGAGTGAGTAATTTTAAACATGACAATTTATTTTATTTTATGTAAATATCATTTTTTTATTACTTGACCACCTTCGTGTATGACTTTATTCTGCAAGCACTGATTAACAATCTGCTATGTGTAATGCATGGCAGATTGTGTGTGGTCCTGGAGATACTCTAACAGTAAATTTAAACCTATCTCTATCCATGATTTTTAAATGGTATAAAAGAGTGTTTATATCCCTGACCTTTTTATACATTATAACTTTCCCAGAATGCTATATAACAAATCCTTTAAAAACAATCTAATTTGTTTGCAACATTTTAGCCTCTAGGAAAGAAAAGAACTAGTAAGAGATATGCCAATGAAAAACTATAAAACAGGAAAAGTATAAAACTTATTGTAGTTTGAATTCTCTTATTGATTTGCTTTTTGACCTTGAGCAAATCGCTTTACATAACCATATCACTACTTCTCCATTTTCAAAGTAAGCCTAATTTTAGTTTTCGTTGCTTGCCTAATGGAAATCTCAAACTCCTTGAAATCTTAACAGAAAGTATAAAGAGAATAATAGATAGAAATTTTCTCTGAATTCTTTAGAGAAATTTGTTGTGTAAATTCAAGGTAGCATTGTAATTACATGGGGCACCATGTGGCATAGTGTTTAAGGAGGCTACTTCACACAGAAAGAAAGGGACTCAGGATTCTGCTGTGCCACAGACAAGCTGGAGACTTGAGGGGGTGAACTTGATCTCATGTTTAAAACTACTAAAATACTAAAAAATAATGTCTATCTCTAAGAGTTATTTCAAGTTTTAAATATATTATTTTGTTTTAGTTGACTACAAAAGTTGCATAAATGTAGATTAAAAGTTGCACAAAACAGACTCATAGAGACAAGCACACTCAGACTGAAATATTAACCCACCTTAGTGTGTAGCATTTGGGTTCATAGAATCACATGGTATTTTACAAAATGTCTATTTTAGAAAAAAATTAATTGAAGGTGTCAGTTCCCTCATTAGGATATTATTATCATCACGTTATACTGTTTTTCCTAAGAAAACAGCATTGTTCTTTTGCCCAGATTCCCTTTAGTTCTATGAGAATGTCTCACACCTCACTCCCATAACTGCTTATATTGTTGCAATAAGGTGCTCATATGCTCCCCCCCAAAACCACTTGGCATGTACGTATTATCCAAATTACAGATTCATGCTTAGATGCAGAGGCTTAAAATAAAACTAGTGGATTAAATTTTATCATATACCATCGTATTAGTTGAAAACAGCCAGGTGTAGTGGAGTCTTATGTAAAAAACTCAAAGTAGAAGATACAAGGTAGTTACGAAGTTGACATTTGGGGGAGCATAATTAAGATCTTTCCTCTATTATATTAGACATATTTAATTGTTTGTGAGTTTCATTTACAGATAGTGTTTCTTTTTGAATCTTTTACACATACAGAACGTCGATGATAGCTGTTTAAGAGCTCAAATTGGAATGAGAGATGCAGTTAATAGCCTATTAAGAGTAGTCTTTAGAGTTGAAACTGTTTTATGTTGTGCATATTTGCATGTTTAAAAGTTTGTGGAGGAAACAAGCCCTGTTTGGTAATAAAAAGCAACCACAGACTTCCTTAAGAAAATAACCATATGGATTATATATTACATTGTTCAAACAGAAAAGAGTAACCGTAACTGTTTGCTTTTAGTCTCCAATGAAATAAGTACAAAAACTGAGTACAAAAAACTCTTATGGCAAATCAACAGAGTAATTTTAGCCAGTTAAATCTAACAATTATAAAGAAGTGATGAATTTTGTACATTTTGAGTTTTCTTTCTTTTTTAAAAAATTTTAGAGTCATTAGATTTCATGAATTGTATTTCACAAAAGTGTAGTCTGAGAGGTACCAGAATAAAAACACACACACACATGAACATACACTAATGCCTGATCCTTCCCCTTTAAACGGTGTGAAAAATACTGCTCTCATTTATTTTCTTCAGTGGCCCTATTAGACATGTAGAACAGAAACTCTTACTGCTCACTCACGTATAGAAAATACTTATATCTAAGAGATTACATGACATGACATCATTAAGGTCACAGAGCAAGCAAGTGTTAAAATCAAATGCCAAGTTTTATTATTCCGTATCTTATGTTCTTCCCCTTATAGCACACACCGTCAGAGAAAGTGATACCCTATGCTAAAAATCTGTTTACCTAGGTAACCTAACCTTGCTTAGTTATTAGCAGTGTGGAGAGAAACATCAAGAAGTTACAAGACAGAAATCCAAAACAGAGGGAATATACGCATAGCTGATTCATTTTGCTGTACAGAAGAAACTAACACAACATTGTAAAGCAACTATACTCCAATAAAAATTAATTTTAAAAAAAGTTACAAGACAGCATCATCTATCTACCTATCTATCTATTCATCTATCTACCTATCATCTATTGAAGAGAGACCTCAAACGGAACATTTACAAATTGTCTAAGTATAGGAGAGAAGGAAGCAAAGGTAAAGTCGAAATACTTTATGTGAGTATAAGGAAAAAGAAGAGGAGGTGAAATGTGTGTGTGTGTATGTGTGTGTGTAAAATAAGTGGATAAAACAGGTATTAAACAAGAAGAAATATGAAATTGACACGATCAAATGCTGAGCCTTTATTTTAGTGACCACCAGTTGAAAGTTAATATTGCAATGAAATCCTGAAGTTAGATGTTAACTCCCCGGAACTGGGCTGCCTTAGTCTGGCATCAGGGTTTCAATCCTACCATAGTCTTATTAAAAAAAAAAAAACTGCCTGGTTTATAGCAAACTGTTGCATGGAGTAGCTTTGTCCTTTTTTTCAGAAGAATTGTAAAGTTTGGGGACATCTCGGGGTAAAGTCTTCCTTCTTAGTTGGTGTTCCTCCTTCCATCTATCAGGTAGCTTAGATGACCCTCCACTGAAGACTTTATTGGCACCTATACCACTTGGGGAACTTTGTCCACACTCTGAGGCAGAAATTTTTTAAAGTTCCATAAATTCTAAAACTGTCCAGAATTTTTCTGATCAAAACCCAGAGACAGTAACTTGGATGTCTTTAATTAATGTTTGCAAAACGCTTTCAATGCTAATGCTGACTAGGTTTGTTATATGAGGAAATAAATAAAACTAAATTAGAATTAACTAGAAAAGTAACATAGAAAAACCAAAAAAAGTTTCAATGTTTGCAAAGGGTTTAGATGTTTAGCCACACTATTACTTCCTTGAAGCTGTCCTAGTAAGGCAATCTTGTAGATAACCCAGTATTTGAGATTGTCATTCTGAAGGCACTTTGGATTTAATTGTCAATCATTTGGGGAGAAATCTGCATGAGATGTGTTATAGACAGTGAAGATGGCCGGTTGAGTCAGTGATAAGCCCTGTATTTGCAAACATGGAAAATAAATCTGAATGTAGTTTTACTTTCCAACATGTCAAATTTCCTGGCTGGTGAAACAGTTTTGGGGACTAAATAAGGCACTGCAACTATGTAGTGGCAGCGACCTTGAATTTCTGACATAGAGTCCCAAGAATTTTAAATGAGTTACTAGCTGATGTCTTGTTAATCAGCCTGATTTTAGTGACACTAGTGTACAGCATATATCAACTCAAATAGCCAATCCTTTTTTTTTTTCTTTTGGCTTGTAGGATCTTAGTTCCCCAACCAGGGATTGAACCCGGGCCATGGCAGTGAAAGCACAGAGTCCTAACCACTGGACCACCAGGGAATTCCTGCCATTACATTTTTTTATTTGCTGTCATTTGAAAATGTACTACAGTTTTTTACCTAACGAAATAATCTAATTAAAACTTTTCATTTATAAAAACAAATTTTAAAACACTTTCCATTAAAAAAATCAAAAATATCAATGCTGAGTATTAAATTTATTAACTTCATAAGTACATGTACTTGTTTTTCAAGAAAGTAGAATTATTTATTTTAAAATTGCCCATTAATTATTAGGTATATGATTATATCTTTATTTTGCTTACAGTTTCTTAACTCAGAAAAGGTAAAATAATTATGCCTTTTCATTAGTAGGATATTTCTAATTTGAAGACTGTACTTAAGGATTGTGCTAATGCTTCTTTCACCCCAGTGACCCAAGCCTTTTAGTAAATTCTGCCTTGATATTAGTTTTCCTAAGTCAGGAAACATTTTCCATATGTCACGAAGCATTATCCAAAGGGAGTTCAGAGCCACAGGGCTCATGCTTTATCATCGTCATCCTGGCTGAAACGAAAGCCGTCTCAGTGATAACGCCCATCTGAGAAATCAGACAAAAGCATTTTTGGTACACTATTGTTCTTGGGTTAGCCACTTCCTCGAACTAGAATCATTTCACAGTTTTTATTAAAATTATTATTTTAGAAAGAACAGCTGAAAAAATAAACTAAGTTGTCTGAGTGAATCTTATTTAGTGTCATCAAAGAAAAATTATCTGTCCTAGAGCAACAGAGTACAATTTAACAGCCGAAATGAACATTTAGAAGTAAGCGGAGGCATTAGAATTTGCTGAGGACCCCAGAAACACATTACTTTCAGTAAACTTAAAAAGCAGCAGAGAAAGAAAAAAGAATGGAGAAATGTGAAAATTAGAAAATTATTAAAAATTATAAAAGAAAAACCACTGTAAAAACTATTATAAAAGCATAGAATGAAGGCAAAAATAAAATAAATTATCTAAGACTAAAATAATTAGAATAGAAATCAGATTGTATAATTATTAATGTATTCATATACATTAAAATGTAGGTATGTTTAAAGACATTGAATAAGTAAATATAAAGGGAGAATCAGCTATTCGTTATATAGGTTTTGGTTAGGGGCAGATTCTTATAAGCATTTAACTTTATCATTGGCAAAGGGAACAAATTTACATGGACATTATCTTTGAATTGCTGTTCAAGAATTCAGTAGACATGACATTTGTGTCTGCCAAAAAAACACACAATAATGCCCTTGGTGTTGTTTTAGAATAATTTGAGATCATGACCACAACAATTTGAACATTAGAACTCAAAACAAGATTAATTAAAATAGATGAATCAGATCTTACGTACTTTAATAATTTTTCTCAAATCATGAAATAAACCTATGTGATTAATAGAAGAATGCACAAATTGGGAAGAAATGCATTTGGTTTAATAATGGCTAAAAACAAAAAACAATAACATTCAAGATATTTAAATTAAAACCGTAGGGTAAATAACTTTTACAATGTGTGGAGGCCATGAGTAATGTCCATCAAAGCATGATGATTTCTTAAAGGAGACCTTTTAAACATAATTCTGTATATTATAATGCATTAGCAAAAGAGAATTTTCTTTTCTGCTCTTTACTCTTCCTGCTGTAGCTTAATCGTGAACAAAATTCAGATAATGGAAATTGTTCTTGCCCATGGGGTTATAAGCTAAGTAAAATAGAGGGTAAGAAATTTATCCCTTGAGTCCCCTAGATTAGAAGTGCAAATTTGATTAGCAAAAACATATACCTGACAATAAGTGTGTTAGGCTACTCTGAGTCAAGCTAAATATTATCCTCAGGGACTGGCTGAGAGTTGGACACTGGTTGAGGCTCAAAGAATATAAATTATAAATGGAAAGACTTGAATGACACAGCTATTTTATATATATATAATCTTAACTGGCTGAAGACTTTTAAACAGTCTCACAGCAGCTGTTCTCAGGATAATAGGACTTTGAATGTTGACTCCCCCCACCAAAAAAATTATTTTATCTTTGCTAATGAATGCCAAGAATTGGAAACAAAAAAACAACTAACAAGAATTGGAAAGTTCATTTAATAGTACTCAAAAAAATTTTTTTAAGTTTCAACAAACTTGTAAAAATGCTGTCATGTGTTATGAACTTTCACCTTTCACATATAAAATCTATAAAAAACAATATTGTACCTCCCCAAATACATAACCCGAAATTTTTGATGAGTAGCAAAACAAAAATACTTATAGATATTTTCCAGGTCTTAGTGTAAAGGTGCAAAACATTTGACAAATTAAGCCCATGTTCAGAGCAACATTCTGTCTCAGACATACATGAACTGGCAATGGAAAATAAGCCTGTGCCACACCACATCCAAAACCTTAATTGGTCTCTTGTCTTTCATCAGCAGTAAAGTGTTAGTGTTTCACTTTGCCAATTATCAAGATAATTGGGCAGTTTTAAAGATACAAAGTGACAAGCTGAGATTATTTAAAATATCTAAAAAATGCATTCAGAATGAACATCTGTGTAGATTAATCTCCTTTTGTGCTAACTTTCTAAATCCGAAGGGCAGTGTCTGCTTAAGAAAACTACCTAAATTCTCTGAAAGTCACTGAAGGAGGTTCATAGCCAAAATCAGCTTTCTCCCAGTGAGAAACGTCTTTGGGAGACCACGTTTCATTTTTAGAATTTGTAATAATCCGTAGATGAAAATATATACATGTACAAAACCGTCTAAACTGAAGCATTTCACACTAAACCTACACAAAATATTTAATACCTTCTTCTTAAACAAGTGATTTAGAAGAACAGGCAAATGTCCTTATATTTCATATTGGGTACGCTATATTTTTCTACCTAGACTAGAAAAAATCTTAATCAAAAGCAAACATAAAATTGAAGAGAATTAAAACAAATGCCAAATTTATTTTGTTGAGAGGAACAAGATACAGAGAAGAGAGACAAAGAAAAAATTCTGCATCCTTAAACTAATTTGTGATTAATCATATGTGGATAATCACAAAAGATAAAGCCAGACCCTTAGGAGAAGCACAGAAGAGCATGGAGGGGGTTTTAGCAAATAAATGACTACTTGTCACTAACCTTGAGTTGAAGACATACATTAGGATGGCAGACACATCCTGCTAGTCAGCATAGAAGTAGCTATATGTTGACCTATATGGAATTGAGCTCTCTTTCTAAAATATTCTATGTGCTGTGCTGTAAATCCTGACAGGTTTACTAATCTTGGTAACCACTAATTCATTGGCATCCCTACCAGAAGGGACAAAGCAATGAGAGGAAATGTGAAGGACTTGGGAGTAAAGAATGTTCTAAATATATATATTTTTTTCTTTTTGTGGTACACAGGCCTCTCACTGCTGTGGCCTCCCCCGTTGCAAAGCACAGGCTCCGGACGCACAGGCTCAGCGGCCATGGCTCACGGGCCCAGCTGCTCCGCGGCAATGTGGGATCTTCCCGGACCGGGGCACGGACCCGTTTCCCCTGCATCGGCAGGCGGACTCTCAACCACTGCGCCACCAGGGAAGCCCTAAATTATTTTTTAATGAAAATGCTATAACTTTGTTAAGAGAACCGGGGCTAGGTGATGTAAATGAACAATTATGCTGTAGAGAACTGATTTGTTATTTGATCATGCTTCACAATACCAGCATGATTACCTTTTGATTGGCAGGTGCAGTGCATCTCATAATGATTGTGATGTATGTGACTGTTGTATGGTTTATCAGTTTATTGCCTCGCAGGCTCAAATTCACCCTTTCTGACTGCTCTGTGACAATAAATCTGGGCCCATAAAAATACTTTTTCCATTGTCATCTGGCACTGAATCTTTGTCAGTGTAGGGTGCTGGAGAGTCATTTCCAGAAGTAAAGGTTTTGTTTTCCAGTTCTGCTTTGCTTTATCTACAGTCTCCTATGGCGTGCTTGATTTCTTCGGCACCAGGCTCCTGCAGCATTCCCAGCTCTCCAATGTCTGGCTCCAGCTGTGCATGTTAGCCAGCAGTGCGCAGAAGCCAGGAGCTGCCCTTGGCATGCCCTCCTCACCTTGGAGGGTTTTGTGGCAGAGTGCCTCAGATGAGATATTTCCCTGTGAATAGCTTTCTGCAGGTCCCCAGAGAGTGATTTCTTGCAAGTTCCACCAGCATGGCATCACAATGACTGCCCTGTCTTCAGTGGCCATGCTCTGTCCGGCATGGTTTGGACTGAAGCCCTGAAGAAGAGTCAGGGCATCTCCCTTGAGTACTCTACCTCAGCCTTAAGGGTAGTGGCTGTTCCTTGTAGCTGCGTACTTCTATAGTCTTTCAAGTTTTCTTCTGTTTTTTCATACCAATACCTTGTTGCTCCAATCCCCTGTTATAGTTAATAATTATATTAAACTTTCTTATTCTAATATTAAACTTTCTTATTCTAATTACTGTGTGTTTTCTCTGTTTTGATTGCACCCAAACTGACTCCTCTGCCAACTAGTTTACTATTAAAAGGCTTCAAAATGCACCTGCTATACTGAGCAAACCTTTCACTGAGTATCTACAGTGTACCATATCTGTGTCAACTACTAGGGGTACACAGTAAACATCATGGATGCAGACCCAGTCCTGGCCCTCAACAAACTTAAACCCTACCTACAGAGATATAATGCAAACAGTATACTACAATACAATTTGATTAAGTTCTGGTAGAGACATAGTATATATTGGATTGATAGGACAGAGGACAGGATGATGGAGGATGGAAGGTTATATCCTGCACCATGTGGAAAGACTTTCCACCTCTTCTAAATAGGTGTGTTCACTCTAAGTAGAATCAGAGGAAAAAGTTTCAGGGAGGCAAAATAAGAAAGCCTTTTGAAATTATCAGAACTGTTGGAAGATAACATGAGATCTCTCAGGCATGATGAGCTTTCTGGCACTAGAAATATTAAGCAGAGACCAGATAGCTATCCCACAGGGTTAACTTCGGGAATTAAATGAGTTTCAAGGTGCCCATCAACCTTTTGATTCTATGATTGTAAAACCAAGTCAAAGTTCCTTAATCACATCATACCTGCTTTTTCTCTGGTGTTCCATAGCTTGCTTAATTGTATTTTATTCTTTGTTGACAATAATTATAAAAATAAAGTTTGTTCTCAATTTCTTCTTAAACTATGGTTTATACATGCAATTATACATAATTTCCTATTGAGAAGATGCCACTCAAGTCTATCCTCTAATTTCTTTATAATTCCTTCTCCAGCATCACTCATTCTTCCACTTCTATATTAATAATAATTGCACAATAATTCCTCCATTTATTTTATGCTAAGAATTTTTTTTCTAATTAGTGACCCATTCCATACTTTTCTCATCTACCTCTGTGTGTTAGGGCTTAATGTGCTCTGTAACAAGCCATCCAAATTTTCAGTGGCTTCTGGTAATCTGTTAATAATATATTCTTTTTGTCTTTACCCTAGAGATGACACCTTGCTTTCTTAACAACAGAAAAATAAAAAGTATTCTCTCACTTTCTGACAAAACAGAAATATTTAAGTCCTAGAAAGATTAAAGTGTTTTCTCCTTTGCATCTTTTATACTTTTGTTATGTATTTTAGTTCTACTTACATTTTAGAATTTATAAACTATTACAATTATTGTTTTGTTGAGATTATATTTAGTTATATTTACCCACACTATTTATTTACCCTTTCTGGGGCTTCATTCTCTTCTGCATTTCCACATTTCCACCATGGGCCCTGAGCATCCTTCCATGTTCCTGCTGGATATGCCAAGAATATAAGAGCCTGACTATGCTTTATCTGGGACAGTTCCTAGGGTTGTGTTTGCAATGAGAAGTCTTGAGGACTGAGGTACCATCTACCCCTGGACGAAGGTCAAAGTTATTTCTGCTTGCTGTCAAAGCGGTGAATGCTCTCAGATCAGTGCTAGTCTCCTGAGACACAATGTGGCACTGTGTGGTTAAATGTAGGTATCCATGTGGACCGCCCTGTATTACTCTGTGGACTTGGTGAACATCAGGAACTGGTACAAAAATGAAGTTCATGTAGTGTGTTGGGCTGGTGCGTAATAAAGGTCTTTGTCTCTGAGTCAAGGATCTCTGTCTTCTGCCAGCATCCATGAAACAGTAACAGGCTAGCTTGTGAGCTTCCAAGTAAGGTCAAATCTCTCTCCTGGCATAATTCTTCCCATAATAATTCACTAGTCTTGTGTTCTGCTCTGTCTGATCTGTCAAATTAAAACCCTGAGTTCTAACTCTAGATCTTGTAGTTTTCAGTTGGATTCTAGTTTATTATTTTTTTCATATACTTTGATTCTCTATTGAAAAGTGTTCATGCTTTTACCTATTTTTTTTCCTATATTTACCCCATTTCTTCTAACCTGAATATCTAGGTCATGTGAACCAGCTTCTTGTATTTGATTTTCTTTTGATTATTGATCATATTGTCTTCCCTCTTTGCATATCTACTTATTTTTTATGTTAGACTTTTTGTATTAAAGACTTATATAGAACTCAGATGATGTTATTCGCTACCAAAGAGAGTTTGTAAGGCAGAGAGGGTGAAGGTCTGATCATGATAATATAAGCAGAAGATGTAAAACAAACAAACAGACAGACAAACAAAAACCTAAGGCAATTACAGAACAAATTGTTAGAAACAGAATATCCAGGACAAAACTTAGTAAAATTAGCCCCACTGAACTCTGCTCTGATCAAATCACTTTAGGAATATTCTGCTTAGCTTAGGCATCATGTCATACAAATTCGACTTAACGTATGAAAACTCTATCATATTTAGTAACCATTTCCCCCACCCTAAACTATATAATAGGAAAACACAATTTGAGGGGTGGTCAAGACACTCACAATTATAGATGCAGCCTCTTCATGGAGTGTCTTTAACTCAGTTCTGCCATGTAACAGGTTCTGAACAATCCTGGGTTTCAAGTTAGGAAAGTAGAAGTCTCCATGGTATTTCTTAGTCTACAACTAATAAAGGGACAGTCCTCCTTGCCTGGGCTAATTCCAAAAACTTGAAACACTGAACATATATTAATCAATTGATATGAGCCTCAGTGAAACCTAAAATTCCCTAAGGCTCTAGGTTGTACTAAATCTTTTAGTATATTCTATTTTCACTCCAAGAGGGAAATTAGTAACTAGGAAAAAAAATTGCCAATTCCATGAGAAGAGTGAAAAGCAGGCGCATAGATACTCTTTTGGGGAACCACCACTGTAGTACGATCTCCTCATATATTTACAGTTAAAACCAAGATCCTCCAATAAAGAAAATAGTACACAATACTTTTTGAAAAGCTCTCTGTATTCACAATGTGGGCTTTCCTGCCACACCTCCGCTCAGTAAAACTAGCTTAGATGAATCCATGGTCCTTACCACGGCAAGAATAGATCCTTACAAGATCACCAGATACAGTATGACCTCTTGTTATCTGTGTCTTTAAGTGTAACCTTCAGGGTGCCAATGGCCTATAATGATTAGAAATATTAAAAGATATTTCCATTTTAGCCCAAAGCTGGAGTTGTTGGTCATGGTATAAGGGGTTATGAAAATAAATATAATACATATTCCCTGAGTACTAGAAATTGTGCTAGGCACAATATATATATATAATTTCCAATGAACTAAGCTCAACATGAAGAATAGGTATCACCACCCCTTATTATTGATGAACAGAGACATAAAAAAGTTAAGAGGAAGAACCAAAATCTGAACACGGATCTCTCTTGACTCAAATATCTATGCCCATTCTACACCATCATCGCACCTTTCTGACTACTTTGATCCATGATTATGGTTGCAGCAATTGTTGAAAGATTATGGTGTATGTCTTGATATCAGGTTAGAGACTTTGTGTTGAACTTGTCATTCTTTAGGGGTTGAGATATATCAAATAGAATAGATGTCATCAGGCGTAACAAGTGCAAAGTGAGTGTAATTTTCCCCTCCTTGTAATGGTAGCTCATGTTTTGTGTTGCCCAGTGAAATCATCAATTGTCCCCTCCTCTGAGTCAGGAACACATTCCAAGCTGTAATTTTTTTTTTTTTTTTTGTAAACCCCTGGCAAGAAAAGTTAGCCAAACTTTCTCTAACTGATAGCAAAATCTGTGGGATTTTTTATTTTTTTATGAGGCAGACGTGAGTATTTTGCTTCTTCTTATGGGTTATTCCCCCAAGCAATTGTTATTTTTTCCCCAATTTTCCTGATAGTGATTTCCAAAGACATAAAAAATATGAATTTTGGCGGCTTCCCTGGTGGCTCAGTGGTTGTAGGTCCACCTGCCAATGCAGGGGACATGGGTTCGTGCCCAGGTCTGGGAGGATCCCACATGCCGTGGAGTGGCTGGGCCCGTGAGCCATGGCCGCTGAGCCTGCGTGTCCTGAGCCTGTGCTCCGCAACGGGAGAGGCCACAGCAGTGAGAGGCCCGCATAGCGCAAAAAAAAAAAAAAAAAAAGAATTTTTAGACTGGCATTGGCTCCACACTGCCTTTGGCATAGAAGGCAATAGGGAATGTACATGAAAAAACACCTAAATGTGTGTTCAAGTTAGAAACTCTTAATCTGACCCATTAAGGAAAACTGAAGTGATTAGGTGGCACAGATCAACACCTAAAGAACACACAACGTGAGTGAAAGATTGAGGATTATATCATAAAAAATGGGAGAGGTAAACTAACAGTTTTCAGAAAAGAATCCTGGGGCAAACTTAAGAAATGATCAAAGGGAATCGCTGCTAATGGCTTTAAAGCTTTTGGTAAATTAATGAGAATGACCTAGGTTAACCCATAAATTAGCTAAGTCAACTATCAATGTTATTTATGGGAGCAACACATTGCCAGAAAACAAAATTTAAGTATTGATGTAGAGGCCCATTTCTGTGTGTTCACAATGGATTTGAGCTTTAAATATCTTCCTGATATATTTCACATTTCTTCCTCAATACCTATTTCTGCTACACAGTCTGTAATCATCCATTCTCTCTGAATGTTCTTTATTTTTTAGCACAATATTATATTTCAGGCATATTCCTATATGACGCACATTTATTTTTCTTTTAAACTATATGCATGTCGTAGCATGATCTAGATAGATGAATCATAGCAAATATTTCCAGAATATTATTAGTACTATTTCTAAGTTCTGGATATCATTCTTAAAAGGTAATTCCTAACCAGCTCCAAACCAGCAAAACATAACAAAAATATGTATGCAAGTAAATATATAAATAAAAATAAATTTATATTTTACTTTCACTTCAGAGTGATATTTCTAAACATCATTATATTATGTAGTTTTGTTTAATATCACTGGTCATTTGTGATTACAAATTAGGTTTCTGATAATTTAAGAAAATTAAGCAGTGGTAGCTCTTTTCTATATTTCCAAAAATTCAAATCTCTTCAAAACTTAAGTAAAGGCAATACATTTGTTCATATCGTGTAAACTAATATTCCCAATGGAAGAATTAAATTAGAAAATTCTTGCTGAACCTATTGACAGAAATAAGGCATCAAAATATAATATGCTGCCTCTGTTTGTTTCCTTGTATTGCTGAAATTCATTTAATTTTTTATCATTTATTCCTATTCAAATTCAGGAAAACAATTTTTTGTTTATATTACCACTACATTTAATGAGCAATAGCTTAATGATACTTACTTATATTTAAAACACCAAATTCCTTTAATTTTATTATTTCTCGATGCTTTAGTTCATACAATAGTTCATTGACTTATTTAAAAAGAAAGATTTGAGTATAGGGTATAGAAACAGGCATATTATAAACACTTCCTGTTATCAACTCTCTAACTAAAGATGATAAATGTTAGTAGACCTATTTTATTATAATTAGACTAACCAAACTAATTCAAGTTGATCAATGGAAAAATATGAAGTCCATGTAAGTATTTAAATGAGATGAAATTTAAATTTTTGATTCAACTTGTAAAAATTAGTTTGCCTTAAAATGTTCTCAGATTCAGGCATTTAGAACTTTGCTTGCAAGTTGGCAGAATTATAGCTATACCTCCTCCAGTTATGACACAATTGATATCAGATTACTGACACGAAATTAACTGTGAAGAGTCTTGGTGAAAACGCTCAATATAAATACATATCTGATGAACTAAAAAATATTTTAAATTTATTCACTAAATCTAAAACGTCACTTCTTTGGTTGTATGTTACACCATAGAAATAGTGGTCGGAAGCAAAGGAAATGAGAAGATAATGGAAAAAGGAATAAGAATCCTTTCAAAAATACTCTGATGTAAAGCATCTATGTATGAAACTAACCTTAGAGTATCAATCACCTTCAGTGTGTGGCTTCAGGTTTTGGATTCCATTAATTTGAATGAGCATCAGTCGGCTGAACAGAGAAAGCATTTACAATGGAGGGAGATGCTTTTTCAAAATCAGGATATAAATGCTCTTTTGACAATCTGAAGTGTGATTTTCTCGAGGTAATCCGTTTCAAACCAACAGTGACTACTCATTTTAATTAGTTGCAGGCAGTTTTGCAAATTAAATTCCCGCTCAAAAGTCAAAATTCCAGAAGGAGAATGCTTTCATTTTGTTAATTGCTAAATGAGTTTTCAAGACAGGGTAGAATGAAGCGGGGGTGGTCCTAAGCAGCAGGCAGATCTTAAAGGGCACGCACCTGTGGTTATGGAGTGTCTCTTAGTAGGGCTAGAATGTTAGTGCTGAATGTACACGTTTGTGCTGTCTTCCAAATAAACCATCCTAGTAGATTCACTTCAAATTAAAGTCAGTCTTTTTTCTCTTTTCAGTCATGTGCCTTCATGATTCAGACTTGAATTGGCCATATGTGAAGTTATTTGAATTAAAAGTATGATCTAATTCATATCCCAATACAAGATATGCTGCTATGAAGTACAGCAAACTAATCCCTTTTGTGATATTCACTCCCTTAGTGGCCTAAGGCACAAATCTTTTTCTAGGTTTCAAAGACATATGAAAGTGCATGTAAACGTACAAATCACATGCACCCTCACAAGTCCCTCTATCTCAATCAAAGGGAAAGACTTGCTTGAGATTCAGTTCACATTTGAAAGAAAACTTAGAACTGGTTTCTCTATGCAAATAAAATTCTTGAAGGCTTCTTTCTACCTGAAAGCCTGCGATCCTTAGCAGTGGCTTTAGGCGATTCGGAGAAGGATTTTCAAGGAGAGGCTGACCCCTGGAGGCAGACAGAGCTCCCTTTTGGCTAGATCTTGCTTTTGTAATTCTTGGCGTTATTAAGTAAAGGGCTGACAGGAAGAGATGACATCCATGGCAAATTCCAGTGGGTATCTCACCTGCCCTTCCAATTCCTCCCTCCACACCCTCTAACTTATTTGCAGAAGAGCTAATCAAATCATAAATGGTGGAATATGAAGATTTTTGAAATCAGATACCACTGGACCATAAACTCCATGAGGGTAGAAATTTGTTTTATTCCTGTTTATATCCTCACCTCTCAGCAAATGGCTGACACATACCTAGCACTAAATAAAATTTTGTGGAAAGATTAAATGAACAAGTGAATAAATACAGCCTAATTCCTTTATTTTAGAAAGATTACGTAAATTGCACAGCGCCCCATACTTAGCAGAAGACATGAATACTGATTAAATATCCATCAAAAGCAATGTCGGCAGAATGAAAGAGATTTAAAGCATTCCCCCTAAGAGAAGAGTCAGAAGGAGCCCTGAGGAACAGATAGTAGTGAAAGTTATCTTATGCCAGCCCCCAAACACTGACCCCTATAAGTCCATCTTTGGAATGACTTTGATAATTCTTTTCAAAAAGAATCTATAAACTTCACTGGCTTCATATGAACAAAGAAAGGAAAAGGGGGAGGAGAGAATTGCTTTCTCTGTGTGACTCATAAGCTTTAGGCCAAAACACAGTCATGATGAGAAAGCTTTAGTTTCTCCAAGATTACTCCCTTCCTACCCGATGATGCAAATTAATTTAATTTAAGACACTGAGCATTATTAACTGACATTACTCTTGGTAAAGCCTGGTTGAAACATTTGATCAATTACTTAAATGTTAATGCTTATAAATGAATATGTAAAAGAGACTTTGGTGTGGGATGAGATATGAAGCTAGTGTAGTTTTGATTATTAGACATTTGTCAAGGCACTGGCAAAGCAAAGGCAGGATTTTTTTTCCTAATAATTCAACATATGATATTTCCCAAAGAAGGTAGGTTGGAAAAACCCAATACATGTTGAAATTGCTCACCTTCTTTTATATTTTAACACTCTTTAATTATACTGTGATTAGAGCTCTGTATTTTTCTTTGCTGCTTAAGGTCTCTCATGGGCTTTTGGCTGTTGAGTGCCCAAGTGTGTAGTATATAACATAAGAACAAAAAACTAAAGGAATTGATGCAATCAGAAAACAGACTTTATAAAACTCCATTATTTTATTAGGGTCAACAATGCTTTTCTTTCCATTTAAATTGTGCTCCCAGAAGCAATCTTTAAATTCAGAAAAACACAGCTGCAAATATAAGCTAACCTTCTCCTCTTTCTTGACCCACAAATATGTACATCTTTTTATATACTTCTAAATTCTTGCTTCAAACACTTAAGTTCTTCTCAGATTTCCTCAACTCTGTTTCTCTGCCACACAATCTAGAATTAGTCTACATTGGTGGCCACATTTGTTCCTTCTCTTTTTAAAAGTAAAGTTTATTTTCTGATTACAAAAGTAATTTTGTACTCCATGCATGAAACAAAAACAATTACATAGAAAAAAATTTATAATTTTACTGCCAAATATAACCACCACTAACATTTTAGTTATTTCTTCTTGAGTTTAACAATTGAGTCTATACCATATATTTATTTTCAGTCTTCTTGCTTTACTAAATAATGCAGTATTTCTAATGTCATTAAAATTTTGTTTTAATGTTTTCTTACTTTTTGTTTTTGACTATTTTCCATCTTTTCAAGTCTTTAGCACTTTGAGAAATATACTTTTAATTTTTAGAAACTCTACTTGTCATATTTTATTTTTAAAGAATATTTAAAACATATTTATCTATTTATCAAAATCAAGAAGGAATTCTATAATTTGAGACAATTCTAATTTATGTGTACTCCTCCTGCATTTTTCCACCATCTTTCCTCACTTTCCAAGTTTGGGGGGGATTAGGAACAAGATTATCATTATTCACATTTTATTTTTCCATTATCCATTCTGTTTTTAGGCATATATTTAAAATATTTTAAACACTTTTAAGAATAAATTTCTAATCAATATTTTGACTTAATCCCATTTGACTAATGCACATCATCATAACACTTACTATAATATTTACTACCCCCTCCCTTGATTCCTTAATTTTGTGTTAACTCATTAATGACAATGTACCTTTAAGTTTTTCTCCTGTCTCATTTCTGGTAAATTTGGGATTGAGATTTATTAACTTTGAATTTTTACCTATTCAATCTATAAAACTCAATTGTAACAAAAGAAAGTTACCACGGTAAATGGGAGTGTTTCCTTAATTTCTCTTTCAGATTTTTCATCATTAGTTTATAGGAATGCAAGAGATTTCTGTGCATGAATTTTGTATCCTGCTACTTTACCAAATTCATTGATTAGCTCTAGTAGTGTTCTGTTAGCATCTTTAGGATTCTCTATGTATAGTATCATGTCACCTGCAAACAGTGACAGTTTTACTTCTTCTTTTCCGATTTGGATTCCTTTTATTTCCTTTTCTTCTCTGATTGCTATGGCTAAAAGTTCCAAAACCATGTTGAATAAGAGTGGTGAGAGTGGGCAACCTTGTCTTGTTCCTGATCTTAGAAGAAATGGTTTCAGTTTTTCACCATTGAGAACGATATTGGCTGTGGGTTTGTCATAAAAAGACAATCCTCAGAATGGGAGAAAATATTTGCAAATGAAGCAACTGACAAAGGATTAATCTCCAAAATTTATAAGCAGCCCATGAAGCTCAATAACAAAAAAACAAACAACCTAATCCAAAAATGGGCAGAAGACCTAAATAGACATTTATCCAAAGAAGATATACAGATTGCCAGCACATGAAAGGATGCTCAACATCACTAATCATTAGAGAAATGCAAATCAACACTACAGTGAGGTATCACCTCACACTGGTCAGAAGGGCCATCATCAAAAAATCTACAAACAATAAATGCTGGAAAGGGTGTGGAGAAAAGGGAACCCTCTTGCACTGTTGGTGGGAATGTAAACTGATACAGCCACTATGGTGAACAGTATGGAGGTTCCTTAAAAAACTAAAAATAGAACTACCATACGACCCAGAAATCCCACTACTGGGCATATACCCTGAGAAAACCATAATTCAAAAAGAGTCATGTACCACAATGTTCATTGAAGCTCTATTTACAATAGCCAGGACATGGAAGCAACCTAAAGGTCCATCGACAGATGAATGGATAAAGAAGATGTGGCACATATATACAATGGAATATTACTCAGCCATAAAAAGAAACGAAATTGAGTTATTTGTAGTGAGGTGGATGGAGCTAGAGTTTGTCATACAGAATGAAGTAAGTCAGAAAGAGAAAAATAAATACCATATGCTAATGCATATATATGGAATCTAAAAAAAAAAAGGTTCTGAAGAACCTAGGGGCAGGACAGGAATAAAGATGCAGACGTAGAGAATGGAAGTGAGGACACGGGGAGGGGGAAGGGTAAACTGGGATGAAGTGAGAGAGTGGCATGGACATATATACACTACCAAATGTAAAATAGATAGCTAGTGGGAAGCAGCCACATAGCACAGGGAGATCAGCTCCGTGCATTGTGATCACCTAGAGGGGTGGGATAGGGAGGATGGGAGGGAGATGGAAGAGGGAAGAGATATGGAGATATGCGTATATGTGTAGCTGATTCACTTTGTTATAAAGTAGAAACTAACACACCATTGTAAAGCAATTATACTCCAATAAGGGTGTTAAAAAAAAAATGAAAGTTACCTTCAATTATATATTAAGTCCCTCTAGTTCCAGGTACTTTTGTCTATTTTTCCTCAACATTTTTCTCTTAAAACAAAATATCTTGGGCTTCCCTGGTGGCGCAGTGGTTGAGAGTCTGCCTGCCGATGCAGGGGACACGCGTTCGTGCCCCGGTCAGGGAAGATCCCACATGCCGCGGAGCGGCTGGGCCCGTGAGCCATGGCCGCTGAGCCTGCACCTCCGGAGCCTGTGCTCCACAACGGGAGAGGCCACAACAGTGAGAAGCCTGAGTAACGCAAAAAAAAAAAAAAAAAAAAACTTATCTTATTGTGCTAAGAACGCTTAACATAAGATCTACCTTCTTAACAAATTAAGTGTACAATACATTGTTGTCAACTGTAGGCACAATGTATATAGCAGATCTCTAGAGCTTATTCATCATGATTAACTGAAACTTTATGACCTCTGATTAGTAACTCCCCATTTTCCTGTTCCCTCAGTCTATGGCAATCACCATTCCACTCTTTGATTCTATGAATTTGGTGTTTCTGATTTTTTCCCCCCCAGGAGCAAGTCAGATACAATAATAGAAATCAATTCCCATGTATTTCTCTTTGAGGTCTTTATCCTTCAGGGGAACATATAACCCACTAAGACTGAACTTAGACTCTCAACCAGTAGAAATCTTGGTTTACATACAATAGAGATATCATTATCCTCTCCTCATACTTGTCAAACTCCTGCTTCAACTTTTCCTTCCAGGATCCATTATTCAGTAGCTCTGCATTAAAAAGAAAAAAAAAAGTATTAGAAAAATCTGAAGTCAAAGATTGAAAGAAGTTCAGCCAAAACTTGGAAAAGCAGAAATCCTATTCTTTAATTCTTCCAATAATACTTTTGTATTGCTATTACATTTTAGGTTTTCATGCAATCCTACTTAGTTTCAGTAAACTCTTTTTTATAACATCAGGTTTTTAGTCTCATCCAGCTTTTCCTTTAATTTTTTCTTTCCATATCAAAGAACCATAGATTCTTGCTGTGTATTGAGAATGACAAATAATTTTATAAAATATTCCTACAGTCACTGTGTCATTTCATTTTGTGAGGTCTATTCCTTCTCTTAGTCTTCCAATTGGTCATGCCTTATTTTTATCATGGTGTATTATTTCTTTTTTACTTATTCTAAAACTAGGAGAAATCTCATTAATAAAAATGTTAAATCCATATACACTTTGTTAGTCAATAAAGTATGGAGTCTTATCCACATTCATTGTCTGTGCACATTTAATATTTTTACATCTAAACTGGAAATTAAGCAGAAACACACAACTCCTACTCCAAATCTGACCTTGGTAGGCATGTATCTTATGAAGTTATGATATCCTGAGATGAGAGTTTCTCCTATCCTGCTTTCTAGTACTCAGGTTGACAACAAATCCTCAGTATTCCATCTTACTTCCTGCCTATAGAACATTTACTCACAGAGCATACACTAACAGGGATGTGTAGGGTTGAAGAATAAGGGAAGAGAGAGGCACCAGGCAGTAGAAGATGCCTCTAGAGTTTTGAAGTTGGTTTAGAACCTGTTTTTCCGAAATAGGAAATAGCGGATGACAAATATTTCCATTCACTTTCAGGTGATGAGGCTTGATTTTATCCTGTAGTGCATCATGATTGGTGTTTTTCAGTTTTGTTCTATCAACTCTGCTCCTAGTGGAAACTCTTCCCAGATTCTGACACTAGAATAATATTCAGTGCTTATTTTCAGTGTCATTTTGAGTTCACTAATTTTGATGCTTCTTAAGCATTACAGTGGAAATTAGAAAAGACTATCAGAGGCCACTAATATCCCAAACTAGAATCTACTCTATGATTAATTTTTGTTAGGTATATCTTCAAAAAAATGGACGAGTCTTTTTAATCTGCTGAATTGTGGCACTGGAAACAATCTCAATTCAATTTAATTCAATTCAATTCAATTCTGTTTAGGTGGTGATTATTGAATTTCTATTATTGGAGACAGAATCCCAGATTGACATAAGTGAAAAGGAAATATATTCCCTCATATAACAGAAGAGTTCATGAATAGAATTGTCTTCATGTATGGATAGTTCATGAGTTCAAACAATATTTTCAGTTCTTGAGCTTTTTCCATTTCCCAGTCTCTCAGATCTACTTTCCTGTGTTGATTTCACTTCAAGTAAAATTTTCTAAGTGGCATCCAGCAACTCTAAACTTAAGTTCTTCTAGTACATCAGCCACAACAGAAGAAGAGTTTTTACCTCTCATATTATTGGCCACTTTGGGTCATGTATCCATCTGTGATGCAATCCCTGAGGTCAAAGCAATGTAGAAATTTGACCAGATCTGAGTCAATCAGGCTTCTGAACTGGAGACTAAATATTGAACCAGCCCCACCCCAGAGACATGGAATTTTGAGTATGGAGATAATATTGGAAAAGAAAATTGAAATGGGGTTTCTCAGACAACACAATTTTGCAAATGTTTGTGACATTTCTCTCTATTTGCATTTATCCAATTGCATACACTAGTAACTAAGAGAGAGATCTTGCAGTATCATAATTCTTGAATCTAGATCCCAGAAATGTGAGGGTCTCAGTGTCGAAGATCTGAGTGCTTTCTGCTTGTCCCTAGCCTCAGAGCAATGTACCACCACAGCATGAGATGTGGTAGCAATTAATTTGTCCCTTTACACCAGACTGCATTTCAATATGTGGCTCTTTACAATGGTGCCAATTGTTTCCTTTGATTGGAAGGGGAAATAAATAGTAGGAAAATTTGGGAAGGCTTTCTCCAAGTCCCAGTATAATTTCACACTTTTACTCCCATTTTCTGCCTACATTGGAACTGATTACAGTGTGGGATTCATACTTTAATTTTTCAGTCATCCACAGATCAATATTATTAGGCTGTAAGCTATGTAGATTTGCTTATTCACAGAGACAAGGGGCCTCTGAAATTTTTCTACCACTTCCCGAAACACTAACCTTAGTTGTCTTATTATCTGTGTTCCATGGTAAATACATTACCTTTTGACAGAAGTTTTGCTAGCACATAACCAAAATTGCAGACTTCTCAGCCTAGAATGGAGTGACCATCATTGCCCTCCCCCTGCATATGTCAAGTCAATGAATTCCACATTATATGCCTCCTTGTCTTGCCATCCCATGAACTGAGGGTAACGGGGAATTAGTTCTCCAAAGCAAAAAACCTGAAATACTGTTACTTGAAGAAGACGACTATATACTTGCAATGAACAAAAAATGATGGGTTTCTAGTTGTTTCAAGAGTAGGCCTAGCAGAGAATACAAAGCCAAGATTACCAGGAAAAGAGAGAGTTCCCTGTTCTATATCTACTAATGAGACATCTCTCATCACTTCCGTGGACCAAGAATCAGAACCGATTACAAAGTCCAAGGAATGAAAGGCAAATGCCATGGCAGAATGATGAGAAAACATGTGATTCCAGGCACTTAGAATGGCGGATGCCAGATTTTGACGTGTCTATGCATATAAGCATGACTTGAGAGCCCAGGCATATTCAGGAAAAATGAGTAGGTTAAGTTTGGTTAAAACATGCAATATCAAGTGGTAGAAGAATTAGAAATGCAGCTGAAAAAGTAGGTAGTCATCATACTGTGAAAGACTTTTGATTCCCAGGTGATATTTTTTTTCCTAATTTGGTGGAAAACAGAAGACCTTTGAAAGTTTGTGAGCAGGAAACTTAATATGATCAGAATTGCATTTAGAAAGATGACTTTAGCAATGGTATGTAAAATAGATTGAAGCTGAAGGAAATAGAGACTGAAAAAACTTATACATTTACCGCTACAACAGTTCACGTGATAAACGACAAGAAACATACTTAAGGAGATGGGAAGGAAGAGAGAAGGAAAGATGAAGGATAAAGTTTATGAACTTTCCCTGTTATCCAGCATAAGCCACTGGGTTCTTCTCTTCCTCCCACCCTTTCTTCCCTCCTTTTCTCCCTCCTTTTCTCCATCTCTGTCTCACTCCCTCCCTTCTTTTTTGTCTCCCTTTCTCTTCTCTTTATCCTAATTTTTTTGACATAATTAAACTGATTAAAATTTCACTTTTATCAGTGTAAATGAGGATGTTGAGATTTGTTCAGACAGCCTACTCTTGTCTGAAACTACACATCCAACAGGGTCCCCAAATTCCCAGAAACATAATTAAAGAATTCTCTAGGACCACACTGACTATTTAATTCTGAACGAACTATTTCATTTCTTTCTGTTTTGTCATTAAAAAAAAACTGACATATGAGATCATCCTTTAACCTTTTACAACTTGGGAACACTCTATTCATCTGAATAGCTTTGGGTATTAAATAACACTCTAGATCACTAGTAAAAATAATCAAATTTATGTCCACTGCTAAATGTTTATCCTTCAATTTTATTTTTTACTTTGAATAATAATTATTTTTACATTTTCTAGAAGCTGTTCTAAACACTTATTTATTTTAATATTTTATCACAGAGAATTTAAAATGTATACAACGGTAGAAAAATAATAAAAAGGAACCCCTATATACCTATCACCTAGCTTTAACAATATCACAGCAAAAATGTTCTTTTAAGTAGAATGCCTGCCTTTTTTACCACCTCTAATTTAAAAAAAATCAGATACCCTTTTGCTTTTGCATTAGTGACAATAAATAAAATGCATGCAGGTTTCTCCCATATATTATATTTGAAGACTTCCTCATAGAAGGTACATTAGATGTGATGTTTATCTTATTGGTGAAAACAAACTTAATTTTTTCAAAATATTCATATATTTTTAATGGTTTCACTAGGATAAAAGCAGTCTGGAATTTTTTCTTCAATTATTCACCTTCAATGATCCAAACAATTATAGTATTTGGGTAAATCTGACAGTTTTGTCCTTTTAGAGAGTGATATTTGTGTCATGAGCAAAATATTTGGACAGCTGCCAAATGGTATTACCCAATAAATTATAACCAATAAGTGCTTATTTAATAAAGCATTTGTCCAAAGAGTAGAGCCCCATGTGAACCAAGAGTCAAGAATTCTGTGTGACCTCCCTTTGTGCCGTGACTTGTTTTGTGAGTTGGAAAAATCAGTTAACCTCTTGGTGCTTGAGTTCAGTCATCTATGAACTGAGAAGAGTAACATTTGCCACCTAACTCACCAGTATTTTATGAAGGTTAACGAGTTTCAGAGTTTTTAATGTGTCTTTTCTTCTTGGATTGAAAGTCTCTCAAAGAGTACTAAACATCACTGCTATACTTTTTCTTACGGATCCATAAATTATCCTTTGAAAGACTCATGATATTACAAAATATGTCATAAGATACTTCTAGTAGTGTTATCACTCGTTTATCATGTTATCTGAGGGATAAGAAAAGTTTCAACATCACTGCCATTGAACTGTATTCACACAACTCCTATTATTAGTGCCTGAAAAGTTTGTGACCCAGTAACACATGCATGTTAAGAGTTTTTCCACCTGCAACTTAAAATATCTTAGTTCTAATCAGTTTGTCAAAATTCTTGCATCTCTTGACATAGTTTCATGAGTTGAATATTAAAAAGAAAAAAGTTTCTCCACTGAACAATTGGACTGTTCTTTATGGCCACATTGAATGAATAATGCTGAGGTCTTGATGGAAACCCACCAAAGTAAGAAGATTTGAAAGAAGGGGAAAATTTGTCCTGTCACTCTGTACTTTCTGAAACAGTTTTGCCAAAGTTTTGCTCTAGATACGGAAGAACACTTTTAATAGCACAAATTTGGTAGGATCCTGAATTTTAGATATGATGCTACAAATCCTATGTTTTATGGATTTAATTAACTTTATACTATTTAATATATTATTTTAAAATTTGAGTGAGGAAAAATATCAGGTAATTTTCATGCTGTTAAAGTTTATTTTGGAGTTTAGAAAGAAAGGTGTCAACATATAAGCTATTTAATCAACATTTCTTAAATTATAGTTCAGCATTTTAAGTACTAAATAACTCCTATTACACTTTATATTAGGACAATAAGGGTAAAAACACATCTCACACATTTCTCCTACTTTATTTCGGAAGAATAATAACAGAAAAACTAAAATGGAAAAATACAAAATACATATATTTTGCTCTTTTTATTTCTCTCTTAGCAGGAGAAAGAAACTATATAAAAAGAAAAGTACATTCATGTTTTTCCCTGACTATGGAAACCAGAGAAATTATCTATTGTATTTTTAGTCTAAAATAAATACAAGTTTTAGCTGACATCATCTTAAAAGTTAAAAAATATATACAAAATAATTTTAGAAGTCTTGGGGCATGACCCATCCAAGGACTGTCACTCGGGGGGGGGGGGCTCATTTTTTGGGGCCTCCCCAAATCAAAGCAAACATATAAAGGTAAAACTGAGAGATTTTGAAAATTATTACCCACTATAGTCAACATGTTCTTTTTTGCTCTTTCCTAGAAATACAAACCATTTTTCGAGGTGGCAGCCAGTCCACATCCCAAGTCTGTATGGTCACAGCTAGAAGGCACTTAACAGGAACAGCCATGTACATTTTCTTGTTCCTGTAAGAAAAGGTGTGAGAAGTTTGTCTGTTAAAACAATCCAAGTATTATAACCATGAATAGATGGCCAGCTAGCCAAAGAGTTAAAGCAGGGTATCCTTAATTTAGAACAGGTCTTTGCTAAAGTGCAGAATTTGTTTCATTTTCTTTCTCCTCTTAAGGAAATGTGATGCTGTGTTTCCCATGAACCAGTTTTCAGACCAGGGATGGCTTTGAGCAAGTCTTCATAAGTTCAGGACAAAAAGAGGAAAATAAGACAAGATTCTTATATATGTGATGGTAAAGTTGTCAACTATTCTGTCTTGTGAACATAAACCTTTTAGTCCAAGAATCTGCCTTCCTAATTTTTTGTTGTAATAAAGTGACTCTTTTCTAAAATAGTAGTGATGTGGGACAGACTTTAAAAAAAAAATAATGTCCTTACCTTGGCGAAATCAGTTAGCAAAACTACATTGTTCCTGGTCCTTCCCTCATCCCACTTTTTAAAAAGAGAATATTCTTGATCTCTAAAATCCAAGTCTAAGAGTCTTTGGTTTTAAATATCTTTATAATACTTTTACACAGCAGAAGAAATCAAGGTTCATAATATCATTATATATATAGCAGAGAAGTTTTATTGCTATCTAGAATCTATTAATATGAAAATAATAATTGGTATTTATATTGTCTATAATATTGCTAAAGAAGATTCTTAAATGAGCACAATTGATAGGTGATATGTAAATTTGGTGTCTCTTTTTTTCTAAATGAATTATGATTGCTTTTAATCATATATAACCTGTGACTGATATGACAAATTTCTTTAAAAATACATGAGATAAAAAAGATTGCTTTGGGACAATATATAAATGCTATGCTGTAAATTAATCAGAAATTACTCCCAATAAGGCAAACCATCCCAGACAGTCCATCAACGTCTTCTGACTATTGTCAGTCAAAGAGCCCAAATCAAAAATTCTACAATGGCTGACTAGAATATTTGCCAAACATTAAGATGCTCTTTTTGGAATTTGACATTTCAAAATGAAGCTTACTGGGTTTCACAACAATTCTGTGTTTGGTAAAGGAAGATAAATTTCTGTGGCTTATAGAAAAATTTTGGATACCTCCTAGATGATTAACAAATACCTACTGGAATGTGAGCAACTCTAATTTTGTTGTACTTCCTGATTTCAAGTTTTTTTCCCGATTTCTTTCACTTAGTAAGTCACCATGCATCATATGAAACCTCATGCAGAAGTATTAATATTTTCATAGGAAAAAGAACCCACTGCAAGTCATCACAGTTTTCTGGCTAATTAGTACGTTGACCGTTGTCTGCCCAGAGGAGTTGTTAATGTCTGCCACTAAGTAGATAAAGCAGAGTCCTTACTGATCTCTGAATGACAGTTTTATGAGGCCACATTTTTTGAAATTTGTATTAAATCTATGGGTTTGTTTTTCCCCTGTGTATGTAAAGAAAGCTTGGTTACATTGTGGAATCTTTGCTGGGACTAACTTTATCTGCATATTTTTGGTCTCTGCAGACCAAAAATGTTAGTGCTGGAAAATTCCTGGACAGTGGCTTTAGAGGTACATGGCTATAAAAGAGAAGTATTTCCTTCTTTTTACTGCTTGACTTAGCAAAATAAACTCATTTTAGTTTTATAAAATGCAGACAAGAATTCAATTATAAAGGACCCTTATTTTTACTTTAAACAATTTAATCTTTTGCCTTTACATAACCTTTTAGTACTATCTTTTAATAAAGAGAATAGGCTACATAATGGTACTCTTGGCATTGCAAAGGGGCTTTGAAAATATCATTTTAAACCCAATATATATGGCATGCTAAGTACATGGACAGGAAGTTTGGTTTGGAGAGTAATTATATCAGACTACCAATCAGAAGGCTGAAAATGATGTCCTCATTCTTTCTCTGATGTCATTGTTTTTCCAAGTTTATTGTGCTATCTCGAGATTTATTTCTCACCTGTGACAGAGGGCTACTTAGAAATAAAATGGGGCGGGGGGCGGGGGGATGAGAAGGGGGAAAGAGGGAGGGAGGGAAGGGAAGGAGGAGAGAGAGAGAGAGAGAAATAGACATTTTAGAATATTACTTACATAACAGCAGACTTCACATTTTCCCCAGTGTTTAATAATGTACAAAGTCATTAGGAGGTCTGATCTCAAAATAATAACCAAATATGAGGGAAATGGGCCTATTAAATAAATCTGTGCTTATGTAATATTCCTATGATAAGATTGAAAAAATATTAATCTATGAGAAATTATTCCCTTCATCTGGGGAGTCCACTGTATATTTTACTTTTTGGTCAGTCAGTTTAATTTCAATTTGTATATTTAATGTTGCAGGAAAAATATTTTTTGGTGAGGAATAAATCAATTCCATCAAGGCATTGGCATCAGGTGCTTAACAGTCAAAGGGGCTCGTTTTCTGACACAAACACAAGGTCATTTAGCTATCTCGTCTTCTAAAGTAATTCTGACCCTGATGGCCCAGTTTCCTTGAAATGAGTACTAATGGGGCTATGTCTTTTCCATGCAGGCTTTCTGGCTAATTTGACTCAGTTAGTTCTACCACTGCCTTTTGGTGAGAATCTTGGTTCTATTTTAATAAAGCAGCTAAGAGGGATCTATATTCCCAATGTCAAGTCTCAAGGAAGAAACTTTTCTCTCTCTCTCTTCCTCAAAGGACACTGGTAGGATACTGCCCAAGGATATGTAAAATCTTGTTCAACACAAGACCTAGAATGTTCTGGAGATTTCAGGAGTTTTTTGACCCTCTATGTCAGACTCTCAAGCACAATTTGGACTACACCATCACCCCAGACACATGTTCAGGGAAAAGATGCAATTTACAGGAGACTTGAAGTTCCTCAGACGATTTTATTGTTTGTCTTTTTTATCATAAATCAAAGGATAAAAAGTAAAAGTTTGATAATATATATTGGTCCATGATTACTGGGTGTATTAGTTTGCTAAAACTGCCATAACAGGAACCACAAACTGGGTGGCTTAAACAACCAAATTTTGTTGTCTCACAATAACGAGGGTAGAAGTTTGAGATCAAGGTGTTGGCAGGGTTGGTTCTTTCTGAGGGAGGGGGAATTTGTTCCATGCCTCCCTCCTAGCTTTTGGTGACTTGCTGGCAGACTTTGGTGTTCCTTGGCTTGTGGACACATCACCCGACCTCTGCTTTTATGCTCACAAGGTGTTCTCCTTTCATAAGTATTTGTGTCCAAATTTCCCTTCTTTTATTAAGGACACAATCATATTGGATTATTAAGACCTCATCTTAACTTGATCATCTGCAAAAACCCCTATTTCCAAATAAGGTCACCTTCACTAGAACTGCAGGTTGTGACTTCAACATCTTTTGTGGGGACACAGTTCAACCCATAATGCTGGGTTTATCCAGTTTGACATTTGCATTTCAATCCTCTTACACTCTAAGAAGATGCACAGATTAGAATACTGGGATTTCCCTATAAGGATTACATTATAGAAAAAAAGAAGAGGACAGACTAAGAGAGGCATCTCTCTCATCTTTCTCTCAAAGAGCAAGCATCTAAAATAAAATCAACTTAGTTTTTAATATTCACCTCCTTTTAGGTTAAATACATGCCTTTGAAATATGTCTCTAATGTCATTATTTAGTTCTTACTCATCTCACCTAATGAATTTTTCTAATAACACATAATCCCAATTTAAAAAGCTAAATTTTGGCCAAATTTTGGTGACTTTTCAGTCTGATCCATTTTAATAATCAAAGACATACTAGGCAATGTATGTTTGTTTCTCTATTAGACTTGTATATACATTCACAAGGACAAATGAAGAGCAGAGAAATGCCTCAATGTAAATAACAGATTAGACATTTGGTTCTTAAATAAACAGGACAGGACTGTACTGAATCCACTGGTTTTCTTTCCAATCACTCTTTGCCGTATCAACCGATTTCTCCACTATTGATTGAATCAGCTGTGCAGACAATCTGATTTTTGTCATTAAGACAGCTGAAAACACCAGACTGACTCTTTTTGATCTGTTTCATATAAACACAATTATTGTCAGAGTGTTCTCAAATCCTCCATCTGACTGCAGAATAAACGGAACTTCTTTTTTTTCACATTTTACTAACAGCAAAAAATAAAGTGGACTCTACAATCAATTTGCCTAAGAGTAGGAAAAGTTTGTCAACCATTTTAGAAATTAAACCTAATAGCCTTAAAAACCTTGAGATAGTCTAACTTGACTGTATCTGGAACTAAACTGATTTAGAATTAATGAGATAATGTATGGAAAATACACTTGGTTTCTTTATTTAAAAAAAAAGAAGCAGCATTGGCTTTGGCATAAAGAAATATAGGAATATATAAACCTCAGACATTCCAATGACCCATGTGTTGCCTCCAATTTTTAGTCTACCAGAGTGGTGAACAGGGTGTTCTTGTTCTATTGTGTTTACATTTATTCAGTTAAAGTATATCTCTGAATGAAGACCAGTGATAGTCCTGGGTACTTAGCACCTTTCCTAGCTCTCCAAGTGCCCTGTAAATATCATCTCATTACTCTTCAAAACTATCCAGGCAAGAAATCATACATCTAGTCTCAAAAACAATTCTTGAAAACAAGAATTTATATCCTCCAATAAGAGTGTATACTATATGTATATGCACTTAAAATTCTCCCACTAGTTTTTATTTTGGAGATCTAGTCAGTGAGTGAGCAATTAAAAAACCATCTAAACAAGCCAGGAAGCAACCGCCTGTCAAGAAGATATTTATGGACAACTCTCCGACATGTTTGTTTTACAAATTAACATTAAACCTTCAAATAACAATAGGGTGGTGTGATTCTCTGTGAAGCAAACATGAAGCTCTAAGTGTTTCACCGTATTAAGGGCTCCTTTTTTATTTACATGATGATATATTCTGTTTATCTTATTAGCACAGTAAAAATATCAGTAGCCACCTGTAAATAGAGCTCTGATAAAAGGTTACTTCATTTCAGTGTCACTAATCTATGTTAATACCATTTGGTCAAGGTCCTGTAACAGCTGTTAGGATTTTAACCCAGAGAAAGAAGATGGGAAAATCCTTAATAAAATGTTGTTAGAAGCTACAGGTGGGAAATAAAGAAGCTCTTGTGACCTATAATCTTATTCCCTCATAAAGTCACCAAGAGAGCACAGCAGCTTCTGAAGTTGAAATTAGACAACACACTAGTGGCTTTTCAATCTCAACTTTTACAGTTCAATGTTATCATTTTCAGAGAAGAACAAATGAAGGATACAGCAGCTCTGCCCACGATGTTCTCTCTGGGTTTAATCAGCCCATTCAACCACATGAGTAACTCTGCCTTAACAGTATTTTTTTATTCCCATTTATAAACAATGTAGGCTTCTTGCTGGTCTGTTCAAAAACAAATATCAGATTCTAAACATGTTCTATTTGGGTTTTATCTTTTTTTATGCCAGATACATTGGAAGAAAATAATTTCCTTTAAAATATTTAATACTAAGTCAGATCAACTTAATAATGGGAGTTGATACGAGATCACATAATCCACCCTAGACATAAGCTTTGGTGGAGGGCTGAGTTCTCCCAATATATGGGCCCACCACATTGGCACTCTGTAAAAAAAGCTGAGAAAAGGGCCACAAGCAGGTGTTTGACCAGATAAGAGTTCTGGTGATAATTGTGCGCGTTTAGCAGATGCCTCCGTGAGCTCCTGCCCAACAAGTAGCAGGCTTTCACTCTGCCCTGTCTTTACAGCTATTGGTGATGGTAAAAACCTGCTACATGTCTGCTATGTATAACTGGATCTTGAGGGACAAATAGCTTGTTGCTTCATTTTCCTCAGAAGAGCATGTGACTCTTATTTTCCTTGGCCCCAAAGGGAAAAAGAATGCTTGCTAGGAGATCACCATTGATATATTGTTCTTTCTTCCATAAAACTAATATTTTATGTTTTTCTTCTTTGATTTAGGAAGAATATTCAGCAAAATATAAAATAATAGGGCTGAAAAGAAAAAAATGTTCTTGTGGAAATAGCTAGGAAAGGGTAGATAGCAATTTTCTATGTTGATTTTTCTCCCAATTTATAAAAAGCATCTCTGGAATTACTATGTCACATCAAAGTTACATTTAAAAAATGCTTGATTAATACTAAAATAGCTTTTTAAAAAATAGGTTCAGACTATCAACTTTAAAATTGCTGCCATAGAATAAGATAAAATAAGCTCCTGGTGTTCTGAATAACACAGTTTTGGGGTTTTTTGTTTTGCTTTGTTTTGTTTTTGTTTTGTTTTTTACATGGATGCAGTATTTTTTTTTCCTAAAAGTTAACCATGCAGTAGAGAGAGTAGAATTTAATATTGTTATTCAAAGATAAAATTTTATAGATTTAATTTGCCATCAAGCCTTTGCATAATATTAAGGTTTGGATTTAACATAAGCTTAAGGTTTGTCATACGCAATTTCCATTTATTTACAATGTATAGGACAACTTGTTTAAGAACGGTTGGCTCTGTGAGTAGTTTACTTGACAAATTATGTCAAATATTTGCTTTCTGAAATCCCAAGAATTGGTTGAGAATAATTGTACTTCATGTTGTCAAAAAATAAATAAATATGGGACTAAGAAAGTCCGATCATTAATTTGTCAGAAACACGAGTTGTCATTTCTGAAAATTTAATGTCACCGAAGCTCTATTTCCAATAGCAAAGGAGCACTATTGCTAATAGACTTCAGAGCTTGAAATAAATAAATCTTTGGAATCCTGTTGCATCTCTTGGGGTGTGACATTTGACAGTCTTTTATAGCACAGAACGAAACAAGTTTGTGAGCTGGAATTCAATTGTGGCGTATTGATTCCTTGCATCAGTCATTATTCCCTACTGATTGACAGCTGAAAATTGGTTACGTTAAGTATTTCATATGTTATATTGGCTGACATTTGCTTGCCTGCTCCTGTGTCAATATTGTTGTAAAGATCTCCAGCTTTATGAGATAGCAATAGACACTGACTGTGGCTTTTGTGTGATGTTCCAGTGTTTTTCCTGACATAATTTAAGACATATTAAAAACCAGCAGCATCTCCCCTCTTGAGAAGCTTAATGCCAATATTATTGTCTTCCAGGGGAAGATCATGTATGCTCATAATCGGGTGCTAATTTCCACCCATCCGCTCATGTTTAGGCATTAGGCGCTATAACTGTAAAATTGAGCCTTCTTGATTGATTCATGTCAAGCCTCATCTTGGCTCCTGCAGGGGAAGTCATCCGGCTGACCCTTTTTACACTAAAAGAAGAGATTTGTGTTCCTTTCTTTCACCTGGAACCATCAAATTGACTGAATAATCTGTAATACATTAGTGCTGACATTTGTTAGGGGAGAATTAAACAAGACACAGTAATCATTCCCTAGAATAAAAATTGTGTTTCATTTCCAGCAGAGTTCTATTAAAGCGATGACAGAATTAGTCTCTTCCAAGGTGGAAAATCGTGAATATTCTCTGCATTAATGAATCAAGTTAACACATTAATTGCTTATAGGACCTAGTTCTTCAATGTGAGTGTTAAAGTGTAGGGAGGATTTATGGTCAATATGTATTTGTTTTCAAGGTGAGCTTCTTGTGGAAAGAAAAAGTCTTGTTGCCTTCTTACTTTTGCTAGTCTGAGATGTAAAAGTTGTATTATTCCCTGAAATATCTAAAATTCATCCAAAAATGACTTATTGTCTATGCTTCCACTCACTTGGGAAATATGATGAAAAGATTGAGTGAGCTAAGTACCCAAGTACTAAATTCGATTCCTGTTTTTCATTATGTCACTTAAGTTAGCAGCGTCTTTGAATTTAGATCAAGAAGTGTCCTTACAACTCACCCCTCCTGTTCTAAAGCACACAGGAATCATGGTCACGAGCTTCACTTGAAACTCTTCCTGAACAACTGTATATCCTAGTCATTGGTCTTCATTCCAGCACCTGATGTCAACCATGACAGTCACCATGAACGGGATCGTATTACACTCATTAGGGTTCACATGTGTGTGCGCTGTCAGAACCACAGTGTTTTATATCTAACTTGTGTAGGACTCATTTTCAAGATGATTCGTTTGTAAGTGATTATGTGAGTATGTTTCCCATTATGAGTTCACACTTCTCAGAAGTACCACTTAAAAATGGACCTTTTCCACTTTTGACGATATTTGTTGAAGTAGTTGTCAAGTTTGTTAATTGGGGTCATTTCAAAGTGCTCACAGGCATGAACTCCAGATACTCCATGCCTTGTGGAGAGACTTGGGAAAGAGAAGTGAGCAGCCTTTGCCAAGACCTAGTACAGAGAAAACAAAACTCTCCTCTTCCTTGAAATATTGGAAAGGCCTCTAAAAACTTGTTGAAGTTAAATGGACGATCCACAAATTAGTAGGAACACCTATCCGTTTCTACAGAAAATAAACTCTTAGTCTAAGGGAAATAAGAGAAATTGGTTTTGCTTCATTTAATTTGGCAAATTTAGTAGTTTTGTTGGCTTACAGATAACATATTTACATCCAAGAACTTTCAAGAACAAGCATAAAGCACATAGCCTATGCCAAGCACCTTATTAGGAATGAAACCTACTACCACAAAGATATGAGGTTTGCTCTCACAGGGCCCAGTCTTCTGGGAGAGATGGAAGGACATGCTTGTAGTAAAATAGGCTAAGCGCTGGAAGAAAACTCTGTACAGATTGCTCTTTTAATACCTTGTTGATGACCCAACTAGTTTGCCCTCCAATTTTATAAATAATAGCATGTGCACTCATATTATAGAATCATTTTGCACCTTACAGAAGAAAACTATAATGTAGAAGAGAGCGATATATAATTTATGGAATCAGAATCAAATATTTGACAGTTTATCTAGTGTCTGTGAACCTATCTGTTGACAAAAGCACTTGCTCTAAATGGAGAACACCCTGCCTCTGCATTTCCAGTCCCATAAATGAACTTTTGAGGGAACTCCAAGAAGCTCTTCAGTGGCCAATTACCCTCTCACCTGCAAAGCCTGGGGAGCCCTGAGGAGCTTCAAAGACAATACTTGTTTTCAGTGAAGTTACAAACCAAGTCAGGGCCAGTAACTGTAGAATAAAACAGAAGAACACTAAACTTGGAATAAGAAACCAGATTGTTCGGGCCTGAAATTCTTGACCTGGAAAAGAAGTCTGGACTACCTCATTTCTGATGTTATTCCTAAACCTAATGATAATTTCTTATATAATGTTTAAAATGGTACAAATAAATCTATATGGAAAAAAGGGTATAAATGCAGTTAAAATATTTTTGCAATAAGAAAATTTGTGATTCGTTTATTAATATATGAGTAAATGAAACACAGGTGACTTGTTTTCCCAACACGGTCAGGTGTCAAAGGCACAAAGGTAAATAAGACCCACTTGCGGTCTTGTGTGCTGTGTGGGTGACAGGAGGAGAACAAGAGAGGCAGCCAAGTCACACAGCTTGATAAACCCTATAAAGGAAGCATTTACAGATTGCTACGGTGCTATGGAAGCGGAGGGAATAGAGATTAATTTCATGGGGGACAGACAAGGGTCAGAGAGCCAGAGGTGACATGTTAGCTAGGTAGACAGTAAAGAATGGGTGGGACTTTCAAGGTGGCCAAAATGGGAATGAATGAGCACGCCAACGTGGTTGGTATTGGTCAGAGTCCCTTTGCTGTGAACATAATTCTCTCTAAATAGCTTGGGCAAGAAGGAATTTAATATAAGGTGTTATTTAACTTATAAATTTCTGGGAGCACTGAGGAAAGACTTTCAATTGGGCTTCTTGAAATGACTTCCAGAGTCAGACCCAGAGCCAGGTCACAATGGAACTGCTGTTTTTTCCTCCAGTCAGGAACTCCCTGGCCAAGAGTGCCCTGTCACTGCCCCTATGAAGGAAATAATCATAAGCCATGAGACCAGGAAATCACTGATGGTGGGTAAGATCCACAAGAGCAGGGAGCAGGGTGTGCTCTGTTCACGGACAACCCATGGAGCAGGAATAGTGTCTGGCATTGGATAGGTGCTCAATAAGTATTTGTGGAATGAATTAAATAGGTGAGCTGCTATCTCTACGAGCTCCAGTACCATGCCATGCCTAACATGACTCACTCCAACCAGTGGATTCCTGGAGCTTGCCTCTCAATACCCACAAGCTTGATGAGACACTAGCGCATGGCTAATGTTGAGAAGAGAAATCAAATGCCTTCCCGATACTGCTTGTCTGCAGGCACGATTGGTATTTCAGAAGCATGGCCTCTGCCTCACTTTGGCTCTCAGTCTCAGGTGATTGCATTGGTTTGGAGGACCAGTCACAGCTAGGACCTACCATAAAGGGAGCTTAGGAAATGCGGCTTTTAGCTTTTCCTCTTCAGTATTGAGCTGCATGACAAGAGAGGTCAACAGTCCAGCCCTTTGTCTCCTAACATCCATATATACACTTCTTAATTGTACACAAGCTCAGCAACAACAAGGAAAATAACCAGATTCTCCATCTATCACACAAGTACGATGAATGGGAGTGAAAATCCCCACCGCCTTTCAAAGGGTGGACACAAAGTTCTATCCATTACTGTATTTATCTCTGGTAAGTTCTTTTTTGAGTTCCTAATTGAGTTGAGTCCTGCCTTATTATCTTATAATATGTACTGAATAGATAAACTTAGCAACCATAGTCATACACTACATAAAAGAGGGTGGGGAATGGGGAGAAATAAGTGGGATTCAAAAATTCAGTCACATAAAATGTGGGATCAAGTGAAATTAATAATTGACTGGTGAGAACCTGTATTGCAAGTCAGATAGGGGTTGTAAAAACACCCACAAGTATGGTGTAAATTGCCTCTAAATCTAAAGAAGCCCAACAAGCATTATGCCTTTTTCTCCAGTGCTAGTTAATGTAAAGTCTGGCAAGGGTTCTCTTACCTTTGAGGAGATTACCTTACATACTGCACACTATAGGATCTTACAAGCCTCATTGGATTTTTGTGATGTGCAACTCTCACCCTCTTGCATGCACGTGTCTCACAAAGACACATAGATCATAGTTATTTCCTGCCTACCAGCTCCTATCAGCACATAGACCTCAATAGCATGGGCCTGCATAATACCCTATGCAATGGTGAAACGACCAGGATCCCTACAGAATAAATTATGACAAAGAACCAGAAAAGTGACATACTGGATTAATGCAGTAGAGTTATACTACTGTCACTAAGAGAAGAAAAGCAATTGCTCTGGAATTCTCTGCTTCTTGGGATAGAGAACCTGACCTTGTCAGATCAACGGTCCCATGCCTGGTGTGGGAGATTGGGTTGATGCACTTCAATGAAGAGACAAGTTCTGGAGCAGCTGTTGACATTAGACTTAACACATGACTAAATTTGTCATAATCCATGGCTTAGCAGAGAGAATGACAATGAACAAATGACCTGATAGAACATGCAGACCTGGGCTAGGAGCTAAAGAAACTGATGATTTAGAAGTAGAAGGGAGACTTCAAGAGTGGACCCTCTGCTTCTGCCCCCTCTCCTCGCCCTTACCACTTTCTAACAGTTTCAGTCACAATTAGGTGAGGGACTAAGATTAGAGACCTTGGAAGAGATTTCAGAAAAACTGGTGTTTGTTATTCGGTGGGGTATTTATGAGATATTCAAACAAAGCATGGCCAGTCTCCTAGTATGAGTTGCAGTATTAGATACTGAGGGTTTTTTGAAACCTTATAATGTCCCTTTTCCAATTTGGAGGTCTCACTCTTTCCCAATAAATGCTCTAAAATTTACAAGAACCTCGGGGAGGTTCAGAATATAACCTATATTGTAATTTAGCAACTTAAGTGTCAGACTGGACAGTCTATTTAAGCAATTTCCACTAGAGATAATAAACTGATAATTCTTTTAGGACATCCATGGATGATCATGGTCCTCTGATGTCATCTCAGTTGGAGAATTTCAATCCTGCTTTTTTTTTTTTTTTTTTTGCGGTACGCGGGCCTCTCACTGTTGCGGCCTCTCCCGTCGCGGAGCACAGGCCCCGGACGCGCAGGCTCAGCGGCCATGGCTCACGGGCCCAGCCGCTCCGCGGAATGTGGGATCTTCCCGGACTGGGGCACGAACCCGTGTCCCCTGCATCGGCAGGCGGACTCCCAACCACTGCGCCACCAGGGAAGCCCAATCCTGCATTTTAATTTATTCTTTAAACTCACCAGAATACTTAGAAGCAGGTATCCTAAGTCAGTCTTTGTACTCCCCATTCTTTCCACGAGGGTTGACTGAAGCAGTCATGTGGTATGTGATGCCATACCTTCAATGTGTCCTTCTCTCCAGGCTGTCTCAGATGATAATTTTACTAACTGCTTTATCTGTATAACATGGATAATCCTCCTCTCTTCTAATTGAGATTCAAACCCAACCAGGCATTGTTTTTGGTGTTTTAGAACTTTTGCTTTCACTGAAAATGTATATGTCTACTTTCAGCAAAATTAATTACATTAAAGAATTTTAGGCATTGGTATTTTTTTAGTTGTTTATTATTCTATTTTAATTGAGGGCATATTTGTTTGCCAAAAAGAGTTTGTTTGTAATCATGAGGTGTGATCAATTAAATTATACTCCTAAGTGAAGACTTTATAAAGAGAAGATTTCCTCAATATTCAGAATGGCATGGGAGTGGGATGGAGAAAAGACACATAGTTGTCAAAGAGATAAATTACTTTTTTAAGGCTTTACCTTCATCGATGTCCTCTCATTTTACTTTTCAGAGATCATACTTCTGAAAGTGATCTTAAAGCCCATCTTGTCTAACTCTTTAGTTCACAGCAAAAGAATCTGAGGTTGCACCCACACCCCAGTTAAACACTTCATTATATACTGTCTTATTCTCTAATGGCCTCTTGCCTGTATTACATTTCTAACAAGACTATAAGCTCTTTGATAGCTGAGGTAATTATCTTCTGTTTTGTATCTCTCTCACAGCTCTTAATACTTGTTGATTAAATGATTGATTTAATCAAGGGTGCTCTCTTTTTTATCCCTTATGCTTCCAAGATCACTGGTCGGGTCACAGATAGAAGCACTCATGGCAGAAGATATTGTTAGTATGAGAATTCTAGGTCCTTTGGATATAGTGTACTTGGTTAATAAGGTAACTACATAGAGTCAAATGACTCAATAATTAATGGAATAAAAATCAACAGGAAGGATTACAGAAGGAATTTGTAAATTCGAACAAGCATTCGTTTTCCAAGATGGTGATTGTGATACAAATGGACTTTAAACTAGAAAGTTTAAAAATCCACTTATTATCCAAATAGAAAATGTGAAATGTGTGCTTTCAAGCATATATATATATATATATATATATATATATACAGGAAAACATATGAGAAATCCAGCCTGATTTTCACACTTTCTGTCAATTACTGCACACAGGAAATCAGTAGCTTAAGATTAGTCAGGGTATACTTATATCTTAAGTATTTACCAAGAAGTCATAGAAGTATAAAATGCTAGCTCTTCAAAATTGTGAGAACTTGTATTTCATAAATGAAAACACTGAGGCATAGAGTATCTAAGTACTTTAATATCTTGGTCAAGTGCACACATTTATTAAATAAATTTAGAATCAATCTAAGTTGGTCATTTTAATGCTTTTCCTATCCATTATCATGTAGCTGTCCTGTATTTGATGGAGATGTTTTTATAAACACTCAACAGTGTTTCAAATTGTCACATTCAATTAAATTATTGGTAATTACATAAATTTCATTTTCCAGTTTGTGGAGTGCTTGAAGATAAAGATTCTGTCATTCTTTTAAACTTTCATTATGTTGGATATAAAGAATTACACATAGTAATTGGCTAATAAATGCTTGCTAATTAAAAGGAAAAACATTAGATCAACTCTATTTAATAAACGTGTTTTTGTTGACAGAATTCCATCATCCTCACCACAAACTTGTGCTATCTAGTTACTCTAGTACTTGGTTGAAGCTCTAAGTAAATGACAGAGTTCTGCACATAAATCCTTCCCTCGAGGTAAAAGAAAAGTCAGCAATAGCACACAACTCCTTATACAAATTATTTTACAAGACTTCTTTCTAATCTTTCTTGCAAAAACTCTTCTAAATTCTAAGACAAATAAAATTATAGTTAATTAGATGGTTAACTACTGTTTATTATATTTGTATATTACTTTTGGGTCAAATTTAAATGCAGGAGAATTATGCCTATGTGTGGGGAATAGACTTTCAGAACAATGGGATCTCTTGTATAAGCAATATAGACTGTTTTTTTAAACAATTTTTTTTTTTTTGGAAAACCAGCGCATAATTTTACAATTTAGTGGATTATGTGTGGATTATGGGAAGATGGTGGAGGTGGAGACAGCAGTTTTGGGATCTTCCTGACTCCCATGTAAAAACAGAAAGATTAACTAGAGAGCAAAACCAACAACACTTGGTCAATATTTACGAAAAACTAGGTGATAAGGTATCGACCTCAAAACAAAATAGAAGTGTGAAAGAACCAACCATCAATAGTTCCAAGATCTGTTGTTAGCAGTGTCTGTGAAGGAGAAAGCAGAGGAAATCAAGTGGGTGTAGGGCTGATCTGGAGCAGGAGAACCCCAAATATCCAACAAACAGTTAATAACTGGAAATAAATGGACTGCATGGTGCACCAAAGAAAATAAAGCTGAGTGGGTTTTACCCTCTTTGACGTAATAAGTGCAAGAGGTCCAGTCCGAAGGAGCTGTCTCAGGTTGCCCCCATGAACTTTTGAAACTGACCCCCCTAGGGCTTCCTTACAGGAGAAGGCATCACATTTAAGAGAAAGTGCCAAGAATGGAATCAAAATTGAGCAGTAAAGAAGAGCAAAGACAAAGGAAAGACAGGATCCAGGAAAAAGTGAGGCAAGAGAACAGAACAAGAACATCTCAAAAAAAAAAAAAAAAAAAAAAGCTGCCAGATATTTTGATATGGCATGAAAACAGCAGAAGAGGAAGCTCTGTAGACTTGGAAAAGCCTTGGGATCCTATCAGGAAAATGAAATTAATGTAAAAGGAAAAACAGTAGAGTGTTGAGGTCAATCTCATACAAAGATATTATTTAAGAATAAAAAATGAGTATCAGGAGCAGAGTAGTAATTCCTACAGTCAATGAAAATGAACCAGAAAGATTTTTTTTTTCTTAAAAGGTCAAAATTGAAATGTACTATTTCAAAAGGAGCTAAAAAAAATTGTTTTGGCTATCTCTTGACAGGTAAAAAATTGTCCCAAAATATAGTGGCTCAAAACAATAATTTTACTTTGCCCATGATTTCATGGGTCAGGAATTTGGGAAAAGCTTGTCACGACAGTTTGTCTCTGATCCTTGTGGCATAAGCTAGAGCAACTGGGGCTGGAGGATGCAATTCCAAGACAGCTTCTTCACTCGCATACACGTCCAACACCTTAATAATGTTCTTTGGTGCTCTGTTTCCTAAAGGAATCTCACCCTTAAGATCCTGTCTATGTGGCTTGAATTTTTCACAGGTTTGAGGATAGTACAACTTCTTACATAGTGGTTTGGGGCTCAAACAAAACAGGAAGGGAAAATAGACCTTACCATCACTCCTAGCATCAACCAGAGGAGTGTCAAAGAACTTGTAGCCATCTTTAGTGCACTGCAGACATTAAGAAAATAGTAAAGGAGGTGAAAGTAAGGCATAGATCAGCATTAAAAAAAAAAAAACCTCACAACTGAGGTAATAAAAATGCAAACAGAATTAGAAATAAATGAGAAAAAGTCTCTTAAGGAATAAAAAATAAACAAGAAGGAACACAGAAACACATATTAAAAAAAATAATAATGCCTTATGAGAAATATATAGGGAAAAAGTAGAAACTTTTTAAGTTTCTTTAAAAAAAGAATAAAGTGACATTGAACATCTTTTCACATGCCTGTTGACCATCTGTATGTCTTATTTGGAAAAATGTCTACTCAGCTCTTCTGCCCATTTAAAAAAAAATTCTTGTTGTTCTTGTTAAGTTGTATGGGTTCTTTATATATCTTGTATATTAACCCCTTACCGGATACATGATTTGCAAATATCTTCTCCCATGTGATAAGTTGTCTTTTCATTTCGTTGATGGTTTCCTTTGCTGTGCAGAGGCTTTTTAGTTTAATATAGTTTAATTAAACTTTTTAGTTTAGTTCCATTTATTTTTGCTTTTGTTTTCCTTGCCTGAGAGGTTGCTGAGACCGATGTCAAAGAGCATATTGTGTATGTTTTCTTCTAAAAGTTTTATGGTTTCAGGTCTTACATCCAAGTTTTTAATCAATTTTGAGTTGATTTTTGTGTGTGGTGTGAGATAGTGGTGTAATTTAACTATTTTGCATGTGGTTGTCCAGGATTCCCAACACCATTTAGTGAAGAGACTATCCTTTCTTCTTTGTATGTTCTTTGCTCCTTTAACATATATTTATTGTCCATAAATGTGTGGATTTATTTCTGGGGTTTCAATTCTGTTCCATTGATCTATACATCTCTTTTGATGGCAATATTGTGCTGTTAAATCAAAATCACAGAGCGCTATCACCTCACACCCATTAGAATGTCTAGTTTCAGAAAGACAAGAAATAAGTGTTGGAGAGGATGTGGAGAAAAGGGAACCCTCAGGTGCTGTTTGTGGGGATGTAATTTGGTGCAGCCACTATGGAAAACATTATGGAGATTCCTCAAAAAATTAAGAATAGACCCAGCATATGATCCAGTTATTTCATTTCTGGGTATTTATTTGAAGAATATGAAAACATTAATTCAAAAAGATAAATGCACCCATATGTTCATTGCAGCATTATTTACCATTGCCAAGATATGGAAGCAAACTAAATGTCCATCAACAGATGCATAGACAAAAAAGATGGGAAATACTGGAATACTATTCGGTCATAAAAAAGATGAAATCTTGCCATGTGCAGCAACATGGATGGACCCTGAGGGTATTATGCTAACTGAAATAAGTCAGATGGAGAAAGACAAATATATGATTTTGCTCATACGTGGAATATAAAAAAAGCAAACAAACGAGCAAAGAAATCAAATGAACAAACCAAACCAAACAAAAACAAACATGTAGATACAGAAAACAGAGTAGAGGTTGCCAGAGAGTAGATGGGAAGGAGGACGAAATAGGCAAAGGGGGTCAACTGTATGGTGACAGATGGAAACTAAATATTTGATGGTGAGCACACTGTAGTGTACATAGGAGTTGAAATATAATGTTGTACACATGAAAAAACATGAGGAAAAATAATATGAAACTTCACCATGAGTAGACATCCAGGAAATGTAGGTTAAAAAACAAAAACTAATTTAATCTTAAATTTAATTAACAGAAGAAGAGTTAATCAATAAATTGAAATTATTTCTTCTGTATCTTGCACTGGTCAGAACTCATACGGAGTCCAGGGTTATAGGGAAGGGCATTTATGAGATATCGAAAAACAAAAAACTTTCCAAATCATCAATACCTGAAAGGATTTTACATCTGAAATTGTGAGAAAATGAAATTTTTATTTTGGAGAAGAGAAGAACTGAGGAAAACAAAATAGCTGTTTTCAAGCACATATAGTCTGTCATGTAGATAAGAAATTAGAATTGCTTTGAGTAATTCCAAGGGCAGGGACAGAATTGAGGTTGCAGAAAGACCAGCTATGGGATCTTTGACTAATTGATCTCCTGAACACTCATGGCCTCTGCTTTCACAGATATAAAATTTGGGAATTGATCTCATAGATCTCAGTGTGTAAGACTAGCACAGTAGAAAAATGTGTAGGCTACACTTAGATGGATTTCTGTGACTCTATGATTCTAAGCATTTTCTACCAGTTAAAACCTGTAGGTCATGTTGTGAGGTGGTAAGTTCCATTACTGGGAATATTTACCCAGAACTCATTATAAGTAACTTATATTTGCTGGATGTTGAGACCAAACTGCCTTTAAGATCTTCTCCAGGTCTGGAGCTGTGACTGGGTAAGGTTTCTGCCCCTGTGGAATGACGAGGTGCCTGTGAAGTCACTAACAAACTTGTGCTGGCTGACGCCAGTGTGCCGAGCAGGTTGCAGGACCAGCGGAAGAGAAAAGTGGCATATTTGAGTTTCCATTATGCTTATGACAGGTGCCCCACTTGTGTTTGCAAAGTCATAAAAAGTCGTTGGTGTTCTGCTTAACAAATGGTTGATATGCTATTTGATAGAAATTGGTGGTGGGAGTTGCAGGAAGAGAAGGTGCTAGTAATGAGGACTCAGGTTTTTTCAGACTCAAGGAGTCACTGAGTTGCACTTAGAACATTGCCAAATACATAAAAAGCATTCAAATTCAATTAATATTAGTAGTAGTATTGTTGGGAATAATTATATGCATTATAATTTGATAATGTATATCACAATTATTAAGAGCTTGCTTATTTTGTTGTTAGACCTTCAAAATTTTACTTGTACAAATAATTAACTTCTCTGAGCCTCAGTTTTCTCTTTTGTAAAATAAGAAATAATAATTCCAAGTTTAAATTGTAAGAATATAAAATATACAGTGAATATAGAGTTCCCAGCCCTATATCCTACGTGTCAGAGACAGATAGCTGTCTGCTTCAAATATCCATAGTGTAAAATTGTTTCTGGGAGGCAGCTCTAATCCAGGAGCTCTAATTTAGAGATGCCTCACATCCAGTGAGATCCTGGCACTAGATTTTGCAACAGGGCAAGAACAGAAGTGGTAAGGACTTGTCAGAAGACTAGTGCCCTTCTTCATGCTCTCTGTCCCCCTTCTCTGGCTAGGGGCAGAGCACTAAGAGATCTTAGCCTAGAGAATTATTGGAGCCTTAGTTTTTAGGAGCTTGAAAGCCTGCATAACCACAAAAAAGCCACCCACTAACCAGGCACCTCTATACTGAAATGTAATGTGAGAAAAAATAAACCCCTATGGTGTTATACCCTTGAAATCTCGAATATTATTTGTTACAGCAGCTAAAATTATTCTTGTTAATATCCATCAATGATAGTATTCAATACATTATAATATTTGTTTTAATCAGCATGTCTGATAGACTCTAGAAAATATTGTCTTTACTAAATATTAGAATTATTCTTTTAGTTATCTCAATGAAAGGATGATGTAGAGAAATAATAAGATGTGAATTATGCCTTACATTCTGTTCTAATACCGAAGCTAATGATACTAAAATGTATTGTTTTTACTCTTTATATATTAACTTTATTGAGACAACTAACAATAAAATGGATTCATATCTTTATTTCCTGTTTAGTGTCTTCCAGATCTACTTTCCAGAATGAAGACATAATAATTTCTCACTGATCAAATGTCCCTTCTTTACTTCATATAATAATAGTTCAAGTTCTCCTTGTGTATAATACATATGTAGGGCAAGTGACTGTTTTGGTTTAAGTAGCATCTCATTTTTTATTATGATTAAAACCACAAAAATAATGCTTAAAATATATTTATAAACTACACTTGTATGATTGGGCACCCTTTGCAAACTGTATAAAAGCAACAGCCCTAGACAGCAAAATAGGCAAAAAATAGAAATGAATTAAAGATGGTTAGTAAAGAGATACGAATGAGGGAGTGACAGCAGAGTATAGGAGAACATGGATCATGCTGAAACTTTAAGTGAGGCATTAGGCCATACCTGTGTCGCCAAAAATATATATTTAAGAGGTATATTTCTCAATCAGAAAAACAGTACATTCACTATAGATGTGACCACATATGTTAAATCCCATCTTCTTAAGCTAGTTATTCAGAGTGAATGCTGAGGCCAATTTACCTTAATTAGGCAAAGTAAAATGATAACTTAGAATACAAAATGTTAAAGTATTAAAATATTAATAAAGTCAGATAATAAAATTGTATAGTATTTATCACATTGTTTCTTAACAAGTTAATGATCAGTTAAGGAAGTCAAGAGACCTAGGGTATATATACTGAATTCCTAATTGTTTAAACATCTCTCATTAAATACTGAATTATATGACTCAAATTTGAAGCATTAAATTGCCACTGAATAACTGACATATGATAGAGTTTCTATACATTTTCACATATAATTAGAGGTTATATAAAATACATTAACACGTTAGTCATGGAATTGTAATATGATTGGGCCATTTTGATGTCCCGCTCCCTTTTTTTTTTTTTTTTTTGCGGTACGCGGGCCTCTCACTATTGTGGCCTCTCCCATTGTGGAGCACAGGATCCGGACGCCCAGGCTCAGCAGCCATGGCTCACGGGCCCAGCCGCTCCGCGGCATGTGGGATCTTCCTGGACCGGGGCACGAACCCATGTCCCCTGCATCGGCTGGCGGACTCTCAACCACTGCGCCACCAAGGAAGCCCACTTTTTGGGGTTTTTAAAATTTATTTTTGTGAAATTTACATATGGGAGATTGAGGAAGATCAGACAACAACTTGACCTGTTGAAGAATTAATAGGCCTTTTATTTGTTAGTTCATGATGCGTAGTCTAAGGATGAATCAATCAATATAACTCTCTTAACTAAGAAAGCACAGTATAAAGATATTAACCCTGCTTAGAAATATATTGTGAAATGGATGCTCTAAATCCACATTAAAAATAACAATAGTAGTATCTCTGTGAATCCATTTTCTCTTTTACCAACAACTTGCTTTTTCAGTTATTGTATTTGCCACCATATATTACACATTGCAGCAAACTTTCAATATTAGAATTATTATATGTGTTTGTTGATGACCATCATGTCTTTTGTTACAATACATCGATTCATTGGCTCAAAATTGTAATTTACCTTTTCACTGAGAATTGGTATTTGACAATGCATATTTCTTTTCTACCTCACACAAAAACTTTCCTGGGAATTTGAAATAAAAATAAACGTGCACTTGTGCATAAAATTAAATGTATCCTAGAAACAATTTGTGATTTTACTGAAGAAGAGCAGAAACTATGTTTTGGCCTTCTTTCAAAATACTCTTTACTATAAGATCTAGCTTTTTAAATGACTGATTTTAGCCAATCAACTTAGAAATTCTCCCTCTGTTTGTTGGTACTGTTTAAATAAGTAGTGAAACAAAGGTGTGCTTATTTATATGCAATGTAATCAGTAAGCATAGAATTGCTGAGAACTGACACTGCATCAGAGATGATAAAGAAATTGAGCAGATTCAGGTCTGACTCTCTTTCAGATTTGAAATTTTACCACGTTAGCCTGTGTACTAAGTCCATCTACAAGTCAAAGCTTTCTCATATTGTCAGAGTGGAAGAAAGTCTCTTACATGTGTAGGTGAATATTTGTTGAGTGAATAAATCCATCACTTAGGAAGTTTACCCGTTCAGAACCTAACTCAGTAAGCACATCCCCAGAAGAACAAAAAAGAATGATGATAAAATAGACTTTTCTATGTAACTTTTATTAATCTTCAGTAAAATCTTAACATGTGAATGATGGATACTTTTATTCCTTAATTTCTCTTTTGTGGTTTGACATAGAGCTTGGAATCATCCATACATTTTCAACGAATGAATCTACGGCGTGGTATTTTCTTCATCAGCTCACAAAGCAAAGCATATTATCTGGTGTTTCATTCTTACTCCTGAGAAAAGCCCAGAAAATTGACACAACTGCAGGGTGCTGATCACACTTTGTTCTTATAGGAAGAGAAACACGCTATTTGTTTTTACATTTTCCGAGCTGTCTTAGGAGTAAAACTGCCGCCAGTACATATGGGCTTAGTCTCCCACGTCCATCTTATGGGTGTCACCTGCTAAGGTGAGGAGTCTGGAATAGCACAGACACATTATGTATGGGTGGCCTTTTGTTTACAGCAGACAAAGCCAAAATCCTCGGGATTACTTGAAGATATCATATAACACACAAGATGGAGTTACTATTATTCTCCTCTAAGACATATAGTGTTTCCCCTGGGCAGAGGAAAGAACGCACAGCCAATCATATGAAGACAGAACCCATTAAAGATTTATGCAAGCCTGAATTACTTGGCTTTAAACTATTTTCTTTTTTCCCTCTTTCTTTTTCTCCTTTTTTCTTTAATAAGAGGGGCATTTCTTCCTGAACGGCAAAGCTGATGTAGATAGTATCACTGGTAATCCTAGGCTTAAGCACAGAGCTTCTAAATGGCTGGAATTAGGCTGGAAGATGGGGCTGTTTGATTTCCCTTCCTTTTTGTTTCTGTTTTCAAGGCTCTGTCACCAAATGTCCCACTAAACTAGCATTTATGTGGACTTGGGGCCTCAGTGTGTAAGTTTCCTTTTAAGCATAGTCAATGAAACAGCTTTGAAGCTGTTGAACTGTGTAAATGTTATATTAACATTTTCTCTCGCAATTATAGACATTTACATGGTCTTGTTGAAATAGCGCTTTCAGAGGGAAGTAAAAAATACCAGAAGTGAAGGTACACAATGACACAATGAAATGAAAAAGCAGCAGTGTGCTCTATTTATTTAGTTTCTGAAATAAGTAATTTCGACTTTTAATTTACACTTCTCTAAGATGGTGGTTAAGAATAGACAAACAAAGGATACTGTGAGAAATAATTTCATTTTGTTCCTTTGTTACATGAGATCATTTAATTTCTACTTGGTTTACATATGGAGATGTGGCCAATGCACCCCGTTCTTTAAATTTGCTAACTAATAACAAGGACTCAGGAAGCTCATTCTAAAGACCCAAGACTCATGGATGATGATTCAAAAATTATGAGACTACAAGGAGTTGTCCAGTTATAAGAAGAAGGGCAAACTGAGTAAATTAGACATTAATCCAGAGCATTCCCAACTATCCAGGTCCCTATTTAACAGAAACCATAATGTGCTTTCAAATTGAAAAGTGATTTGAATCATCCCCAAACTACCACATGTGTGATCTTTTCTCTGCACACAGTCCAATGAACAGATTAGGAAAGGGAAGATATAATCACTTAGACTCTAAGGAAATATTTTACCAGTCTAATTTTGGTCCCTCTCTGCCTACAGAGCAATCATTTATAGATGCACAGTATCAGTACAATTCACAGTCAAATTAACTCCTTTCACATTGGTACTACTAAATGTATTTTCTCTAAAGATCAATAATTATAATCTTCACACTGTACCATAGGATTCTTTGCTATTGCTAGTCTTCTGTTCAATGATAGACTTGTTTTATTGTGTATAAAAATATATATACTCCTTGTCTTTCCACCAAATCAAATCAAAAAGCCTGTCCGTGATGGAACCGTTGCTCAGCAACTGTGATCTCTCCACTGGTCTGACCGCTGCTCTCTCCAGCAGGGCAGATATGCAAGATGGACAGATGCATTGATCCTCACACCGTATTAGATTGTATTACATACATTTCAGAAGCTGATAGCAGTAATCTTGTACGCCTCTGTCTACACATCATTGAACTTTAACAGTCAAACTTTGATAAGTATCTTGTTACATAAAGACTTTCTATAATTTCGATATCTAATTGATTTTCAGTTTTAAAAATTATGTTCTGGAGAATCTACAATGGTTGGTGTTCACGTTATCTCTAAACATAGATGAGAGTATGTTAAAATACACAAACAAATATTTTTCTATAGTACTTTTTTTCACATCATCCTTGGATTGGTAATCCAACTGCTAGCTTCCACCATGGTAATATGCCTCTTCTCTCTTAAGAAACAATCTTAATTGGAATTAAAAACTTGGTGTTCAGGCATTATATGAAAAAGTTGAATCACAATTTATGGCAAAAGATATCCTTGGAATCCAATTCATTATCCGATAAGGAAGCTGAGAATGATTAAATGTATGTTTGTAAAAGAGTCAAAATTAGAATTATATATGTTAATATATTAACCATACAAAATGTTCTTTTTGATGTACATCTTCAAAAAATAAAATTTCAGACTGAGCACATTTTAAATTTATTTTATAAAACAGTAATATTAATACCATTAATTAATTATAATTTAATGTCATATCTGTTTATATGATTAGTATTCATATTTTAAAAAGGAAGAATAGAATGATTGAGTGAACTGATTTTAATCTGATAAAGTAACTTAGTCCAGTTCTGATCTTTTTCAAAATTTTTTTTCTACTTGACGACTTACCAGGAAAAGCACTGCTTTGTCCAGCAAATTAATCTATCTGGAGACACATTCAATACTTTCTTCAAAATAAAAAAATCATAAAATTTGATCTTGAGACATTAGCACGTTCAAATTTTCCTTATTCATTTGCAGAAGTGGTTCCACGGTTTCAGATTACTTTTTCTTTGTAGATAATGTGCCATTTAATATAAACTTAGATATCTTTTAAATACCTGAAATCTGAAAAAGCAAACTCAAGGAACTAAAGGTAAAGGTTGACAGTATAAAACCTTTTTGAAACACAGAATGGTGTTTTATTGAGGGAAAATTCATAAAGTGATAAAGATCGGTCAGAGTGAAAACATTTTCCAAGTTGATGATTCATTAATAATTTGAGAAAAGACCAAAATTTAAGGATCAGTTTTGTTTGATCAGTAAAACTAATTTCAGCAGGAAACACATATCTAAGCACACCAACCATCTGAAATATAAACAAAAAACAGGATGTAAGCAAAAATGTCCAGTAAGAATCCAAAAGAAATTCACAAATCCATGCATTTACAAATTTTTTCACCTAGTTTTATTGAGATATAATTGACATTCAGCACTGTGTAAGTTTAAAATGTACAACATAATGACTCAACTTACATACATCATGAAATGATTATCACAATACATTTAGTGAATATCCATCATCTTTTAAAAAAAATATTTACTTATTTATTTGGCTGTGCCGGGTCTTAGTTGCAGCATGCGGGACCTTCTCTGTGGCTGTGGGATCTTTTTTTCAGTTGTGGCATGCGGGATCTTTTTTTTTTAGTTGTGGCATGCATGTGGGATCTAGTTCCCTGATCAGGGATCGAACCCGGGCTCCCTGCATTGGGAGCGTGGAGTCTTAACCGTTGGACCACCAGGGAAGTCCTGTATCCATTATCTTTTATAGATACAAAATTAAAGAAGAAGAAAAAATATTGTTTTTCTTAGGACTCACTCTCTTAACAATTTTCATATATAACACACAGCAGTGTGCATTATGTTAATTATATTGTACATTACAGCCCTAGTACTTATTTGTAACTAACAACTTGTACGTTTTGATCATCTTCATCCAATTCTCCCTCCCCTTCCCCACCACTGGTAACCACAAATATGATCTCTTTTTCTATGAGTTTGTTTTTTAAGTGTAACTGACCTACAACACTACGTTAGTTCCTGGTGCACAACATAGTGATTTGATACCTCTATACATTACATAATGATCACCACGATTAGTCCAGTTACCATCTGTCACCACACAAAGATATGACATTATTATTGACTATTCCCCATACTGTACATTTCAACCCCGTGACTCATTTATTTTGTATAAAAAGTGTTTTTTATATGTACAAGAATTTCACATTTCTCTTCAGAGTCCATTTACTCTTATGTTACATTCAACCCTAATAAGCTTGGTGGTATCAGTTGTAAGAAATAAAAAGGGTAAAGAGTAGCTGTATATTACTAGTGGCACTAAATGTCAATTGTCTGTTAGCAGAAGGCAAAAAATTTTTTTAAATAGATAGAGAAATTAATTAAAGACAATACACAAATTGCTTGGACCAGATTGATTAACTGTGGAGATGGTGAAAAGTAGGTGAATTCTGGATCCATTTGGAAGGTTGGGCCCTTGGGATTTCTTTCTTTCTTTCTTTTTTTTTTTTTCAGTACTAGGGCCTCTTGCCACTGCGGCCTCTCCCACTGTGGAGCACAGGCTCAGCGGCCATGGCTCATGGGCCCAGCCGCTCCGCGGCACGCGGGATCTTCCCAGACCGGGGCACGAACCCGCGCCCCCTGCACCGGCAGGTGGACTCCCAACCACTGCGCCACCAGGGAAGCCCCCTTGGGATTTCTTGACACATTGGATCTGTGATGTGAGAAAAAAGTCAAGAATGATTCCCCAATTCTTTTTTGCTGACCCTTGGAAGAAGAAAGTTAAAGCCAAATGACATAGGGAGGGAAAAATTGTGTGAAGTCACCAAGAAGAGAGAGTAGATAAAGAAGACAGGTAGTAAGGTCAAGGAGTAAGTCCAAATATTCATGGGTTATTTACAACCATGACTTTGTCTGGATCATAAAAGAAATATTAAAAGATATTTGTTATTGGTATATGTATAAATGGTATACATGGTTTCTCACTATGTATGCACTTACATGAATTTAACTATCTGATTTTAGGAAAAAGAGAAATATTAAAAAAAAGGTAAACTTTACATAATCTAGGCTATTCTGTCTGACATTCTACTAAATGAGCCTATATCCAAGGGTAAAGTTTAGATGAAAGAGATAAATTTGCCATTCCTTCAATCAGTTACATTTGTCCTGTCTCTTGTGTCCTTGTAGTGTGGGTTTCTCATGACGTACATTTAAGTTTTTTGTTTGTTTGTTTTTTATATAACATAAACCTTAAATAAAAGGCTTTTTGTATAATATGAACCTTAAATATACCTAGAAGTCACTTCAAACTTATAGTTTGACATTATGAAGAGATAGTAAATTACTCTTCAATAGAAATATATATTTGGCCACATATACTGTTCTTTACCTTCAACTTAATGGACTTTCAAGAATAATTTTGATCATATTAATTTTTGCATTATAACTTTTTACCTTACAAAGAAGTCCAATATAAAATGAGGCTCTATGGTACATATTTTTAAAAATAAGGACACATGTTAACATTTTAAATAAAATTATATAACAGTAGGTTCCAGGTTTCAAAGTTTTGGTGCTATAATGAAGAAACTTCAGCTATTCTGAATTTAAATGAGCCAAGTCTTGAATTTCAAACTACTTAGTTTAACTACATGTTCATCATTATGATGAAAATGTATCAGTTTAGCTTTTGGAATATCAGTCATAAGTACATAGGATGCTGCTATCAAAATTCCATTTTTAAAAATTCAGTATTATGTTTTTTTCCTATAGTTTTATTTTCTAATATCTCCTGTGGCTGCAAATTTGTAGAAGTGTTTTCTGTCACGTCTCTCCCTCTCTCTCTCTTTTTCAATCTATCGACATTCTCAGTGGTCATCTTTCTCTTAAGTCCAATATTAGGGGATCAAAATTTCTTGTATTTTGAAAGTAAATAGACAATTATATATCAATAAGAAAAAGAGGGAAAGACAGAAATACCGTTATTACTATTGTGGGAGTCGGAATGATCTTACATCAGGCTTGGCAATGACAATTTATTTCATAAAATTTTTGAAGGATATAATTCAGTTTAACCCAATCCAAACAAAATTTACTGAGAACAGATTATGGCCAAGAAAATTATTAGCTTTCACAAAAAGACACACAAAATATTTTGAAAAAGACATTTATCTTGTCCTCTTAAGGTTTTTAAGATCAAAGACAGAAAAGTACAGACAAGACTGTTTCACAAAGCAAACAAAGACCGAACCTGAAAAATACTAAGAAAGGTTTGATTATAATGAAAGCATTAATCCATGAATAGGTATGTGTTATGCTAGGATAACAAATAACAGATTCAGACAATAACATATAATGATTTTCCAAAAGCCAAACACAGAAAAAAAAAATGTGCAGACTATTTTTAAATAACTAAAATACTTTTCCTTACTACTTTTTGTATATTGAGATCCATGTTAGGGAGGGTAATTCTGTTCTCACGATTTAAATTACAAATGAGAAAAACTAGCGCCCATCTGGGCATTCCTGAAGGGCAGCAACACTGCAGCAGCTTTCAAATCCTTCCCTTGAAATAGAAATGAGGTTGCAGACCATGTTACCAGGCTAGGCGGCTCACAGTCAGTACCAGCGTGCATGCCCAGGTGCTGAGAAAGGAGAAAATGTGCACAAAAGGCAACTTTTTCAAGTACTTCTACCAAACAATCCTCCTAACCTCACCACCGCTTCATAAGCTTGGCTCCAAACACTTTCAACTACTATTGTTCCCCGCAGTTATGCAATATTTCCATGACTGTCATATACTTATTTCTTTGTGTATAATGTTCTTTCCACCTTCCTCTACAGTAGATATCTGTTGTGCTTGTTTTTTTGTCTTTTTATTTTGGGGGGGGTTGGCTTTTTTTCCCCCTGTCCAGCATCTTCCTCTCTGAAAATAAACTTCAATTTGCCTTTGGGAAACAATGCCTCCCTCTCTCTTCATCCATGTGGCTCAGATGTGGTTAATCCAGGCCTCCACATACATGCCACCCAAATGCTAAGTGTAAGCATGTGTTCCTAGCTTTATATTCCTTTCCTCTGGTGAGTGGGTAAGAACTAGATATTCATACAATTTAAACCAACAAGCAGCAAGCTCAGGGCTTTTGCTAGGTGGACTAGAAAGAAAACATAATCTTACCTCTGGGGGTCATGATCAGGTAGGATGGAAGGCTAGGCTTCCAGAGTCCATCTTGCTCCATAAGACAGAGTTTGCCTGACAAATTAAGCCAATTATAAAAAGAAAACTGGGCTTCCCTGGTGGTGGCACCGTGATTGAGAATCTGCCTGCCAATGCAGGGGACACAGGTTCGAGCCCTGCTCTGGGAAGATCCCACATGCCGCGAAGCAACTGGACCTGCGAGCCACAACTACTGAGCCTGCGCATCCGGAGCCTGTGCTCCGCAACAAGAGAGGCCGCGACAGTGAGAGGCCCGCGCACCGCGATGAAGAGTGGCCCCCACTCGCCGCAACTAGAGAAAGCCCTCGCACAGAAACGAAGAGCCAACACAGCCAAAAATAATAAATAAATAAATAAATAAAAATTAAAAAAAAGAAAACTAAGAAAAAGAGAAAGGTATGGAAAAGGACAGATTCTTGATTTATATTTGGTTGAACCCTTGGATTTGTCATTCATGTGAGCCAACACAGTCCCCTTCTTATTTAACCAGGGTTTGTTTCAAGTTTTTGCCACTTGTAACCAATCATTAGTCTGTTCTAACTTTAAATCCCCTCACCATCAAAGGCTCTACAAGCTGAAGAAGTCTACCCTGATTCCTCATTCTAGTTTAGGAGACTATGCCACTACAGATTCCTGAGGAGCTTTATGCTTTCACCCATCACACTCTTACCTTCATCACTGATTAATTCTTTGTCTTCCCAGCTATGCTGTAAACTCCATGAGTGTAGGGAAGTAGTCTTATTTGTGTTTCTTTTATCCTAGATACATATTAAGGAATCAATAAACATTGGTTGATTAAATGAATGAAATGAAGGGGTCATAGAAAGAGGCATCCAAAATATCTTGGGTGTGAGGTTTTTATGCAGAAATCCAAGATGTGAACTGAGAAGCATATGAAATCACTGTGAAGTTTTAATAAGTTGATGGGATGTGTAGTGTATTAGCTGAGAGAGATTGCCTAAGCCCGTAGAATTATCATCAGGGATAGTTTCATGGAGGTTACCGAATAAGAAACTAACATTTGTCATCTAGAAGATCAAGATTTAGAGAATATAAAGAAACAGTGTAATTTTTAAACGACTGCAACTATAAATATTACCAAACCAAATTTGGGTCAGCCTGCCTGATGCTCAGCAAAGCCAATCTACTGACATCAGGTTGTGGTGAAGGAAGGTTCAGTGTCTATTGCAGGACCAAGCAAAGAGAATGGGCAGCTCATGTTCAAAAGACCCAAACTCCTCGATGCCATTTAGGGAAGGAATTTTAAAGACAGTGGGAGGGAAAGGGTCACAGGATGTGTGATCAGCTCCTGCGCAATTCTCTGGTGATGGTGAGGTAGGGTAACAGGGTGATGTCTTGGGAATCTCAACCATCAACCTTCTGGTTCTAACACATCTGGGATCTGTGTGTTGGTGGTCAGCATGCAGTTAACTTCTTCCACCTGGTGGGGATTTTAGTATCTGCAAAACAATTCAAGGATATGACTCAGCATAATATCTCTAGCCCTTGAGGAGGAACTAAAAGTGCTTGACTTTGTTTTATGGCTAAACTATTACTATTTTGCCTTGCTTGAGTGCTTTACTTTGTTTCTAAATTTTCTCACTTCTCTGGTTAATCTGCTCTTTGGAAATTGGGGACGGCCTAGGAGGCTAAAACTTTTCTACAAACAAGTGGCAGGTCAGGTCGGGGACACTATTGAGGGTTGTGGTGGTGTCTGTCCCTGGGAAGGCCTGCAGGGTCCTGTTGGGCTTCAAAAATAAAAGAACAATAGATACAACAACTTTTAACTCCCCAGTTTACAAAGTTCAACTTCTATTTGTAATGAATCCATGCAGTAACAAAAAGTAACTGGTAGTCGAATGGAAGGGCTAGTGCCCACAGGAACTTTGCTTTCCCTCCCTCTATTTCATTTACTCAGGATTTTTATCCTCTGCTCTTCCTTAATTTCTGTTTCTTCTGAAATGCTCAAGGGTTTATTTAATCCTGACACCATCCATTGAGACAGATCCTATTATTTCATATTTTTGTAGATGGTGTAAATAAAGCAAAGAAAGACTAATTAACTTGACTATGATCATACATTAATAAGTTGAGGAACTCTGATTTAAACACACTCAATCTGGATTTGTTACTATATAAACTACATGGCTTCTTACTCTTTACATCTTCAGCTGTGGTTGTGTTCCTTTTTCCTTTCCTAAAGTCTATTATTTACATCTTTATTCTTTATGTCTTGATCAATCTTACCAGAGGTTTGTCAACTTTAGTTTTCTCAACTTCTACATTTGCTTTTTTCAGACTTTTCATTGTATATTAGCTTTCAGTAATTTGTTTTACTTATTTGTTTCATCTCTATAATTTCTTTCCTCCTAAATTTTTCAGCTGAGGTGATTCTGACGTTTTTCTGTTCCTAAGTTCTTAAGATGGTTCCTTAGTAAATTAAAGTTAAGGCTTTCTCTCTTTCTGCTTTATGGATTCATGATATATATGTTTTTTCTAAGTGTTTCACCTCTGTGCTGTTAAGTTTTGAAATATAGGGTTTTTGTTACTATTCTATTCTAAAAATGTTTCATTTCCAATATGAGTATTCTTTCATCTATAAATTGTTTTAAAGTATGTTTCCAAATTTCTAAACATGGCTTGTTTCTATTTGGCTTTGTTTATTTTTTTTCTTGTTTAATTTTAACTTAATTACTTTGTGTTTAGAGAATATGACTGCCATGTTGTTGAGTCTTACTTTATAGCCTACACGTGTTCAAAATTTAGTACAGTATGTATTTGAAAATAATATGTGCTTTGCAGTTACTGAAGGAAAATTTCTATGTGACTTACTTAAAGCTAACTGTGTTGATTAAAGCTTCTACAGTCTTATTGATATTTTTGTCTGCTTGATCTGGGTTTCCTTGTTTTTAAAATCTTCCACTATGATTGTGGAATTGTATGTTTTTCTTTGTAGTGCTGTCATTTTTGCTTTATTTATTTTAAGACTGTTCTTCATTGCGTAAGAGATTAAAACTTTTATATCACCCTGGTAAACTGTTTTATCATTATTTTTGACCCTCTTTATCACTAGAAATGTTAATTTAATCAAAAAATCTATCTTGTTTCTAATAATTATGGTTACATAAGCTTTCCAGAAGTTATATACTCCATTATGCTTCTTTTAGTAGTTTCAATAGACATTAAAATGTGAATTTAACTCATTCAGGTTTAAAGTGAATCAGTTTATTTACTCCTCTTGTAAATAATCAAACACCTCCACACTATGTATATTCACTATTACCTTGTAATTTAGTTAATTTTAAGCTACAGTTAATATTATTAGTTTAAAAAATCAAAATTTATTTACATTAACATTTTTATCACCTTTCTTTTCCTTTATTTCTTCTTGCTTTTCAGACTATCTAGGAACATTAATGATGCATTACATATATCATTAAATATTTTCTTTAATGGGATACTGTCAGTTACAAACTCTCAATTTTTTTTATTCAAAAATATCTTTGAGTCATTCTTGTCCCGTCTAAAGAGATATTTTCTATGTAATGAACTCTAGATTGAGTTATCTTCTCTCACCACGGTAAAGATATCAATCCTCTTTTCTGACTTCCATGTTCCTACTATAATTAATTCTCAGTGTAATTTTCTTTCTTTCTCCTCGATTTAGATTTTATATTCTTGATTCAGGTATCTAAGTGGGAGAGGACCAAGAGTCTCTATCTAATTTCAGAAATACAAGCTATGTGTATGGAAAGGCCAGTTACTTCCATTTTTTTCTCTAATCCAAGGTTTCTCTATCTTGGCACTGTTGACGTTTTGAACCACATAATTGTTTGTTGTTGAAGACCTCCTGTGCACCAAAGGATATTTAGCAGCATCTCTAGCCTCTACTCACTAGATGCCAGTAGCACACCTCTTCCACTCCCTGAGTTGTGACAGACAATAATGTCTCCAGACATTGCCAAAATCCCCTTGGTGGGAGGGGAGGAAGGGCAGCAAAATTTCCCCTAGTTGAGAACTGCTGCTCTAATCCAAAGGACCTTGTAGTTAGGAATGATTCCTTCTAAATGTTCACATTAAGTTGATTTTCCACTTTAATTTACAAAATTGTGATTTTTTATATTTTTGTGCCTTTATAGATATTAGAGAAAATAAGGAGTGGTTGTATAAAATCAAATAGTGAAATGTTATTTTAAATCAAAATAGCAAAAATTTTTAATGATTTTTAAATTTAAAGAGTTACTGATATTGTCACTGAATTTCATATACACCCAATGGTAAATGCTTAAAGGCTGATCTAGACAACAGAAAATGAGATATAGCAAGGCAGATTTATAGCTTGTATTTTTGTTTTTTCCTGGTACGTTTCAGCCACTACAAAAACTATAATAGCTCACAGGTTTTTGTATATAAATAGTTTAAATATTCTTCCTTCCATTTTAGAGTACTCTAATACTGGCACAAAATGTGTTTTTAAGGATGCACATCATGCACTTATCAACCAAGTAGAAAAATAAAGTGGAAAAAGTATTCAGCAAACTGGTTCTAACTAGTTTGCTAATTTCACAGTTGGGCAGGAATTGGGCAGGAAAGACTCTAGTGTACTCTGGCAAAGGGAGCTGCTAAAGAAAATAAAGTTTAACAGATTGTATTTTCCTCTTTGAATCACATTTAAATACATATGTTTCCAAGTAGAATGCTAGGATGAGTGTCATGGAGTTTCATGACCCACTCTTTTTCTAATAAATGTAAGTCTAAAGTTCTGCCTCCCTAAAAAACAATGAGTGATTTTATGACATTTTTCTCAACTTTTTGAGTATTTTATGCATCAGTAAATGTTGCCTTCACTTTCAGGGAAGACCATGACAATGACATCAACTAGTGAGGAGAGGCCCTGCCTGAAAAATGGCAATTGTGAATTACAGTAAATTCTTTAGACAAATGAAATTATTTACTCTGAAAAACTGGATATGGATTACCATATGGATTACCAAAGTATTAACGTGGCTGATTCCTGTACACTGTGACAAATGAAGAGATAAAAATGATTTCTAAATGACAGATCCTTAATATATGAATAATTGTTTTTTCTAAAGTACTTGAAAACGATTAAAGACAGTACCTTCTCTTACAAAGCTTAAACATTTCCCTGAAATCTTAAACTCAAAAAAACTTGGAAAGATGTGTGTGTGTATATCTGTATATATATATCATCACCATCATTTTACAAACAGGAGAACTAGAGTCTTATGTTGAGCAGCAGAAATTATACTAGAACATATGTTCTCATTTCCATATTAGCTGTCTATCTCACCATGTCTTTCCTATAATATTTATTTGCTTAGCAAAAGTTTTGTATAAATGCACAAAAAATATAAATTTCATTCTCATTTTTGTCCATGTTATCTTAAATTCCTTTTTAGTAGTGACAAAATGTTTTAAAAGTTTTCTCATAAGCCTAAATATGTAAAGGCAAAATAAAAACATATTCAGTAATAAGCAGCATATGTACCAAGATCAATAAATAGCTACAGTTTTCTACAAAGATCAACCCCCTAAAGCTCTCTGTTTAAAAAAGTTTTACAACTTCTCATTGCTTAAAATAAAACCTAGATTTTTTTTTCAACTAGCCTTTAGTCCTATAGGCAGGATAAAAGGAGCAAAGACACTGAAGTAAAAAACAAAACAAAACAAAACAAACAAACAAAAAACATGGAGTGTGTTTAAGAAATAGAATCAAGGTCAAGATCACAGTCCCCAAGGAGTACCAAGGAGTAGTTCCACTTCTCTGATCATCTAATTGTAATTATCATCCGCCAGGTCTGTGTCTTCCACTTGTGTCTCACTAGCACTTGGAACAATGTCTTGAATGTGTGAGGAACTTAATATATGACTGCTGAATGGAAAGATTCTGGAAATAAGTCATGTAATAATTAGATAAGTGCTTGTTTATAAGACTATTTTCACATTCTGGTTTCTGAGAGCTAGGGTGGAAAAAGTAACAACAACAAACTACAAAGGCTTTATAATTAAACATATGAATTTATATACTGAAAAAACAAAAAGATTCACCAAGATATATCTCTAATCTACCTCCTGAATCTTATCTCCCAATGCTCACGTTGTACATTTCAATAAAAGTAAACAACTATTTACATCTGGTATTTTTCCTTTGTCTTTTCTCAATTGAAACGTTATTTTTCCTGTGTCTGAGTTTCTAAATTCTACTCATCATTCAAAGCTAAACTCAGATGTTATCTCTATCTTAAGGCTTTTTCTAAGCCTTCTAGATGGAAAAAACTCCCTTCCCTCATCTGAACTCCCATAATACTTAATATGCCATCTCATTTTGCAGTTATTTACAGATGTTTTTCCTCACTTGGAAGATTGCAAAGTGTTGAACGACAGGGGCTGTGTTTAAATAAATTTCCTATCATCTGAAGGGCAAATAGTAAGTCCTTAACAAATACTCATTGGTGAAATAAGAAATGGATGGATACATAAATGGTTTACCTTAATGATAACATGACAAAACCCGCAAATCTAATCTAGCATCTAGAGATGCTAAGGAAATACTAATATCATGGTTTACTGCACAGGATTCTTTTAGATTCTTAGAAACAGTAACTCCAAATTCAGTAATTTGCAAAACCTATGACTTTCAAATCAGAGCTGTTGACTGAAGCTTCACCAACACAACTGAGTTTTCCAATTAGTAGACACCCTTTTTTTTTCCACAGTAAGTGCACTCTTACCAGCTGTTATGCCTGATCCTGCCATCATTTCTGCCAAAAACAACATCTTCCACCAGGCCCCTGCTCCTCAGCTGCGCCACTCCAAAACAATGTTTGCTCCTCATTAAAAATCTGCAAAGCCAACTGACAGTCAATCCACCACACAAGCAGCCCAAACCAAATTGGGGAGGAGAGACACAAAATCCGATCTTGGTTACCCGTACCACTAAGAGGCTGTGCTGCTGCATTCCACACAAGCTGTGAGCACTGCAGAAGCCCTGCTGGGAGCCCTGTTGGAAGGCCATGATGGCAATCAAACCATGTGGTCAGGAGGCCACGTGCTGCTGTTACTAGGTCGTTGCAAAGTAAATAAACTACGCAATCAATCGGTTGCAGCTTATGGAGACTGTGCAGCTGAAGAGGCACTTGTGCCACCTAACCCATGTGAATTGGAACCATGGTTCTGGTCTATCTCCAAGGAATAAGATAGGTTTATAACCAGATGGGGCTCTAAACAAAGAAACTGGCCATGGATGCTGGGTTATTGGCCCTCACGATGGCCTGTTGTAACACAGAAAGACCCAGGACAAGAAGTTAAAGCAATCCAGACCGTTTGAGAAGTGAGGATGATTTGATATATTTAGAGCCTCAGGCAAACTCATAAGTTCTGTGATTCTGCATCTCTTTCACCCACATCCTAGAGATCTGGTTAAATCCGATGCCCTTTAATGCTCAGGGCTCTGAACTACTGACTATTCAAAAAAAAATAAAAAGTATCAGCAATGGCAAAATGCATTTTAAAACACCTCTGCTTTTAGGACACATTTCCTTAACAATATATATTTCTTTAATCATATGATTCACCCCACGACTTTTGGCAATGCTCAGAAATTATCAGTCCCTTCAAGGTTCAAACTCTACAGGTAAGTATTCCAAAGTTCTGCATACTCCTCTGCTAAATACAACCGATCTGACCTTTACTAAAAATACAAGAGAATAAATCAGAGATTTCCCTTACAAAATACTTAGACCGTGAGAAATTTGCATGTTTGCAATGACCTTCTGTGTAGTTAAATAGCAAAGACATAGACAGTTAATTGCAGACAGTTATTTTATGAGATTAGAGGCTGCATTGAAGAAAAAGAAAAAAAACAAAACTGAATGAAGCCAAGCAAGCAATGCAATCTTTTGTTATACTGTAACAGCCATCTAAACCTTTGTATTATATTTTGATTAGAAATGTATCTTGGGAACATTCACTACAATCTGGTACATGCACAATGTGCTCAGAGACAGTTAAGAGCCACCCAAAGGATACTCAGACTGCTAAGTATCAAGATCATTTTATCCAGCTGATCAAACAACCCTGAATGTGCCAGATTAACTGGTAGTGTGAGAATGGAAATGGGAGACAGAGAAACACTGTACATGTCGGGTCAGTCTGGACCATTAGCTCCCCACGACATGCCCAAGACTGCTAAGCTGTCATTTTAGGAAAACACCTTCCTATTCATACCCTCCTATAAGGAGATTGGAGAGAGAGGACAACTTGCCAGAATAAAAAGTAAGAAAAGAAAAGTAGATTTCAAATGAATATATATCCAGAAATAAATACAGGAGAGAACACAGAGGAAGCATAAATGAACAGACATATCTCAAATAAAACATATTCTAGCATGGGTTGCAGGTAGTGTTTGATGGATGCATTTCCTACGAGAGAGTAACTATTTCTTCAAGAGCATACAGAGTAGAAAAAGTTTGAACATGCATACAAATTCGTTAAAACCAGCAGGTATTTAACAGTTTGATTTAAAATATTGACAACAGAGGTAATGTGGCTAAAAAGATTTTATTCATTCATATAACTAACATATTTATAATTGTAAAGACATATTTGTAATTTCTGAAGTAATTTGCAAATGCTATTGGCATATTTCTATGGCTATACCTCTATGTTATTATTAAATAATAATATTTAATATATAAGTAATATATATTTATTTATATATACACACATACACAAATATTTATATAATATATACAGAATTATTTAAATCATTTTCTTGTATAATAATATGAATTGTCACATTAGAGACAATAATTTTAATTGAATCACTTATACCTGTAATATGTGTATATTTTATATAAAGTGTACATTAAAATTTTTTAAGTAATATCACATATAATAAGTTATATAATAAATTACAAAACCAGTCATAACCGTCAATCTACTTATGCTGTCCTAACAAAATAGAGCAATCCAAATATTCCTTAATAATCATGCTAACTTGGCTAAGAACAACCTCCCCCAAAACAAATGACTAACTATATTAACAAGATTTAGAAACTACATTCCAATGTTTTCTTCCACAGAGAGATTAATTCTTTATTTTAGAAGATAAACTAAATAACACATTTATTAATGTGAAGAATTAATATTTTTGCTCTATTATTTTGTAATGAAACAAAAATTTTATGAGCATTAGCTCTATTTTAGCATTACTATATTCATTTCACTGTTAATATGATAATACAATCTTAAATTCAATTGAGCTAAATTTTCTAGTTAATTAAAAAGACCTTAAGAATTTTTTAACCCAATGAGAAAGGGGAGAAAGGATGGGAGTCACTGCCCCCTCAAACAAAAATGAATTATGTAAACATAGATTACACAGCGTGGGGAAAATACAGGAAAGATATCTCTGACTTTTCTTAGCTTACCAGGTCTGCATCTCTTCTATCGTCAGCTGCGTGCGCAAAGCACCTTACAAATCATAATATGTAACAGACTAAATGTCATTTATGATTCATAATTTTGTTTTATTTTTTGTCTAATATCATCCTTTCTCAGGCATATGTGTGTGTGTGTATTCATACAAGCACATACACTGCAAATATATATTACTTGTATATATTATATGGGAGAGAAAGCTGATTTTATCAGTCACCAAAGTAATATTAATAAACATTACTAAAAATTGGGAAAAATATCTGTGTGTGTGTGTGTCTGCGGTTTGGGAGGGTAGCAAGTGAGAGAGCACAGTTTTTGATTTAATCTCCATGGTGAAAGGCTTTTGTACGATAATTCTTTGCATGGAAAAATCACACCTAGCACTTTAGTCTGATGCTAGGTGTCATGAATAACAGGAATAAGATTTTTTTGCCAGCTGTTTCAATCCCATATTCCTACACACATACATACATGCATATGTTTGCTAATTTAAGGAATAAAGAAGGGAAAATGAGTTTGAACTAGTTCCACCATCTGTAAGTCACTAGTGAGGAGCAGAATGTTTTCATCAGTCATTATGGGTCAGATCTCAATGATTAAAAACCCCAGAGCTTCTCAAGGGTATAATTTCCTGGTTCTCCACCTGCACACTTCCCCATGGACCTCATCACCCTTGACTTTAACCAAATTCTGGAAAAGCAAGTTAATTCTAATTGAGAAGCAGGATTTAACAATACATGCAAAAGGACATTAGTTATGTTGATAACCAGACAAATTTAGCACAGGATTTTGTCAAAAAATATCAGGAGGAAATGTTTTCTTGACTTTGACTTATATCACCTATTACTAACTGAATGCAAAAATAATTGTGTTATATTATAAAAAAAAGAAATGTTTTCTTGAGGTTTCACATCAGGTATCATCATTGGACTAAGAGCCGCATTCTGGTGGCCTGAGAAGCTCAATTCCACTTTTGAATGCTTTGGGGTCAATAAAACCCCGAATGATTTGGGCCTACCATACATCCTCTAGTTATTTAAACCCTTGAGCATTTCAAAGGGAATTTAATCTATATGGTCTGATTCATTTACACTTTACTCATAAAAATTGTGTCTGTAAGAGTTACTCATTACAAAATACTTCTATATAAAAATGCTTTAATCTATACTTTTCAAAAAATAGAATGTCATTTCAAAATTAAGCAACTTCCTTCTTCCTCTAAATGTTCATGGTTAGTTCAAAACTCAGAATATTTCTAGTTTTAAAGGGTGCTGAATTTTCATTGAAGCACTGTATCTTTCCCAGGCACAGCTAGATCACAGAGCTTTCTCTCTTGGTGCTTGTGATTTCGAGATGCCTCCATAATTACAAACAGTGCACTGTAGTTGTTCTGAGACAAAACAGCCCTCTATGCTTAAGGAACTGATAAAACAATGGTTGAAATGATCTTCCTAGACTTTTTATTTTCCCTTCAATGAACACTGTTAACATTAAAAATACATGGAATAGAATGTGGTCATGCTGAAATTTTAAAAACAAATATGGATAAAGAGCTAAAACTCTTGCTCAAAACCAATCTGGAAACATAAACATCAATAGCTGATTTTTATTCAAGATCCTATTGTAGGGATTTCTTTTGTTGTTATCTCATTATACAGAATTTTGTGTTTTTGTCTATGTTATCTACATTTGTAAATGAAATGATAAACATAAGTCTGCAGTTATTTTTGAAAAACAGTTTAGAACAAGATCTAATTGCAAAATGATATTTTATTTGAAGATCGTTTGAGAGTTCCAGTTGTTTTTTTGTTTTGGTGGTACGTGGGCCTCTCACTGTTGTGGCCTCTCCCATTGCGGAGCACAGGCTCCGGACGCACAGGCTGAGTGGCCATGGCTCACACGCCCAGCCGCTCCGCGGCATGTGGGATCCTCCCAGACCGGGGCACAAACCCGTGGCCCCTGCATCGGCGGGCGGACTCTCAACCACTGCACCACCAGGGAAGCCCCTGAGAGTTCCAGTTTTTACATACTTGGGGTTACATATCTTGTGATATAGTGGTCATTGTATGAGCCATATGTGGAATAAAATTGAAAAAAGATTATTCTGGAGTTCCTGATACAGCCCAAATCTCGTCTAACTGAGACTTCTAAGATTAATCTTTCTCTGTCTTGACACAAATATGGTAGTATTAATATATAAGAAATGGCATAAAATTTCACAGTTAATCATTGCTCCAGAAAAAGTATAGTGGAGACAATAAGACAACAAAATTGTTCCTACTTGGGTTGGAATCCCAGTTCTGTCACTTAATTGCTGGGTGACTTTGGGCAAGTCACTTAAACTCTACACTTCTGTTTCCATATATATTAAAATAGAGATAACAATATTTATGTCTCAGGGTTGTGGTAGGAATTAAATAGGTTAATATATAGAAAGTACTTAGAACTGCAGCCATATAAATGTTAGCTCTTTTAACATTTAACAGAAAAAAATATCAGTTACGTTTGTGTTTAATATTTGAGAATTGCTTTCTTTCCCGTGCCTTCTGTGTACATATCCCCAAATAATGTAGTAATATGGAATGGCTATTTTAAATTTAAAAAAGAGGTACTACTTACTTAATGTGCATTAATAATTAAGTTTTATCATCTAAAATGGAATATAAATAAATAGGTAAAAATAAATAAAGCTAGTTAGTTGTATGGCATCTGCTATCCAGTCTCATTTGGTTGGCTCTGGAACCTCTAATTCTAGCACTGGCTGCTCATCTCCACCTTAAGCCCTAATTTCTAATGTTTTTGTCCATTTAGATGTCTAGTAGTTGTCTCTGGCACTGCATATTCTCACCGAAACTCACTTTCATCTTTTCCAGGTTTGGTCCACCTCCTAGTCATCTGAGTTCTCTTCATGTTGGTATGACTCTTCTTGCCTTTTGGGCTTTAATGATTTCTTTCCTTTTTTTCCCTTCAAAATATCTCTCTTTGTATTTCTCGCCTTCCTCTGTGGTCTAGACATCCCCTTTACCTGGATTAAATAAATATCCTCTTAATTTTCTCTCTGCTCTCCATTCTCTCTTTCAGATGAGTCTGCCCACCACAACCAGACTGACCTGTCTTAACACTGTCTTCCTTATGCTACCACAACTCTCTCTTGTCTCCAACCTTAGACCCAAAGCCAGTCTTTTGACTAGTTTTCAATCCCTGCATTTTCTGACTCCAATGGACTCTTTCAGTATGTTTATGCCTTTACATTTAGACAAGTTCCTTCTGAAAGTGGGGCACATCCTGATCACTCCTACATCTCTCTGTTTAATCTTCTCCCATCATGAATCCCTCTCCTTTCTTTTCCACACATTTGTGTCTTAAGTATTTGTTAAGGCACATATAAAGTTTTACTCTCTCCAGAAATTGTCTATTCTGACCACACAGACCTCTCCCTTCTAGGAATTACTATGCCACTCAGCATCAATACTCAAGAATTTAACATTTCACTTTGTGTTAGTTACTTCATCCACAAATTCCAAACTGACTGCGTACTTCTTGAGGTCTAGGACAATGTACACATTGTCCATCAAAGCCCTAGGAAGATAATACACAAGCAAGAAGCATTTATTGTAAGATTAATTGATTAGTGATTAAAATAGTAGAGAATTTTAGAAATAACTTTGTAAACATTAGCTCTTAAATTTCATACTTGTGAACCAAAGTTAGTAAACTACCCTCTCTCTACAGGTCCTTCACTCAGTCTTACCAAGTCCCTCTCATATACTCAAATGTATTCTTTCTTTATTCCAGCTTATTTTCTCTACCACCACCAGCTTAGGCTTTCTAAACCAGTGATTCTGTATTAGTTCTCCTACATGATCTCAATGAACTTCTCTCCTCTTTTTCCTCTATTATCATAACAGAGATTCATAAAAATAATACAAGTTACAATCGTGAAAAATCAAACACTAAATTTCGCTAACTAAATGGTTATTCTGAAGTCAAGAAGAGTTCAAGTGGTTATCAAAGGGGACATTAAATGGTTGATTCAAAAGAAAATTAGTGTCTTGATGTTCCACTAATGTTCAAAATTTTTTATAGTTTTACAGTGTTATACGACGAGTATTAAGAAAGTTATTGCATTGTTAATTACTTCATTTGTTATACATATATTAGGTGTATGGATACAAAGATTAATGAACAAAATATTTTAAAAACTCAAAGTAGATTGATTTATGACTGACGTTTATGTTTATATATATTAAAATTTTTGATATTCAAAGTTCCCCTGAATCTGGTCCCACCTTTTCCTTCTAAATTCATGTACGATTTCAACCTAAGCAAAAGTTTTGCTTTTTTTTTTCAGTCTGGTCTCCTCACTGCTTCTTGAGATCAAGCCTACTATTTCCCCATTTAGAATGTCCTTTTCACTCAGAAATATTTATCCCAGTTCAGATTTACAGTTCTAGCCCCCTCTAGCCTCTTTCTGGCTATTGATCTTCTCTCTTCTTTCATTTCTAGAGAAATTTTTAAATAAACTACGATTTTAGAATTAATTGCACACCTGCTTTTTAGTTTATGTTTCAAATACACATCTATTTTATCTGCATCTATAATATAAGCATATATAGGGAACTTATGTTAACTCTTTTTTTTCATTAAACAATTCACTCCCTAACGTGGGCACAATATGCTGAATAACTTTTTTTGATTAATAAGACAATAAATAATTTTGTATGTTTTAATAACTTTCATAAAAGCAACTTAACATTATATATGAGACTTATTAAAGATTTATACTCCAAGAAGTTGCTAATTATGCTCGTTGACTATATGTTCACCATATCTCGTCACACTTCTAAACCTTTTATGGATCAACTAATATAATTCTCATGACTCCTAAAATAGGCATTATTATCTCAGTTTAACAGATGAGAAAACTAAAGCTAAGAGGGCCAAATAATTTGCTCCAAATCCCACAAAACTAAAGCTCTAAGTACGGTCACAACAAAAACTTACTCAACATCTGCAATCTACCAGGAATTCTGTTAGGTGGCTTATTTTATTTTTCAAAGTCACATTCACTAGCAGGTATTATCACGTTATATTTATAGATAAGAAATTGATAATTTATGTGAATTTTAAAAAGTCATACCACAAAAATCTTCTGATATAAGGTCAATAAATGCTCTTATTAGTATATCTCTGATATGCTATTTAGTATTATTCTCTTCAAATTATATTTATGGTCATTGGTATATTTAACTATATAAAACCAGTTGAAATTAAAATCTTCTAAGGGTGGCAGGGCAGGATAATCTAGTAGGCTGACATAGCACATGCTTAGGACCTCCAAAAAAATAAGGGTTTCTGAAAATATTTAGAAGTGTGTTATTTCAAAAAAGCTGTGGAGTGGGTATAGTGGAAATAGTTTATCGGGCATCAGTCTATGTTTTAGTATTTGTATAATTGCATCAGCTGCCTCAATTCTTTAATCTTCCCTATATCTACTCTCTTTGCTCTGTGACTTTTCAGATTCTCCCGCTGAAGGAGTAGAGTATATTCTCCTGCTTCTTGGCTTCAGTTTGGCCCACAAGACTTGCTTTGGTCAACAGAACAAGACAGAATTGATGGTATGCCAGCTCTGAGCCTAGGCCTTGAGAGTCTTCACATATTTCATTTCTCTTTTCAAGACCCCTGCCATCAACTTACAAAGAATACGCCTGGGCTAGCTTGCTGGTTCCAAAAGTAGTGTGAGAAATACACGGAACCTAGCTAAACTGCTCACACAGAGACCGGTCTAGATCATCTGCGCTCCAGCAGAGTCCCAAAGCACTTGAGCAAGGTCAGCTGAGATTAATGGGCCCACACAGCTGTGTCAGGCTCAAATCAGCTGATCCCGGCTGCCCAGATAAACACCCAAATAAATGATGACTATTGTAGATTGCTGAGATTTTGTGGTAGTTTGCTACACAGCATTATTATGATTAACAGTATTGTTTTTATTGGAAATAACAAACAGGGTATTGATATAGCACTACAACATTTCATGGGTTGCAGCTACATGGAATCATAATCTGATGCTTTGGGTTAGTAAATCAGATTGGTCTCCAGCGTAAAATAAGAAGGCTTTTTTTAAAAAAAAGTGTTTGCTTTTGTGTGTGTTTTGTTGGTTTTGTTTTATTTTGGGGAGAAAAAGATAAATATTTTTCAGATACTAAGTTGACAAAATTAGACAAGAGAGTGAATTGAGGTTCGGATGCAAGTACGTGAGAGTTGTTAATCTGAGTGTCATCTGTCTTTCTACAGCCTTTAGCTTAAATGTCCTGTTCTTGTGAAGGCTTCCTGCCTTCTCAAATCTGGGTTTATCATCCTTTTAAGTATTTTCAGAATCCTCTTTTACCCCAAAGTAGCCATTATGCTTCTTTACATGTCTTTATTTGTCTAAACTACTATATCTCTGAGGAAAGGGACACATTTTTATTGTTCCATGTTGTATCTCCAACACTAAGTATAGTTCCAGTCCCATAGATGGCCCTCAATAAACACTTTTTAATATGAAGCAATATGGACTTACATTTCAAAAATATTTATTCTCTCACTTGCTAATAAAGTTTAACTAATTTTAGATATTTTAGTTTCAGTTCATGACAATTTATTTTTCCTTTCCAAAGTGGTCAAGTTTTATTATTATTATAAGAGTACATAGACTGATGGTAACAAAGTTACAAAATATGGATGTTTAAAAAGTGAAAAGTAAAAGTCTCTCTTCCATACTCTTAGTCTTTTCCCTAGACAAAACTATGTTTAACCATTTCTAGTTTTTTCTTCTTTGATGGTTATTTAAATAATTCAAAGAAGTATGCTTATACTTTAATTTCTAAAAATATAAATGTAGATATTATCAATGGTTTCACCTCAATAAAAAAAATTAATATTACCTTACACCACTATATCTCTTCTCCTAAAAATGTACACAGATAGTTTTTTACTTCTTTCATTTTTTATTTTACTATGTATTACCTTAAATAATGTATTCAAACCCTCATTTCTTGATCCATCATTGCAGATAATATTTCCTGACTCCCAGTATGTAAGACACAAATGCTAGGTTGCAGCAGGTATAGAAAATAAATGTGCCATGCATGTTAACGCAGAAAATCAGAGGCTCTGAAATAAAGGTCCTCAGGAAAAAAGTGGATTCCAACTGGCATCTACTATAATTAAGGAGGTCTGTGTTCACAATGAAAAGGTATAGCTAAATGCTGCTTTTTATAACCAAGAGAAAAGAAAGATAATTAGAAATTCAAGGGAGGAAAAAAACCATATAATAACGCCATGGGCCAAAGATAAACTAAACTAAGATGTCATGTGCCTTAGCAGTCAATGGGTTACATTTCCTATTCAATGGGCCTAATCAAATAAACTTAATTCTGATATAAATAACTTTTTTATATTATTATATTTTAAACTTTTTATTTATTTTCAATTATCAGAATCATCTTATAGATCTGAGATAAAGAAAGTGGTTCTAGTTGCAACAGAAGATCTAATCACAATAAAAGATCATGCTATGATAGAAAGAGGAGGTGGTAGACATGAGATGAGGAAAGGTAGAGAAGAAGTCCAAATAAATAATTACTTTTAGATGAGAGAAGTTCTAGAGGAGAGTCATTAAAGTAAAATTAATGATAACCACGTGTTAGAATATTTCTGAAATAAAAAACTTTCCTCAAATATTATTTAAATTGATTATAAACAGACCCAACTTTCATATTCCTAAATTATTTCCATTTATGGAAATTAATAATTTTTGGTTAACCAGAAAATCTTCAGTTTTTGCGATTGTCAAACAAATTTTACCAGGGAAATTGGATTTTCTATGTTACACTAGGAATTCCAACTTAAAAATATCCTACACGTCATTTCACAATACCAACACTACTAAAATTATTCATATATTCACTTATATATTTATTCATATATATGTGCATAAATATATATGTGTATATTACCATGTAGTCTGAGCATCAGTGAAATACAGCAGAGAGCAAACAACTACAATATGAAACAAATTAAGATACTGCCACTCAAAGATTATCTTTTAAAGTAGGTAAGATCTCATTTTCAATTTTAATTATAAAATTTTAATAAACTGCAATAATTGATTTTTGGTAACTTGCTTTGCAGATGAGATAAATTTAAATAATCAGAGTTTATAAAACCATCGTTGTGCACTGATGTTCACATTTGTCCTGCGTATCATGAGGTTGGATGACTGGGACCATCCAACTATTACTCAGTTTGTCAGACAGGAACAGGTGCCGGTGGACCTGATACAGTTTCAGGATATCCAAAATTTTGTAAAATCATTTTTTATGAAAACTTAAATTCTTTTAATAGCAGTATTTTCAAGAGCATACATTCTTTTCACAAGGATTAAAGTTTGGAAATTAATCTATGTCATGGGTCATTCCATTAAAATTAATTTTAAATCTGGATCTTAGGGCGTCCCTGGTGGCGCAGTGGTTGGGAGTCCGCCTGACGATGCAGGGGACACAGCTTCGTGCCCCGGTCCGGGAGGATCCCACGTGCCGCGGAGCGGCTGGGCCCGTGAGCCATGGCCACTGAGCCTGCGCGTCTGGAGCCTGTGCTCCGCGATGGGAGAGGCCGCAGCAGTGAGGGGCCCGCGTACCGGAAAAAAAAAAAAAATCTGGATCTTAAATAGCATGGTATAGTGAAAAGTATAATAGCTGACGTGAGAATCCCAGGTTTCCGTACTCTGATTTCTAGACTTTGGTAATCTCATCTCCAAAACAAAGCATTGATTAGATAGTCTCTAAAATCTCCTGAAAAATCAAACATCCCATTGTATTTAAAGAACGGGAAGGTAGATCAGGTGTGTCATCTTTGAAGGTCCAAGGAACATAGTTCCTTCTTCAATATATTCTTTGTTCCCAGTGACCTTAAAGGAATTAAAAAGTAACTTCTCTCTAGAAAAAAAAATTGAAATCTTAATATTGAATGAACTTGAAACATTATTTCAAACTATAAATTGTATGATTTGGAGTAATAATAGTTAAGAACCTATATAATTCTAGGAAATTACTCCAAAAGATACAGATTTTACATATTCTACTTTGTTTTCTAGCAGTTCATAAACTCAGTTTCTTTTCCCGTTATGGGTGTTTTTGACTTTAACATTGGCTTAATCATATTTATGAGTATTTACCATCATTCTTTTAGGCAGGTACCTCTCAAGCAATGTAAACTCAAATAGAGGATTGATAAAAATCAGGGAATGTTTTATAAAGAAAGTGCTCCCTTTTTGCAGAACTGAATCTCAAAAGAGAAATAAAAAATTTTAAGAGTCACACAGCATGTAAACAGAATGTTTTCTTCTGATCTCAACTTTAGTACATGCAATACTGGGAGAACAGACGTTTAAACTGCATGATCCCAAGAGAAAATATTTTCAGAAACTAGTCAGTAATCATTTCCTTTTTACACTGAAAAACAGAAAGACATGAGTCTGAGAAAAGCTGAAGTTTTAAGAGCCCCAACGTAACTGAATTTTTTTGCAGAAAGTTTCTTATTTATAAATATTTTATCTTAGAGAAATTGATGCAACAGGAATATATTTAAAACAAAAAGAAAGTCTACTGGAATTTTTGTTTTTTACAGCAGCTTTATTGAGATAAAAGTCATATACCATAAAATTCACTGTTTTAAAGTACACAGTTCAGTGGTCTTATTGGATTTTAACAGGTACTGGTAAACTGAACTATTGTACTCTGATTTAATAATGTTACGAATATAAACAAAAACAAGAGGGAAGACAGAATACCAGATGAAGAAGTGTGTTCAGGAGATCCCTAGACATTGATAAAAGTTATATTCTTAGAAGAAATGGACTGTTACAGATAAACAGGTTAAATATTTCAAAGCCATAAAGAAAATGAGAAGATACTTATAATGTAATAGTAAAGACAAATAACTTTATATAAAGCACTATCCCAATTTTGTAAATTATAAAAAAATTGAATTGAAACACATGCATTTATTAACAAGAGCTATCTCTGAGCTCTAAGAATGTAAGTGGTTTTAGATTTTTTCTTCCTACTTTTCTATATTTTCTGCAATCAGTTCGTTTTTTTTAATAATTAGAAATAAACACTATTAAAATTGCATAGTTCTCTTCAATCTGGCATATGAAAACAAAACAAAAACTATTTGCTTGGCTTTCTTTTTCCTTCCACTTTCCAATGCCAAACTTTTCCAAAAAAAAAAAAAGTTACATAGTAAATCATAATTTTGCCTTGTTCAAAAGGCTGTCACAGCTGTTGCTGCCTTGAGAAAGAAATTCAAAGGGCCTTCACAATCTGATGCCATTTTCTATTTGCAAATTTATCTCCCAACTGTTCTTCCAATGAGTAAAGTCTTGACTCTGGTCAATTTTGTGATTGTCCTCTGAACAAACCAAATAAACTCTTTAATGTAAATATTTGTTCAGGAAGCCCTCCCACTTACTCTCTCTAAACCAATTATCCAGGTTCTAGCCTCACTTTTGCTCCAAGATTAAATCTCATCCTTTCCCTCCCTCTCTGAGTATGTCTATATAATATCCTCTCTTCTCTAAATCTCTGTAGCATTTGTTTTCGTAACTCTTATTTCGGCACTAAATTATATACAACTTTGCACTGTTGTAGCCTCCATGTTTAACATGTATGTTTTTTCTTCCACTAGACTATAAGCAATTGAAAGGTTTGAATTCATCTTTTTCATTACTAAAAGGTGTATGTCCATGTAGAGATGTCTATTAAGAACTTGTTGATTTAATGAGTGCATAAAAGAAAGCATGAGTTCATTATTTTAGAAGTATCATAACTGGTACTTGGGCAGAAAAGAGAAAGTCACACCAAGGAAGACAAGAACAATATGTCCAGGGAGACTTCAATGGACTAATAAAGCCCTGGGCAATTAAATACATATATGACAGTCAGAACTATGTAAAAAAAAAAAAAAATCTCCCATTGCAAGTCCAAGGACTGGATTTAAAATCAATTTTTTTTCCCCTTGGAATTGGTGGGAGTTGGGGGGAAGTAGGAGAAGGGGACATGGTTGTAAGTACCATTAACCAAAGTTGAAGCAGAGCTCAATTCCATGCTGTCCTTCAAGCAAAGTAAGATAATCAATTAATAAAGATTAATTAGATCATTAATAGAGGTGCTACAAGAAGACTGGGAGAGTGGAGGTTCAATAATAATGGTCAGATCCCTAATCACTGGGAAACTTGGAGCTGGAGCAGAAGACTGTTACTGAGAACATATATTTGGTGCAGAAATCCACTTATGGGGACCATGGCAGCAAGGTCAGAATACTGAGTGAGAAATTCAATATCCTCCCAAACTAGAGACAAAATTTACTCTAAAGGTTAGGTTGGAGCTCAGCCTGCAGTTGGGAATAAGTAGAACTAGCTGCCATGACACAAGTAGATAAATATGAAAACCATTAGAAGATGCTTCCATCTGCCAAATTTTAAAAGGACAGATTCATCTTGATTCTGCAATCTGTTGCTAATATTTATATTTTTCCTCTTGCCTCACTCCTGATAGCTGAATCTTGAGTAGAGTGATGCAGTGACTGAAACAGTTGGAATGGATTCATTTTGAGAAGTATCCTGAAAGAGTTTCCTATAGTCTTTCCCTAGATCCTGGGATTTCCCCAGATTCCTGTTCTTCCTAAGATAGACTATTTGCTTTTGCTCTGATTCTGCAGGTTATTCATACCCTTCTAATGCATTCCTTTTTGTGAAGGTAATTAGAATTGGACAGATTTGAACCAATTTTACTAACTCATGTGTAATCTTAAAACCCAGGGTCAAATAATGCCCATTCATAGCAGTGTTTAGGATTGTATGCACTACAGCATGTGAGACTAGAAAATACCACTACTTTCATCAAATACCATTTCAAATTTTGTATGCAAGGAAAGCAGCAAACATTAACTTTACGTAGCAGTTATTCTTAAATAGTGATCTATTTCTTTTATTATATAAGCTCCCTTTGTATCTGTACCTTAGTGCTTAAAAAAGTATTTGGCACATAGTAAGACTCTGTTAAATGTTTACTGAATGAGTGTGTTTCTTTTGGGAATACTTCACCTGTCCGTTGAACCCAATCACAATTTATGTTCCTGAGAATTTGAGTGATACTTTACTTTTACTTTTATTTATTTATTTATTTATTTTTGTGGTACACAGGCCTCTCACTGTTGTGGCCTCTCCCATTGCGGAGCACAGGCTCCGGACGCGCAGGCTCAGCGGCCATGGTTCACGGGCCCACCTGCTCCGCGGCATGTGGGATCTTCCCGGACCGGGGCATGAACCTGCGTCCCCGTATCGGCAGGCGGACTCTCAACCACTGCGCCACAAGGGAAGCCCCTACTTTTACTTTTAAAAGGGACTTTTACTTTAAAAAGTGCCACCCATCCACCGAAGAATTAAGGATATATTATCAAAGCAAAATGTTAACCATATTAAAAAAGGAAATGTATAAGTGAAGTGCTGAGAATAATTTTAAAGCTAGTTATCAAAATGCTTAGACTGCCAGTTAGAAACTCTGACCCCATGTTTATATGTTCTGCTCACCTGAAAAGTGCTAGGAAGTCCCAGTGAAATGGGTCTTAACATGCTCCGTGTGCACATCCTGTGCATAAACTCACTTACTCTCATGCCTTCGGTTCCTCAGTTTAAGAACAGGGAACTGTTAGTGGCAGCACCCTGGCTGATATTAATTGCCAGGCCCAGGGAAAGAGGCAATTTATCAGATAACTGGGTCCCAGGCCATACAGGGCCTTAGAGATTAAAATGATCACCTTGAATTGCACTCAGGAGCTAAAAAGCAATCAGTGCAGACGGCAGAGCACAGGTGTAACATGCTTCATGTAGCCAATCTAGTTAAGCAAGCTGCCCACAGCATTTTCAGGGCCTGAAGCTTCCGAGTGGTCTCTTAAGTGCTGTTCCACACAAAGCTTGGAGCTCGAATACAAATTTTTTACGTGTTTGAGGATTTCTCCTGGAAGAAATGTTTTTTAAAGAGAAAACAAATGAAAACCCCTACGAAATTTGCTAAAATTAAAGGGCACAAGTAAAATAAAACGTCCTATGAAAATGATGAGCAAGAGAGTTTTAAAACATTATGTCCAACACGTCTGTAAGTTCTTATAACATTCATACTCCCTCCCTCCCTCCCTCCCCAGATTGGAAAACCACTGGAGACCTTAAGTGTGCAGACTATGTCTGCCCGGAGTTCATCCTCACTTTTTAACGTGGGAAACAGTGTTTACTGTCACAAGTGCAGTCAGAGCTGAACAAACTCATTTAATAATGGAAGCATGTGGAAAGGCTCCCACAAGGGCATAGGGTCCTTCTAATATCCAGGGGTCAGTGTAAGAAGCACACTGGATAAACACAAGAGAATGGCTCGTGGTTTAAGTATCAGGTTCGACATTTTAAGACTCCTTTGGACATTTGGTTTAAATCCCCTTGTGGTTAGTAGAGCCTTTCAGTGGTAGATAAACTCAATTTCTGCAATGAACTGTGCTTTTCCTTTTATGATCTGTTGTTATCTGCCTCTCTGTTCTGCTTTGGTAGAACACAAAAGTCCCATCTGCACCTGTATCTGTAGGTTAATAACAACAGTGGGAGGACATGCCAAGGTCCTTACTGATCTACCTTCAAGCTGAAACCCATAGATGAGAGAAAGTGTGCCGCAGGACAGGTTTCTATTTCTAGAAATTAGAAGTAGAAAGTTTTATTTTAAATACTCAAAACCATCAACATAAATGATCTTATTGAAATATAACTAATTTCCCCAGTACTACTTAATATTAAAAGGCATTGAATCACTGTGTCATATACCTGAAACATATAATATTTTAAGTCAACTATACTTCAATAAAAAAGTGGGGGAAGAAGAAAATCAAATCATAAAAAGCATACAGATATTAAATAGATGCTCCTGATCATTTCTAGAAAATTCAAACTGCAACTTAATATATAATTAATGAAAGCAATAGGAAAGTACTATTAGAAGGAACTTCTTTCACAGTTTTTAAATGATGGAAAGTGTTGTCAAAAATGGCACAATACAGGAGAAAGATATGAAGCAAATTGCCTAACACAGAAAGTGCTGGTGGCCTGAGCATGTAAATCCTTGCCAAGAAAAATGCTTAAAGTAATTATTAACACTTCTGAAAGAAACTGTCATTATGAAACATGACTTAGAGCCACAGATATTTGCCAATTATTATCACATGTGATAATTTCCAAGTTATTCAGAAATGACTAAGGAAGATTCATTTTTTGAATCATCTTTCTCAGTAACACATTTACATTGTTCTTCATTGTATTCAGATTTCAAACTCAATTACTTTAATCTAATAATTAGAATCCTTCAAGTATAGTTTTAATCAAAACAAAGTCATCTAATGCTTGTTCATTTTCTTTCACTGCACTATTAGATTGGTCTTTGATTTCTTACCAGCTTTAGAGCCAAGTGTACTCTTTCCTTAACTTATATTTATCTAGAAGATTTATCTATTTGTCTAGAAGACTTGAACTGTTTTAAAATGCTTTCTTGACAAACGCTTGAACCTGGAAAAAAAATTCACGTAGGCTTTGTCTCAATGACTAATAAAAGCCAGCAGAAATAAATGAAAATATTAAGGTCCCTGGCTTCCTTAGTAATCTTTAGTAAGGAAAAAGATTATGTACACTGAGAAGCTACCTTTGTAGTGGGATACGTACAGAGTTCATAGCTACTCAGTCACTGATGTCAACTTTTACTAATGTAATGCTGTGTGGGTCAATACATTAAAATTGATGAGTATAAATGTTTTAATACACTGATTCTCAGGGTGTGGGTAACTGTGTTAATATTATAGTGAAGCCCTACTGGATAGATATATTTATACATATATATATATATTTATACATATATATATATATACATACACACACACACATATATATACATATACTTTTTTTTCTTCTTAGAACTTCTTAGAACTTCCTAGCCACATAGCCAAACTTTTTGCCCTATTTCTCTTGATCTTCTCAAGAGTGTATGATTTTGTGTATGACCCACAAAATTGAAAATATTTATTATCTGATCATTCATAGAAAAAGTTTTCTGATGTTGCTCTAGAGGATTCTTTTTGGTTTTGGACTGGTCAGGGGTTTTGAGCTACCTGATTGAGTTCTATGAGCTCTCTGAAATGGTACAGAACTTCTAGGCAAAACCCTCCCTCACTTGACAGTTTGATTATAGCAGCAGAGATTTCTTATGTCCCTCAGATTCTAAAGAAATATGTGCCAGGCTTATTTGTCCTTTATAACCTGTGATGCACACCAACTTGGAGGTTTTCCAGGGGAAAGTGGAAAGACTTGTATCATTAGAGAACATTGACTAATTGAGAAAAGGAAAGACCTCTCCTATTCATCTATGAATCTCTATTGAGCACATAGGAGGTGCTCTAGAACTATTTGTTGAATGAATGAATGAATGAATGAAGTGTATAGATGAATCAAATAAATGAATCCCACCACCCTCAAAAATATTAATAGGTTAACACTTGGGCTTTCTTCTACTACTGGATTGTTTCTGTCATATTTACCACTGATAGAATAGGAAATCATGAGGATTATGTGTAACACCACATTATCAAAAATAGATTCAGATTATTTTCTTCTTTAAAATAAGTTGCAATCAGAAAATGTAAAACTCTCTTTGTAAAAAGTGATAACTAATTACAAGAAACAGGCTTTGACAGCTTTCTTAAAAATCAGCTTGCTTCTCATATATCCATACCCAAACCTCAATGATAGAATTTACTGGTAAAAAATGCAAACCAAATGTTCTCCTTGACAAAAAGTTTTTGGTCAAATAAGCTTTTGGTTGTTATCATCTGATAATGAGAAAGTATGTTTTAAGTGGACTTTTACTCTTGGTTCCTACTACAGTATACACTGATCTAAGCTTTTGAGACTTGACTGTTCTCTCCCATGTATTGGGAACACTGTTTCCCCTTTCTTTATCAGGCAAACTTCTAAGCATCCTTTAAGATTAGATTACGCCTTGTCTTTATGAACTGAGGCAGAACTGAGCACATCTTCTGCAGGTGCTCCCATAGCACCCACACATGCTTCAATCACCAAACCTACTTGTTTACTGCACTGAAGTCATCTCTTCAGGTGTCTATCTCTCCAACTAGATTCAGGCTGCTTGTGAGTTCCTTGAAGGCAAAGATTCAATTCTAGTGGGTACTGATTAAATATTAAACAGAATCTGCTCAACACAGGGGCAGAAATCCGTCCAAAAACTACTGAACGATTATGTAAATCAGTTTTTAGTAAGCAGGTCTCCAAATAACTGGAATTCACGTGAATGATAACAGACAGGCAGGTGTGACATATTTCTGAAATTGAAATTTTTAGTGATTTTCTGAAAAGGGGCCCTAGAGCCATGATCCAATGTTTAAAAGCATGTATTTTAAAAATCTATTTTATATAGATAAATTTGTAACACTGAGTTTGTTAACTTACTGAAGTTGTATTATAAACTTACTTGACAAATAAACTTGGGGTCTACTTCAGTTTTATTTCCACTTTATTGACTTTATCTCCATGCAACTTTCCACCCTAATACCTATTTCCTCTTTTAAAATTTCCTTTCTCTTTATTTTTGTCACTATTTTGATATTATCTCCTTTTAAAATTGTTTTCTTCCTTTTTAACTTACTTCTATCAATTCCCTAAAAACACACACACACACACACATTCTATATAGAGTTTCTCAAATTCAGTCCCAACCACATTTATAATTATTTGCAAGCCATCTCCACTAGGTTGTACTGCCAACATCTAAAATGCAACACTATCTAAAATGCAGCAAGACCTAAACCACACTTTTCATCTGTACATCCACCTCCCTCCCCCAACCCTACTCTAAAGATCCTACCACCCTAAATTCAATTTTTTGATTAATTATGCTACCTAAGTTTGAACCTTGAGATACTCATTGGCCTTCCCCCCCACCCCTGTTCCTCTCTCTAACAGCAGTAACACACACACACACACACACACACACACCTAAATTTATTGAGCACTTAATATGGTCTAGGCTATGTGTTAATAGCTTTACAGATATGGGTTTATTTTTCATTCACAACCACGCCATACAATAAATATTTATCTTGTCTCCATTTTACATATTAGAAAATTGAGGTTTGCCAAGATCACACAGCAGCATAAATATTCAATATTTTGTGCTTCCAATGTTTATGGGTCAAATCACTGACTATTCAGAGGTGCGGAGAGAGGTTCCCCTACTTCTCTTACACTCATGAACTCAAGATTGGCAGGTGAGGGTGTGAATGGTAACATGGAAAGGGGTGATGTGATTATATCTGTGAGATGTTAACTTTTCAATGGGGGGAGGGGGAAAGTCTGGAAAAGCCTCAGTGCTCAGGAAGCTGGCTGGCTACTTTTCCTTGGTGAGAGCCTTGGAGAGAAGCTGAGAAAGCCAGGAGGCTGGGGCCGCAGTATCCTTATTGCTTCCCTAGGACCTCTCAGGTCCTGGGAGTTCCAAATCAGGACCAGAAGTGTGCTCTGGTGGCTCCCCCTTTATGTCGGTGGAGATATCAGGAAGGCTGCAGCTGAGCTGCCTTGTCTTCACCACCGCAGGAAACCACTGAATGACCGCCTTTCCAATTGCCCCTTCAAGCAACTGCTCTTCATTCTGCTGATCAGAGTTCTATCCTTTTAGGCAAAAGACAGATGCTAGATTTCACTTTCTTTTGTCCTTACATACATGTGCACTTATTGTATGGGGAAAGGGATATGAGTGACATGTCCATCCTGACAAATTTTTTCTGCGATGTAAACAAAAGGAAGATAGCCTATGACAGTCTCTTCAGACAAAGTTCTGCAAGGCATACACATCATCGTGACTTAACTCCATCTTTCCAGTCTTACCCTAAGGTCTGCTAATCACCAAACATGCCCAAGTGTTTGGACACCATCCAGTTGTATTTCCCATGCCTGAACTATCTTTCCATTGCACATATCCCTAGATAAATTCCATCGATTCTTTGAGGTTTATTTCAAAAATCATCTCTTGTGAACTTTACTTGACTTTTCATTTATAGCAGTTGTGTACCTGTTGTATAACAATATTTTCTGCCTTTCATTGTGGTTATTTGTATCCATGTCTAATCTCGGCTAATAAATCACCTGTTCCCTGAGGCAATTTCATATAATACAAAGATTCTGAGGAAAAACTACCAATTAAATTCCATGAAATCACAGCTTTGAAGTAATGTAAAACTATTACCTTGCTATAGTTTGCATTTGATTAAGATAGCACTTTGGATGTTCTATAGGAGGATTTTTCCCATCTTGGGAAAAATGAAGGCAATTGTTTTTACTCTTTCAGCCCTGTTTTCTTTTCCATCTACCGTTTTTTTCTTCTGTTTCTCATTGCCCCTCCCCTTCTCTCTTTCTCAACCCTGGAATTCATGGTGTACAATTTAAAGCTTAGAGATTAATTGCAATAGAGTTTTGGAGGCATACACTACAGAACCATAAAGATAAATTTATTAACTATTCCACTGCCCTACCAAGAAAATAAAATACTTTTGCTTCAATCTACACATTCAGCCACCATGAATACAAAGTGTTACCTTATAAAAATAGTGCAAGACAAAATTCATTCCATACTTTCAGAGTTCTTATGGATTCCCTTTGGACATATGTACTCAAATGTACTTTAGATGAATTTAGAGCTAGAGCAGCCTTGTTCAGGTTTGACAGGAAGAATATCAAATTCTATCAAATTTAAGGTTACCAAAGTGTTCTTAGACAGCTGTTCTGTACAATATACGAGGGTGCATCACAACTGTCAAGTAACTTTGCAATTTGCCTATTATTGGGTGTCATCTCTAAGGAATAGCCTTAGGGTTCTTTTGAAAAATAATTCTAATAAAAATCCATAGAAATTTTCTAACAGAAAAACTCTAGGCTGGCAAGGGACTCTAGATATTTAACATTGCATTGGTAGTATAAATAAACCACAGTGGTAACACTAGAAGAATGGAAATTCATGTTCAACTACCATATAGATATTTGGAATTTGAGTTTAAAGTTTATATTTTCTTTACGCAGATTAGGTATGAGAACTGGATTCAAAGTTTGTGAAGTAGTTTATAATCCTTTAAAATTTACCATACAACTTCAAAGCATTATTATTCCACTGTTTTGTGAAAATATTAAACCCAATTCTGATACATTAAAGTCAGCTCTATGATTGCCTAGTGAGTACAGTTAACTGCTATGATAGTGAGCTGGAAGCTGAAAAAAATAATATTAGCTTAAATACAGTATCCTTGTAGAAAAGACAAGGGCTTATATATCAATATGTAGCATATTATAACACTGGCCCATGAGTTTTATGAAGCACCTTTTTTGGCGGAGTATTTTATCAGTAGAAAACAGTCTGTGCTCTTGAACCATTTAAAATCTATTTGAGGGACTTCCCTGGTGGTCCACGGGTAAAGAATCTGCCTTCCAGTGCAAGGGATGTGGGTTCAATCTCTGGTCAGGGAACTAAGATCCCTCATGCCATGGGGCTACTAAGCCCACATGCCATAACTAGTGAGCTCACACACCTCAGTGAGTGTGCCCATGTGCCGCAAACTACAGAGTCCACGTGCCCTGGAGCCCACGCACCACAACGACAGAGAAGCTCTCGCACAGCAACTAGACAGAAGCCCAAGCGCCGCAACTAAGACCTGACACAGCCAAGAGAATACATTTTAAAAATTTTAAAAATCTAGCTGGAAAGTTAAAACATAGAGCACACATAAAACCAAAACAAAAAAACACAAAAATCAACCTGGCTCACGGCATACATGGAGAGGCAAGCTGAGGAGAAGTCTAGGTAAAGTTTTCTGTTTGGAATAAGTTTTGTGTAGAACTTTGATAATTAATTGGAAAGGACAGAGTGAAGAATGGAAATGAGTAAAAAGATCACATGGGCGATCATGTTGAGATTTTTACCAAAGAAGAATGTCGACATGTGTGGTTCCTGGAGATTCTGAAGGCTGAACTAAGAGCAAACTTATCCCCCTGATGTGTACTTTTCCTTTAGGAATTTGTGTTAAACAATGTGAATCAAACCAGAATTTAAGAATTTCAAAGAGAAAACATTTCTGATATTCAGATTTTTCCAGCTTTCATTATAGTACACTTCCACACGAAGGTGTGGTAAAAACAAACGAAAGAGATAAATTACTTAATTAGATGTTCATAAATTTTAGGAAGTATCTTAGTATGAGAAAAATTCCATAAAAGAAGTAATGGTTAGCAAAACACTGCAGAAGAATTCAAGGGAAAAACAAGAAAGGAGGAGAAGGGGAGAGAGAGAGAGAGAGAGAGAGAGAAAATAGCTAATAAATGAATAAATGATAATTAGGTGGGGAGTGTTTGCTAGCATTCATAAATTAAGTACCTAATGTTATACGATGCATTTTAGTTGTATTCCTGAAAAAATAAATTTACATAAGACTGATTTGAAAAATGACTTTCTATAATAGAATACTATATCATGGGCCATTATTTATAAGTAAAAAAGTTATCACTATGTTGAATAGAAAATGTCAGAGATTTTTCATATAATGTTAGGAAAGAAGTTAGGTATTTCAAGCAGAAATGAGTTTTGTTAAATTCTAAGAGTTGGTCCAAGACATAAGCAAACAAAAAGGATTGGGGCTAAAAATATTAAAAAGAAACATTTTCCTTTCCTTTTTTATTATGAGAAAATTTTTAAACAACTAAAATAATTTGTATGAAAGTAGATAGATATTTCATTTAGTGGAAATCTGGGGATAAAGGCAACATGTATGTAAACTAACCAGATGTTTATGATTAGTTCCTAGTTAACATCACCCAGCTGGCTAAGGATGATTTTTATGGAGGGGGAGCATTGTAGAATGCCACATGTTTATATAAATCATGAGTACGGCAGTCGTGATCCTGGGGCAAAAGAGCTACACATCCCATTTGGGGTAACCTCTTCAAATCACACCATATAACATAAGAATAGCCATTACTCCCCAACACAGTGTCTGTTTCCAGTTTCCTCCAGCATTCTGATGGGTGTCGTTATGTGTCAGCCTGCATTCTGTTTTCTTATGTTGTAACACATTTTGTGGGGTTTTGTGCCAGGTGAAGTCCATTACAATATTTTGCATTAGTATCACTGGGTTGGGAAAACGTGTAGAACAGTTATTTTAAATAATTTTTTTTCTTTGTCAATAGGTTGCTAACTTACTCTTTAGAGCTTGATTTGTATCAAGGTCTATATTTCAACTTTAATTTAAAAACCTGTTTAATGTGGTTTAACTAGAGCTTCACTTTTTCATTCTTTTCAAAAGATGAAAATGTATATTTCTATGCCAAATATTAAATTAAGAAAGGAAAGAAAGAAGAAAGGGATAAGGAAGTGAGGGAGAGAGGAGGGGTAGAGAAGGAAAAAGGAAGACAAAAAAAAGATTACCAGTTTTTTATTGAAAAGTAATAAAGATCCATTCTACTTATGCTTTAACTAAAGGTAATCATGTTGAGTTTTCTCTTAATATTGTATCACAAGAATTTTACTAAGTTGTTCAAAACTCCTTAAAGTCACTTTAATGACTGTAAAATAGTTCATCCAATAAAGTAGGTTAAAATTAAAGAAATCTGAATAAATTATACATTTAGTTTATTGGTACATTAGTTGTGACACATGTATCATAGTGATGTAAAATATTAACAATAGGAGAAACTGAGTGCAGGTTATACTGGAACTCTGTACTATCTTCACAGCTTTTCTGTATAACTAAAACAACTCCAAAAAACTTTACTAAAAATTACTTAACTATTTTTAAAATTAGGCATTTAAATTTTTCCTAAAGAATCATGAGCATGCATGAAATATTTTTAGTGTTTTTTATCATTTCCTACTGGACTATTACTTGATGCATACTTGTTACAGCAAAGTATGACTATTATAAATATCTTCACAGATTGTTTTAGAGAAAATTGTATGAATTTACATTTAACCAACAAGGTATAAGAATTTCTTCCATTCTATATTTTTCCCCAACAATTTATTATAAAAATTTTCAAACATACAGCAAAGTTAAAAGAATTTTACAGAGGTGCCTTCAAGATGGCAGAGGAGTAAAGACGTGGAGATCACCTTCCTCCCCATAAATACATCAAAACTACATCTACATGTGGAACAACTCCTACAGAACACCTACTAAACGCTGGCAGAAGACCTCAGACTTCCCAAAAGGCAAGAAACTCCCTATGCACTGGGGTAGCGCAAAAGAAAAAAGAATAAACAGAGACAAAATAATATGGATGGGACCTATGACAGGGGGTGGGGAAAGCTTCAGAGCCACAGAGGAGAGCACAGAAACAGGTGTGCAGAGGGCAAAGCAGACAGATTCCCACACACAGGACTGGTGCCGACCAGCACCTCACCAGCCTGAGAGGCTTGTGTGCTCACCTGCTGGGAGCTGAGGCTCAGGCTTCGGAGGTCGGATCCCATGGAGAGGACTGGGGTTGGCTGCATGAACACAGCCTGAAGGGGGCTAGTGCACCACAGCTAGCTGAGAGGGTGTCCGGGAAAAAGTCTGGAGCTGCCGAAGAGGCAAAAAAAGACCATTGTTTCCGGGTGAGCAAGGAGAAGGGATTCAGAGCACTACCTAAACGAGCTCCAGAGATGGGTGCAAGCCATGGCAATCAGCGTGGACAACAGAGACGGGCATGAGAAGTTAAGGCTGCTGCTGCCGCCACCAAGAAGCCTGTGTGCAAGCACAGGTCACTATCTACACCTCCCCTCCTGGGAGCCTGTGCAGCCCGCCACTGCCAGGGTCCCATGATGCAGGGACAACTTCCCCGGAAGAACACACAGTGTGCCTCAGGTTGTTGCAATATCATGCTGGCCTCTGCCGCCGCAGGCTCGCCCCACATTCTGTACCCCTCCCTTCCCCCGGCCTGAGTGAGCCAGAGCCCCCTAATCAGCTGCTACTTTAACCCCGTCCTGTCTGGGTGGGAACAGGCACCCTCAGGCGACCTACATGCAGAAGCGGGGCCAAATCCAAAGCTGAACCCTGGGAGCTGTGTGAACAAAGAAGAGGAAGGGAAATCTCTCCCAGCAGCCTCAGGAGCAGCAGATTAAATCTCCACAATCAACTTGATGTAGCCTGCATCTGTGGAATACCTGAATAGACAACGAATCATCCCAAAATTGAGGTGGTGGACATTGGTGGTGGTGGACATGCTTTCTGCAACTAATTTGTTTCTGGTTTCGTGTTTATCTTAGTTTAGCATTTACAGCATATTATCATTGGTAGATTTCTTTATTGATTTTGTTGCTGTCTTTCGTTTTATATATATATGTATATACTTCTTCCTTTTTCTCTTTTTGTGAGTGTGTATGTGTATGCTTCTTTGTGTGATTTTTGTCTGTATAACTTTGCTTTTGCCATTTGTTCTAGGGTTCGGCCTGTCCGTTATTTTTATTTTTATTTTTTTAGTATAGTTTCTAGTGCTTGCTATCATTGGTAGATTTGATTTTTGGATTGGTTGCTCTCTTCTTTCTTTCTTTTTTTTTATTACTTTTTAATTTTTAATAATTTCTTTATTTTAATAACTTTATTTTTTTTTCTTTCTTTTTTTCTTTCTTTCTTTTTTTTCTCCCTTTTCTTCTGAGCCGTGTGGCTGACAGTGTCTTGGTGCTTTGGCTGGCTGTCAGGCCTGAGCCTCTGTGGTGAGAGAGCTGAGTTCAGGACACTGGTGCACCAGAGACCTCCCAGCCCCAAATAATATCAAATGGTGAAAGCTCTCCCAGAGATCTCCATCTTAACACTAAGACCCAGCTCCACTCAATGACCAGCAACTACAGTGCTGGACACCTTATGCCAAACAACAAGCAAGACAGGAATACAAACCCACCCATTAGCAGAGAGGCAGCCTAAAATCATAATAAGTTCACAGATGCTCCAAAAGATACCACCGGACGTGGTCCTGCCATCAGAAAGACAAGATCCAGCCTCATCCACCAGAACACAGGCACGAATCCCCTCCAGCAGGAAGCCTACACAATCCCCTGAACAAACCTTACCCACTGGGAGCAGACACCAAAAACAACGGAAACTATGAGCCTGCAGCCTGTGTAAAGGAGACCCCAAACACAGTAAGTTAACCAAAATGAGAAGACAGAGAAACACACAGCAGATTAAAGAGCAAGGTAAAAACCCACCAGACCAAACAAATGAAGAGGAAATAGGCAGTCTACCTGAAAAAGAATTCAGAGTAATGATAGTAAAGATGATCCAAAATCTTGGAAATAGAATGGGGAAAATACAAGAAACATTTAACAACGACCTAGAACTAAAGAGTAAACAAACAGTGATGAACAACGCTATAAATAAAATTTAAAACTCTCTAGAAGGAATCAATAGCAGAATAACTGAGGCAGAAGAACGGATAAACGACCTGGAAGATAAAACAGTGGAAATAACTACCAAAGAGCAGAATAAAGAAAAAAGAATGAAAAGAATTGAGGACAGTCTCAGAGATCTCTGGGACAACATTAAATGCACCAACATTCGAATTATAGGGGTCCCAGAAGAAGAAGTGAAAAAGAAAGGGTCTGAGAAAATATTTGAAGAGATTATAGTTGAAAAGTTTCCTAACATGGGAAAGGAAATAGTCAATCAAGCCCAGGAAGCAAAGAGAGTCCCATACAGGATAAATCCAAAGAGAAACACACTAAACACATATTAATCAAACTATCAAAAATTAAATACAAAATTAAATATTGAAAGCAACAAGGGAAAAGCAACAAATAACATACAAGGGAATCCCCATAATGTTAACAGCTGATCTTTCAGCAGAAATTCTGCAAGCCAAAAGGCAGTGGCAGGAAATATTTAAAGTGGTGAAAGGGAAAAACCTACAACCAAGATTACTCTACTCAGCAAGGATCTCAGTCAGATTCAACAGAGAAATTAAAACCTTTACAGACAAGCAAAAGCTAAGAGAATTAAGCACCACCAAAAAAGCTTTACAACAAATGCTAAAGAAATTTGTCTAGGCAGGAAACACAAGAGAAGGAAAATACCTACAATAACAAACCCAAAACAAATAAGAAAATGGTAATAGGAACATACATATCGATAACTACCTTAAATATAAATGGATTAAACACTCCAACCAAAAGACATAGACTAGCTGAATGGATACAAAAACAAGACCCGTATATATGCTCTCTACAAGAGACCCACTTCACCCTAGGGACACATACAGACTGAAAGTGAGGGGTTGGCAAAAGATATTCCATGCAAATGGAAAGAAAGGTCGAGTAGCAATACTCATATCAGATAAAATAGACTTTAAAGTCTATTACAAGAGACAAAAAAGGACACTATATAATGATCAAGGGATCAATCCAAGAAGAAGAATAACAATTGTAAATATTTATGCACCCAACACAGATGCACCTCAATACATAAGGCAAATGCCAACAGCCATAAAAGGGGAAATCGACAGTAACACATTCATAGTAGGGGACTTTAACACCCCACTTTCACCAATGGACAGATCATCCAAAATGAAAATAAATAAGGAAACACAAGCTTTAAATGATACATTAAACAAGATGGACTTAATTAATATTTATAGGACATTCCATCCAAAAACAACAGAATACCCTTTCTTCTCAAGTGCTCATGGAACATTTTCCAGGATGGATCATATTTTAGGTCACAAATCAAGCCTTGGTAAATTTAAGAAAATGAAATCATATCAAGTATCTTTTCTGACCACAACGCTATGAGACTAGATATCAATTACAGGAAAAAATCTGTAAAAAATATAAACACATGGAGGCTAAACAATACATTACTAAATAACCAAGAGATCTCTGAAGAAATCAAAGAGGAAATCCAAAAATACCTAGAAACAAATGACAATGAAAACACGATGACCCAAAACATATGGGATGCAGCAAAAGCAGTTCTAAGAGGGAAGTTTACAGCAACACAATCCTACCTCAAGAAATAAGAAACATCTCAAATAAACAACCTAACCTTACACCTAAAGCAATTAGAGAAAGAAGAACAAAAATTCCCCAAAGTTAGCAGAAGGAAAGAAATCATAAAGATCAGAGCAGAAATAAATGAAAAACAAATGTAGGAAACGATAGCAAACATCAATAAAACTAAAAGCTGGTTCTTTGAGAATATAAACAAAATTGATAAACCATTAGCCAGACTCATCAAGCAAAAAAGGGAGAAGACTCAAATCAATAGAATTAGAAATGAAAAAGAAGTAACAACTGACACTGCAGAAATACAACAGATCATGAGAGACTACTACAAGCAACTCTATGCCAATAAAATGGACAACCTGGAAGAAATGGACACATTCTTAGAAATGCACAACCTGCCAAGACTGAATCAGGAAGAAATAGAAAATATGAACTGACCAATCACAAGCACTGAAATGGAAACTGTGATTAAAAATCTTCCAACAAACAAAAGCCCAGAACCAGATGGCTTCACAGGCGAATTCTATCAAACATTTAGAGAAGAGCTAACACCTATCCTTCCCAAACTCTTCCAAAATATAGCAGAGGGAGGAACACTCCCAAACTCATTCTATGAGGCCACCATCATCCTGATACCAAAACCAGACAAGGATGTCACAAAGAAAGAAAACTACAGGCCAATATCACTGATGAACACAGATGCAAAAATCCTCAACAAAATACTTGCAAACAGAATCGAACAGCACATTACAAGGATCATACACCATGATCAAGTGCAGTTTATCCCAGGAATGCAAGGAATCTTCAATATACGCAAATCAATCAATGTGATAAGCCATATTAACAAATTGAAGGAGAAAAACCACATGATCATCTCAATAGATGCAGAAAAAGCTTTTGACAAAATTCAACACCCATTTATGATAAAAACCCTCCAGAAAGTAGGCACAGAGGGAACTTACCTCCACATAATAAAGGCCATATATGACAAACCCAAGCCAACATCATTCTTAATGGTGAAAAACTGAAACCATTTCCTCTAAGATCAGGAACAAGACAAGGTTGCCCACTCTCACCACTCTTATTCAACATAGTTTTGGAAGTTTTAGCCACAGCAATCAGAGAAGAAAAGGAAATAAAAGGAATCCAAATCAGAAAAGAAGAAGTAAAGCTGTCACAGTTTGCAGATGACATGATACTATACATAGAGAATCCTAAACATGCCACCAGAAAACTACTAGAGCTAATCAATGAATTTGGTAAAGTAGCAGGATATAAAATTAATGCACAGAAATCTCTTGCATTCCTATACACTAATGATGAAAAATCTGAAAGAGAAATTAAGGAAACACTCCCATTTACCATTGCAACAAAAAATGATGAAAAATCTGAAAGAGAAATTAAGGAAACACTCCCATTTACCACTGCAACAAAAAATGATGAAAAATCTGAAAGAGAAATTAAGGAAACACTCCAATTTACCATTGCAACCTAGCAATAAACCTACCTAAGGAGACAAAAGACGTGTATGCAGAAAACTATAAGACACTGATGAAAGAATTTAAAGATGATACAAACAGATGGAGAGATATACCATGTTCTTGGATTGGAAGAATCAACATTGTGAAAATAACTATACTACCCAAAGCAATCTACAGATTCCATGTGATCCCTATCAAATGACGAATGGCATTTTTCACAGAAAGAGAACAAAAAATTGCACAATTTGTATGGAACCACAAAAGGCCCGAAATAGCTAAAGCACTCTTGAGGAAGAAAAACAGAACTGGAGGAATCAGGCTCCCTGACTTCAGACTACACTACAAAGCTACAGTAATCAAAACAATATGGTACTGGCACAAAACCAGAAATACAGATCAATGGAAAAGGATAGAAAGCTCAGAGATAAACCCATGCACATATGTTCACCTTATCTTTGATAAAGGAGGCAAGAATATATATTGGAGAAAAGACAGCCCCTTCAATAAGTGGTGCTGGGTAAACTGGACAGCTACATGTAAAAGAATTAAATTAGAACACTTCCTAACACCATACACAAAAATAAACTCAAAATGGATTAAAGACCTAAATATAAGGCCAGATACTATAAAACTCTTAGAGAAAAACAGAGGCAGAACACCCAATGACATAAATCACAGCAAGATCCTTTTTGACCCACCTCCTAGAGAAATGGAAATAAAAACAAAAATAAACAAATGGGACAATGAAAATTAAAAGATATTGCACAGTAAAGCAAACCATAAACAAGACGAAAAGACAACCCTCAGAATGGGAGAAAATATTCACAAACAAAGCAACTGACAAAGGATTAATCTCCAAAATATAGAAGCAGCTCATGCAGCTCAATGTCAAAAAAAAAAAACAACCCAATCCAAAAATGTGCAGAAGACCTAAATAGACATTTCTGCAAAGAAGATATACAGATTGCCAACAAACATATGAAAGGATGCTCAACATCACTAATCATTAGAGAAATGCAAATCAACACTACAGTGAGGTATCACCTTACACTGGTCAGAACGGCCATCATCAAAAAATCTACAAACAATAAATGCTGGAAAGGGTGTGGAGAAAAGGGAACCCTCTTGCACTGTTGGTGGGAATGTAAACTGATACAGCCACTATGGTGAACAGTATGGAGGTTCTTTAAAAAACTAGAAATAGAATTACCATACGACCCAGCAATCCCACTACTGGGCATATACCCTGAGAAAATCATAATTCAAAAAGAGTCATGTACCAGAATATTCATTGCAGCTCTATTTACAATAGCCAGGACATGGAAGCAACCTGAGTGTCCATCGATAGATGAATGGATAAAGAAGATGTGGCACATATATACAATGGAATATTACTCAGCAATAAAAAGAAACGAAATTGAGTTATTTGTAGTGAGGTGGATGGAGCTAGAGTGTGTTATACACAGTGAAGTAAGTCAGAAAGAGAGAAACAAACACTGTACGCTAACACATATACATGGAATCAAAGAAAAAAAAAGGCTTGAAGAACCTAGGGGCAGGACAGGAATAAAGAGTAGATGTAGAGAATGGGCTTGAGGACACAGGGAGGGTGAAGGGTAAGCTGGGATGAAGTGAGAGAGTGGCATGGACATATATACACTACCAAATGTAAACTAGATAGCTAGTGGGAAGCAGCCACATAGCACAGGGAGATCAGCTCAGTGCTTTCTGTCTACCTAGAGGGGTGGGATAGGGAGGGTAGGAGGGAGGGAGATGCAAGAGGGAAGAGATAAGGGGATATATGTATGTATATAGCTAATTCACTTTGTTATACAGCAGAAACTAACACACCATTGTAAAGCAATTATACTCCAATAAAGATGTTAAAAAAAAGAATTTTACAGTGAACACCATATATTCATTACCTAGATTCTACCATGTTACCGCATTTGTTATGACCATCCCTTTACCTATCTATTAATTCATCTTGTTTTAATGCATTTCAAATACATTGCAAACCTCTGTTCACTTGCCAATGAATACTTCAATGTGCATATCATTTGTCAGACTTTAGTATTTGTTTAAAGTATTTTCATATAAAATTTACAGTGGAATGCACTAACCTTAACATGGGCTCTTGACAAATGTATATACTTGGTAACTAGAACCCCTCTCAAAATATAGAGTATTGTCATCACTCTCAAAACTTTCCTTGGGTCCCTTCCCAGTCAACGCCCTCCCCAGCTTCATCCCCTACTATGAAGCAGTTACTGTTCTGATTTTTCCACCACAGATTACTTTTGCTTGTTCTGGATCTTAATATAAATGAGTTCATACAATATGTACTCTTTACGTAAGACTTCTTTCACTCTGCATAATATTTGGAGGTTGATCTAGTCTGTTAGTAGCTTGTCCCTTTTTATTGATGAGTCAATATTCCATTGCATGAATATACCACTGTGTCTTTATCCATTTTCCCACTGATTGGCAACTAGGCTATTTATAGTTTGCACAATTATAAACAAAGCCACTGTTAATATTCTTTATAATTATTTTGTGAACATAGGTTTTATCTGACTTGGAGTGAAATTTGGGTCATAAGATAGGTATAAATTTCATTTTATAACTGACAGCCAGAGCTTTGTCCAATGTGTTTGCATCTTTTTACATTCACACTAATAGTGTATAAGACTTCCAGTTGTTTCACACCCTCACTAATATTTTTATTACCAGATTTTAAATGATATCCATTCTGTTTGGGCATATATAGATATCTCATTGTGGTACTAATTCACATTTTCCTGATGACTAATGGCACTGGACTCATTTTCATATCCTTTGTGACCATTGATAAGTCTATTTTGTGAGTATCTGTTCAAATATTTTGTTCATGTTTAATTGGGTTATTTGACATTTTAATTTTTGAATATTAGTAATTCATTATGTCTTATACCAGTCCTTTGTCAGATATATATTTTGAGAATATTTTCTATCTAAAGCTATTCATTTTCTTAATGATGACTTTCAATGAGCGAAAATTCTTAATTTTGGTGAAGTCTAAGTTACTGATTTTTCTTTTATGTTTATTGCTTTCTGTGCCCTAATAAAACATTGCCTACCACCAGGTAACAAAGATATTCTCTTATACTTTTCCCTAAAAGTTTTACACTTTGAGTTTTTATATTTAAATCTATAATCATTCACAAATTTATTTTACATATGTTATAAAGTAAGGACTGAGGGAGTTTTTCCCATATAGATATTTTTTCCTCTGTTTATTTTCTTCTTTTGCTATCCTTTTTCTGTCTTCTTAAGGTGAAACCTCAGGCCTTTCAGGCTTTCTTATTTACTAATACGTCTAGAGCTTTCAATTTTCCTATAAGTACTGCTTTAGCTGCACAAATTTTGATTTGTTGAATTTTTATTTTTCATTTTATAGTATTTTCTAATTTACCTTATGATTTCCTCCTGATCCTTAGATGGTTCGGAAGTTCATTGTTTAATTTCCAAATATTTAGTGTTTCCTAGATATCTTATTGCTATTGATTTGTAATTTTATTCCATTGTGGTCAGATACTATGCTCTGTATGATTTTATTATAAATGTATTGAGATTTGTTTTATGGCTTAATGCATGTTCTAACTTGCTGAATGTACCATATGCAATTGAAAAGAATGTGTATTCTGAATGTAGTCTCTATAAATATAAATAGATCTTGGTGATTGATAGTATTTTACTGATCTTTTATGTATTTACTGAATAAGTTCCTACTGTTCTCTCAATTGCTGAGAGAGAGGTGTTATAAAAAGTCTTCACCTGTGACTATGAAATTGTCTACTTCTCCATTTACTTCTGTCACTTTTTGAGTTACGTATTTTGAGGCTCTATTATTAGATGCATACACATTTTTAATTGCTGTGTCTTCCTAATGTATTAACAGATTTATCATTATAAGATACTGCTATTTATCTCTGGTAATGCTTTTACTTTGAAATCTATTTTATTTTATATTAATATAGCCTCTCCAGACTTCTTTTGTTTACTCTTTATATAATTTTTCCACCCACTTTATTTAGATCTGTGACTTTATATTTCAAGTTCATCTCTGTATACGGTTTGGAGTTGGATCTTGTTTTTGTCATCCACTCTAACAATCTTTGCATTTTTAGTAGCATATTTATTCCCTTAACATTTAGTCTAATTATTGACATGATTGAACTTAGGGCTACCATTGTATTTTTTTTTTCTGTTTATTATCTCTGTTTTTTTGTTCCCTTGTTTCTCCTTCCAGGCTTTTTTTTTCTTTTTTTTTGTGAGTATTTAAATATTTTTTAGACTTTCATTCTAATTTATCTTTTGGCTTTTTAACTACCTATTTATATTACTTTTGTTTGTGTTTTGTTATTGTTGATCTGGGGATTTTAATATGAATCTTTAATTTTTCATGCTCTGCCTAGAATTGATATTGTACTACTTATGTAAAATGTAGAAAATTCACAATCAGGGAACCCATTTACCTCCCATCCATTTTTCTCATGTAGAGATTATAAACCCCAAGGCACTGTTGCAATTTTTGCTTTAAATAGTCCTCTGGATTTTAATAAAATTGAGAATAAAAATAGTATTTTATATTTACCTTAATATACATCATATCTAATGCTTTTCATTTCTCCTTGAAGATCTACAATTTTATGTAAATTTCAAAATTTTGATTTTATTATGTTGTATTCATCTAGACATGCAAAAAATTATCTCCAAATATTGATATTTTGTTTCTTTCTAATATTTCATTTTTTATATCTGTATTATCTTTACTGATGTGATTAGAAATTCAAGTAAAAATAGTATTATCAGGCATATTTGCTTAGTTTTTTATCCTTATTTTGATTACCTATGCTGCATAAAAAATCATCCCAAAATATGTTGGCTTGAAATAATTTATAGATGTTCACAATTCTTGGATTTGACTGGACAATTCTGCTTCACATTGAGTTTGCTGGGGCTCTGGATGGCTGGACTCTCTAAAATGGCCTCATTCACAAATCTGACAGATGTTTGAGAGACCAGCTGGAGCTATTGGCTGAGAGTCTTAGTTCTTGATTTTACTGTCTTCACATGACTTATTCTTTCTCATAGTACGGTAGCTGGATTCCAAGAAGGAGCATTTCATGAGGCAGGAAGTGAAAACTGCCAGTCCTGTTAAGTATTAGACTCAGAAGTTCCAGATCATTACCGGCTGCATCCAAAATCAACCACCAAAGCAGCTGAGCCTGAAAGGAAGGAGAATGAAGCTTTGACCCCATGTGAATAGTGACCAGGACATAAGGAATTGGGAAGGAATTTTAGGGAGCCATGATTGGAGACTAAGTACCACACCCTCTTAGTCTTGTTCTACTGAGTATGATGTTGATATAAAATAGTCATTTATTCCTAAAGTGCTTTAAAGAAGTGCTATAATGAATTTTATCATATGTTGTTATAAAATCAATTTTGAGATCATAGTATTTAAACAGTTTTGGATTGCTTAAGGGTGAGTTTTAATAAATGCTGAAGGAGCCATTAATTGACATTTTATACAAATTGTTACAGAAATACAAACAAAACAAATGTTACTCAGCATTTGTAAAATCATAACATTAATTAAGGACATCTTATTTTATAGGGTTGAAATGCCCTATCATTAAAAAACAACAAAACAAAAGCCTAAGGCAAAAAATTTGATGAATTTGATTAAAGCAAATTAAGATTTCTTCTCAAAAATGGATGGTAAATAAAATTAATATATAAATAACAGATCAGGGAAAAAGAAATTTGCAATATTTAAAATTAACAAGGAACTCTTATCTAGAATTCACAAATCAGTAAGAATAATAGCCCTATTAGTAAAATGGAAAGGAAATGAATAGTTAATTTCCAGAGAAAATGAAAAGTCTAAAAGACCTGAAAAAGATGTCAGTGGCATTGTAAGCTGGTGCAGCCATTCTGAAGTGCAATTTAGATGGTAGAGCTTAGTCCAATTAAGAATTCATAGATAGATAATCCAAATCCTGCTCCTGGGATAACATCCTAAAGAACTTGTCACACAAGTCTGTAATAGGGACATTTATCAAGGTGTCCTTTATAGCAAGATTGCTCTAGCAGAGAGATAGAAACAAGTTAGATGTTCATCAGTGGAAAGCAAAAATGTGGTGAATCACTGTGTCATCCAGCAATTAGATGCAATGGATGAAATAACATCAAAAGATTTATCGTGGATATCATTTACATGCTGTAAAGTATACGAAACAAAATAATAGCATATTACTAAAAAGATACACTACAAACAGAATGTTGCTGATACAGGAGAAAAGAATAAGGATAAATGGGGAAAAAAAGTAAAAGGAGAAAAGACTTTCACAATGGAACTATTGCATGCCATATATTTTAGAGTATCTAATATTGCTTACTTTCCTTTTTCATTCTATGGATTAAAAACAAACAAACAACTAAGTTATGGCTACAAATTTGCATGCAGTACTTTCCCAAGTAGAAACAAAAGTCAAAATTAGTATACATCCTTAATAGATTAGCATCTGTTTACTATATAAATAATATTAATCATTTAAGTCTTTCTCTTTTGTAATGTTTTAATGTATTCAGCTATGTGATATAATTGATTGTCACTAAGGCAAGAAAGTAGTCAAACAATTCTGTTCCTCAAAGTACACATTTGGTCCAGATACAAAAAAAAGTTATTGTGTCAGTACAAGATGTCCAGTTGTGTTATTACAGTGTTTTCATCAGAAAGCATAATGCAGGTAACTAACAAACTAAAGTGAATTCAGCCATAGTTAGATTCAATCATTATCATTATCCTCTTAAATGCAAAATACATTGAGGAAAAAAATTTTATTTCCAAATACGCTCTTCTTTTCTACTCAAGGATGCTGTAATTCTAAGAGGAAGAATTATGTAAATGTTCTCAAATCATTTGGAAAGAATATTCTATGAAAGGGAAAAACAGAATATGTATTAGTATATTATTTCTTACCTAACAGAATCTCTATCAATTCAGATTGTTCCTCACATCACTTATTTGGAGTTTACAGTTATGATACTGTAGAGAAGAGCACCTCCAGTCAAAATATGTAAATTCCAAAGATAATCTGCACAGCTTAGCATTTCTTGTCTTTAAGTAGTATAAGAACACAGCTCTGAAATTAATAGTCTGTTGTAATTGCAACTCTGAAATAAATATAGCCTGATTGAGTCATTAACAATGTCTGCTTCATATGTGTGAGAATACTCATTTTCCAAAACGTTACAATGGAAGACTTATCAAGATATTCTTAGTCTGAGAACTAACTTCCTTGCATTTCTCAGGTCTCAAGGGGAGGGAAAACTACCACAAACACTGATCTAAAGGGGAAAAAAAATGAATTACAACGTATTCAAGTTTATCATTTCATTTTTAAAAAAAATTTTTAACATCTTTATTGGAGTATAATTGCTTTACAATGGTGTGTTAGTTTCTGCTTCATAACAAAGTGAATCAGCTATACACATACATACAACCCCATATCTCCTCCCATTTGCGTCTCCCTCCCAACCTCCCTACCCCACCCGTCTAGGTGGTCACAAAGCACCGAGCTGATCTCCCTGTGCTACATGGCTGCTTCTCACTAGCTATCTATTTTACATTTGGTAGTGTATATATGTCCATGACACTCTCTCACTTCGTCCCAGCTTACCCTTCCCCCTCCCCGTGTACTCAAGTCCATTCTCTATGTCTGCGTCTTTATTCCTGTCCTGCCCCTAGGTTCTTCAGAACCATTTTCTTTTATTTTTTTTTTCAGATTCCATATGTATGTGTTAGCACACGGTATTTGTTTTTCTCTTTCTGACTTACTTCACTCTGTATGACAGACTCTAGGTCCATCCACCTCACTACAAATAACTCAATTTCATTTCTTTTAATGGCTGAGTAATAGTCCACTGTATATATGTGCCACATCTTCTTTACCTTTATTCATCTGTCGATAAACACTTAGGTTGCTTCCATGTCCTGCTATTGTAAAGAGTGCTGCAGTGAACATTGGGGTGCATGAGTATTTTTGAATTATGGTTTTCTCTGGCTATATGCCCAGTAGTGGGATTGCTGGGTCATATGTAATTCTATTTTTAGTTTCTTAAGGAACCTCCATACTGTTCTCCATAGTGGCTGTATCAATTTACATTCCCACCCACAGTGCAAGAGGGTCCCCTTTTCTCCCCACTCTTTCCAGAATTTATTGTTTGTAGATTTTTTGATGATGGCCATTCTGACTGGTATGAGGTGATACCTCAAAAAGTCATTATCTTCCACTAGATACCTAATCTTTCATAGTCGCTATAGACTCTCAACAGCATGTGTCAGTTGCTTCATTGTTTTGACTGTTGACAAAATATAGTATATTTATAAAAATATGTTAGCAAGTATTTCCTTCTAATTTTTCAACAATGAAATAGGTAGGCATTTTTCCAGGATACAAACAAGAGAAACTAAAGAAACTATGGGGGCAGGGATTTTAAAATATGTATTTTTTCAATATCAGGGTTTTTTTTTTATACCTGTTCTAGGAGAGTATTCCTTAGAGATTTTGAGTATTAAATGGTGAAATGTCATCCTATTCTTTACCCCATATAAGGAATGACTGGTAAAGGTGACAGCAGTAGATAGTAAAACAAACAGAAAAATAATTAATTTGAATTTCATTTTTGACAAATAACCTTAAACTACTGATGCAAAGAAAGTGCCTGAATTCTCAGTAATGGCCTAAGAAAATATGATTGATTTATATAGGGAGCTCCCAAAAGTAGGTCTAGATACTAGTATCTCATGAATATACCCATATGTATGTGATGGTTACAAAGAATCCCTTTGGAAAAATGTGTGTGAGGAGAAGGGGTTGAAACCTTTTAAATACATGTGATAATTTGGAGACTTTGAGCCAGAGAAATGACAAAATGGCTACTCAAGAGTCATTATGAAGTGAATTATATAGCAAGAGTATTCAGAAAGGCATAATATGAGAATAGCATGAAAAAAAAAAAAAAGAGAGAGAACGCCTAGTCATTTGTACTGAAAAGAACTGTTAAAGGCAAAGGAAGCCTATTCCTAATTGGAGGAGTTTTACATGTTTTCCCACAAAGGAAACCGAAAGTCCCTATATGGAGTAACTAAGATTTGTGAAGTCTCATTATACTCCTCCTTAGTGGTCTGCAGCATTTGAAAGAAGGGAACTTGCAAAATCACAGAGATGTGGTTCTTCCACTAAAAATGAGCTCTTGGAAAATACTCGTAACTCACGAAACTAGTGCCAATGCACTACTTTAAATTAATTTCTGCCAACACTCCCTGCTTGACTTCCTTTTCTACTGCATCAGCACCATTCTCATTCCATTTAATAACCTCAGATTACTCCTTAAAACCTAATTATATAGTGCAATCTGAACCAGACCCACGAATCAACAGAGACCACTTGTCACTTTTCTAAAGAAAGATCTAAAGGGCTAATTTTACTTTAAGTAACTGACTTTTTATCCCTGGATTTTAGAAAGGAGAATTCTCTCTACTGCAAGAGTGGTAAAATTGTAGGCACAGCACTGATTTAACATTGAAACTTTTTTCTATCACACTCTAATTTGCTAAATGTGTGTATATTGTCTATATTGTGATAAATCAAAACGGATTAAAATAAACTTTGATTCAGTAAAGGAAAAATATTATATTTTGATGCTTTCAGAATTTGAATATAAATAGTCAAATAGTCTATTCACCTTGCAAGGCGTTTCACATATTAATAAAAAATGTTAATCCCTTGAGTTATAAACCTATTCCCGATTATCATCCAAAGAGTGAATGAACATGATTTACTGGAAAAAAGTTCCATCCTTCTATCAAAAAGTGTCAAGGTAACTAGGTAGAAGTTATAGGTAAAATAAAAACCCAGTCCTCACCATGTGTGGTTCCCACATGCATGAATTTCGGTTACCACAGTTTAGCTAAGTAACACTAGTTCTTCTACAACACAGTTCAAATTTCAGTTACCCCAGTGTATTAACTTTGAGTAACTGTAAAAAGTATAAGTTTTACTGCTAGCTCTTCAGTTCACAAATCACTGTTTAGTAACAGTTGCCCATCATGGTCAGTGAGCAAGTACATCACTTCTTTTCAAGTCTGCCAGGGCTTGGTCACTGTGTATCTGTTTTCAATTCATACACAGACAGCAAAGTGCATGTCTGTGCTGCTTCCTTGTCTCTCAGTGACAAACCCACATGCCAGTTTACAAAAATGGATAATAAAAAGAAGTAACTGGTTAATAAAGATGAAAGGACAGCAAAGAAAAAAACTGGTGATGCTGGAAGTGAAATCGGAATCAAGTAGAAATGGAGGTATAAAAGAAATAGCTGACTGTGGGGATGTTGGCATTGCTGCCATTCAAGAGACTCTAGCTGAGCAGCCAAAAAGACTTAGAAAAGGCTAATGCATTGACATAAATAAGAAAAGTGATTGTGGGGACAATGTCCGGGAGGAAACGCTGCTGGCAAAAAGACTTCACGTTAATGCAACTCTCAGAGATATTTCATGGCATTGAAAGTGCAAAGGATTAAATGTTGGAAGCTGATCCAAAATTCGAAAGGAATATGACAGTTCACCAAGGCATAGAAAAGGTGCTCAGTACAAACAGTAAGTTATATGATGAAAAGGCAAGCAGTGTTCAATGTATTCTTGATCAGTTTTTTTTTTAACAAAGACATGAAACATTTTAATTCTCATTTATTCTAATGTTTTGAATTACAGGGTACTAAATAAACGTTAGTTTTACTGATTTTCACTTCACTATACATTTATAAATGACAGTAAGATAATTTTTAATGTTTCCACAAAAATTTTAAAATCTGCACATGGCTGTTTCTTACTTTCCCATAGAAAAAATTAAATTCTGTGGAAAAAATTTTAATGGTAAGAAAATAGCTTGTTACACTAAGTCATTTCGTTCAACACATTCTACTTACATTCTCTCAACTTAAGCTTTGAGTCGTTTTCTCTCAGGTCAAAAAATAATAACTCATCTGAGAATAGTGTCATATATGCTTAACCAGGAGTACATAACTTTTTATTATCTTGCTGTCTGGATGTTCCTAAGGTGTGACGTGCCACATACTTTCATTCACAATAAAAATAAACGTATTCTGATCTTGATATTGAATGGAAGGCTCAAGCATGTTCCAAAATGAATGATAAATCTTTGTGAACACAAGATATCTAGCAGTATATACTGTATTTCATTCCAAGTTCTTGACATTACTAATTAAATGACCTATAATTGCTAATTCTTCCTATGTAAGAAATAAAATATTTAACCTAAATTTCAATAATCAAGATTAAACATACTTTAACAGATTGTAAAGTTGCTTTGAGAACAACTTCTACCTAAGAATAAACACTCAAAAGAAAAATAAGCAATCAGACTTCCCATGGGTCACCAGTCTCTGCATCACAGATACCCCATCATTGCAGAAGATTGTACAAAATCTGTACTGGGGCCATCAGAGGATGGATATTGGGTTAGGCATTTTTTTCTATTAATCAAAGTGCAATTTTATTCAGAAGAAAACATAACAATGATCACAGTTTAAACTTCTGATTGACTGTAGCAATCATATGTAGTGAGTATTTGTCTTTCCACTCTTGTAGCCCCTGTGTGTGTATATTTGTATGTGTGTGTGCACTTCCTATTTTAGGGAGGATTCATTGACTTCTTGTTACGGTAGTTAAGGTTTTAAAAGTTTTACCTCATCATCACTTCTACTTTTCTGTTTTGCCAATATGCTTATTTCATAATTTTTTTTAATTTGAAGTATTACAATTGCCTACGGCTGAGCCAAGTAATATGCCATGAATTACAGTTTCTTTCTCCTACAATTATTTTTCTGAGTTTATTTTTTCATTTACTTGGTTTTCTAGAAATACATACCCGCTTTTCCCATATACTCCAAAACCCATCATATTCCTTGCAATAATTTCTCCAACACTCAATTATACATCAGATAATGTATCAAGTTATGTATGTATTTTAACCTAGATGTCCTCTCCATATGAGGCTCTCTTTCTGCTCTAATCTAGATGGCTTCTTCTATATGCCCACTGCTCTGAGGCTTCTGTGAACAATCCTTGGCCACTCTCCTGATTTCAGGATCCTTGAGCCTCATTTTTCTTCATCCTGCTCTTCTTTTCCAGAGTTCCTATTAATCAGATGTTGGGCCACATGGATTGATCCTCTAAGGTTTCTTTAATAGCTTATTTCCTAAGTTTTATATCTGTGTCATTTTGTTCTACTTTCTAGGACATTTCCTCTACCTTATCTTCTGGATCTTCTAATTATTTCTTCTTAATTTCAATTTTCATATTTTTAATTTCTAAGACTTCTCTTTTAGGCAAGGGAAACGTGCTTTATTCTTTTTCTTACAGCTTCCCGGTTTTTCTTCCTATTAATACAACTCTTGCCTCTTATCCAGTTGATTATGATTACAATTTAATTTTTTTATATTGTCCTTTCTCTAATGTCTCTGTTTATTTCCCCCCTTCCTCTGTTTGTTTTGGTCTCTTTGTTTTGAAGGCTTTCCTTAAATATCTCAAGATTTGTTCTCTTGTCTATAATTAAGTGAAGCTTATTGAAATTCTCTGCAGGGGAGAAAGGGGAGTTGTTGATCCATGCCCTTCTCTGTACAATGTTCGGTGGTTAGCTCTACACTGGGGATCCCCCAATGTCAATCTGTCTAGATATTGTCTCTCAGGACCTCCATTCCTTTAAAGAAGAATGCTCTCATTTTTTTGCCTCATGGAATATATGCCTGGATGCTGTCCTGGGAACAATGCAGGGAGAGAGCAGACTGGAGATTCTGATTAGTCAGCGTTCAAGCTTTCATCTAATCCCCTGGTGTCAGCTCTGTGCCTCACCCCTATACCTTGTCCCAAATTCTCAGAGAATAAACCTCTGGCTTGCTATGTGTGGGCATGTGGGTAGGTCAATATGGGAGAAGGGGAACTGAAGGTCCGGCTGTCTACAGACATTAACCTGATTGCTTATTTCTAGTTCAGTGCCTATGTCTAGTCACAGACGTCACTTAGGCTGGAACTCCCTTTGCTCTTGAGTCAATTGCAATTCTTGAATCATCTCTACATTTTCACAAAATTTCTTAAAATTTATGTTATATTCTACCATTCCTTTGTTAATGATGGTTAATAAATTTTTTCCCCTAATTTGGTGAGTTTTGGTGGTGTTTTAGAAGGGAGAAAAGATAAATCCATATCTGCAGTCCATATCCTTCAACACATCTTGTAAGGGAAAAATGAAGGCACAATCCAACAAGAGTAAAATTCTTTCCATCCTCAGGCCCAAGAAGAGTTGAAATAATTAGGTCTAACAATGACATTTGGGAACATTATATTACAAATCAGTCAATACTAAGTATGGGGCCTCTTATTTATCCCTGATTTGTTTCACAATATTTCTTCTGCAATTTTGACGGTGAACTGAATTGGCCTCACCTCACATTTAATGCAGGATAAGTGGGGATGTTTTAAGTATTAGCTGATGTCAGAAAAGAATAAGACAAAATTATGCTTTATTTTACTAATTATGGGCAAATTAAACTTATTTATTTAAATATGCAGTATTTTGAAAGTTTTTATTTTCTGAAACTATAGGAAATATTAGCATTTGCTATTTAATGTGTTGTATGTAAGAAATAGACTTTTATTTAATGCAATATTATATTTATATATAGACAGTTGTTTTTCAAAATTATGATAATTGAAATATTTTGAACCCAGTTGAATCTTTGTAAATTTTAAGAGTTTATAAATTTTAATTTTTATAATTAATGAAAGTCAGTTTTCATATGCTTTAACGCTTCTGAATGAAATAAGCAATTTACCATTTATATCAAATAGCAATTTGGTCTGAATCATAGGAATCATACAGTGTGGATCTGCCAGAGACCTAAGGAGGTCCTCTGGCATACATAGCAGATTTCTCTTTGTTGAAGCAAAATAATATTTTATGCCCATTTTTATAGGTGAGGTAACATACTCATGATATATTATAGTTTCTTCCATTACTAAGGCAGGAGACTTATCCTTCCCCCCCTAGACCAGTGCTCTTACATGTAGAAGGGAAACTCTATTATCAGTAGGACTAAAGGAAGTATTCCCTACTAAAATAAATACAAGTCGGACAGGACTGTTAGAGTCCCTGAGAAAAGAGAATCTAGACCACTGTTTGTTCACAGTGACTGAATCAGCCTTCAGACAGCCCCTGCCACAGTTAACATTACTCCCAGCTTAATTATACCTCTTGTATATCTCTTCACACTTCCTCCCAAAAGCCCAGTCAGTAAAAGAATTATCTTCCCTTCCCTTTCTAATGTGTAACTCACATAGCCACAGTCAGTTTGTGATATTTCAATTTTTTGTTTTCAAAGATGTGGGCAAATATCAACTGGTTTGGAATTGAGATACCACAATCATTTCATCTTTGGTTTAAAGCACACTTTAACCTCAGGTGCCGTGAGGCAAAAGGTTAATGCCTCAGCTTGCTGCCACGTGTAGCCCCCTTGCCATAATATTCATGGTTTTTTGCCCTAGCTTGGGACCTATTTCAATATACTTTACAGCTAGTAGGTAAATATGACATTCAGATTTGATTCTCAAGAGCCCTGAAAACTACTGAGATAGTACTATCTCAAATAATAGAGATTAAGGATTTTTTCTTTTTTAGGCTCATCTTTTAAAAATTCTTTTCTTCTCCACCTCCATAATAAAATCAAAGAACATTGCTTTTGGTATATCTAGGTAGGTAGAAACAAATTATGTATCAATTATGTTTAAACTTTCTTTTTATAAAATTATTTAAATATTTACATCTCATGGACAAAAGTATTTTATTATGATAATAAATAACTGTATGTTTGAAGAGGGTAGGGAAATAATAGAAACAAAATAAGCTCAGGAATGGAAATTATACACTCAGCCTTTATGTAATTTTAGTATATGGAGCACAATATGTTTCTACATGTCCATTGAACATAATTATTCTTAGTCTTAATTGTCTTGTGCATTTGTTCTCATATATTTTATTTATTGTATTTTTCTTATTGATATGACTATACTTAACATACTAATTCAGAAATATAAGTCTTGTTATAACCCATAATATATCCATACTTGGAAAACCAAAATAGGAAGAAAATACTAATTAACATAAGATCAATGGAATTTCTGGTGAAATGACATGAAACTAAAGCAAACAGTGTGACTTCATTTGCTAATTGACTAGTTAAATCCATACTATGGGAGAGGTTTACCAAAATGTGTATTTAAACTGGCAGGTGATGTTTCTACCACAATAATGCCATTATCTAATTCTTTCAGGCTGATGGGAAAAGTAGGGGCTACTTTTCCTTCCCAGGGTGTGGCAATCTGTGAAGCTTTAAGCTGATTAAAAAACAAAAACATATTTTTTAAATCTAGGGATTTTGTCTTCAACAAGTATGGAGCTAATGTTTCTCCACAGTGAGACAAGCTTGGAAGTAAGAAAGTAGAAGATTTTTAAATGTTAAAAATCTTAAAAATCTTTAAGATTTTTAAGATTTTGCCTTCCTGTTTTATACTCTTTCTGTTATTAATTGTTGATTACTTGTTTAAAGTTTACGGTGAAACTTTAAACTTTCAGTTTCTTCTTAGGTTTTCTTTTTTATTCTTTTTAAATCAGTACATCAATAGTAAATGAGCCAAGTCTTATACCCGATCACTCAGTTTTTTTCTTTTACTTTCAGTCTTGTGAGGAAATTGAGAGCCCAGAACAATCTCTACACTTATTGTGTTCTCTTGAGCATGATACAGAATCATCTTTTGGTGTTTTAGAAAGAATGGAGCTAGCTACCTGCGAAAATATTCACTGTGGTATGTAATGCTTTAATTTATGAATTGTTCAGTAAATTTTTTGTAAAACTTTTAAAAAATATTGACATATCATCAAGCTATTTGTCAAATGATAACAAAGGGAGAAATAAAAGGGAACATTTCAGAAGGAGAAGGAATAAAAGAAAGAAGCAACTAAAAGGGAGCAAGTTTCTAGCAATAATTACTTAATTTCAAGTGGTATGAATTTTGATGACATAAATAGATGAAAGTAAGGGATACAAAAACTGTTAAGTAAACTTTTTCTGTAGTTGAGAGAGAAGTAGTAACATTCAAGATAAAAATATTTATTCATTTATGTATCCCCATCTTGTTTCACCAATCATTTCGGACAGAAATACTTAGAGCTAGATATGGAAAACTTTATCCAAAACCAGAAGTTTTCTTTTTCCTTATCATTGGTTGGGATCAGTTATGAAACACCAGCCAATATGTTCAATATCAACGGCAGGATATGTTTCATGAATGTCCTAAATCTCGCACCAAACACCATTACTCAACAGGAAATGAGTGTTTTGGTTGAGCAGGTCCAGAGGAAAATAGAATAAATTATACACTTGCACATCAATTAAGAGCAGTTAGAGGCTATTTGTTTAAATGGCTTCCATACCACTAGGTTTTGAATGATGGGGGTAGTTTGGATTTATCAATGATTCTCAATCACCTGCCCCTTAATTACAAGCTGCTCTCCAAACCTAGAGTTATGAGTATTAAAGTGAATGTTCCTGTCATCTGAATCATACTGTGGACTTGTTTGGGTCACCAGGTTAAAAGGAAATGCTTTATACAGACTCCAGGGACTAATGTTGGTGATCACTTTCTTTATTTACTACTGTTATATTGAATAAGTCAAGACATAGTGCATAGCTTTTCATTGAATGGCTGAGGTTAATTTAAAATAGGCACTCATATAATGGCAGAAGCAAAACTGACCTTATTACTCTTGGCCTTTCCTGAATCACTTTTCTGGATTATTATTATTATGGTATATAATCACTTGGGCACCACATTTGGCATAAAACAACTCTATCATGCTAACTTTTGAAAGATTTTATTAATCCAAAAGCATAGTACATAAAACAGTTCTTATTCCTCAAGAGTCAGAAGTATAAAATGTGTCACATTACTGAGGAAAATTCTTGCTAGCATTTCCAGGACTTATCATCAGAGCTTTAAGAAGAGAAAATATGTGATAGTGAGTTGATACAGGAATGTGAAATGATTTGGGAAACTTGTCTTGATTTGTAGGAAAATCCAGATGTTATATAGAATACAAACCAAAACATCCCCACCTTCATCCTGTGCCTGTCCCCATTCAAGAGACGTTGAAAACTGTGGATCTTGCTTCTAAAAAAGATTGAAAACTAGCCTCTGTGTGTGTGTGTGTGTGGTATGTGTATTTGAAATTTTGTCATATAGCATCTTTAATTTAATAATATTTCTTTTGATTCTTGTGATTCTGTTTCTTATTCTAATGAAATCAATGTGTGATATAAAGAAACCACTCATCAACAAAATGTTTTAACAGAGTGAATAAGTTTATCCAGCAACCTCATGTCTTTCTCTATCTTGACACTACCACAAATGCTTTAGATTTCTGTTCACAAACACAAAAGGATTAAAATCACAGTATGTCATACACATATTTTATTAAAATACCAAATTAAATCTATTCAACAGTTATAAAATTCTACGGATATACTGCATGATAATCACTGTTTCTAAATCTGTTTCAAATTACCAACGTCTCACAGAAATTGTGCTCTAGAGCACACAGCAGGAGCATGCAGCAGGATAGTATAGAAGTGGAGATTTCAGGATGAGAACCAAATAAAACTCTACATGGAAAAGCAGACTTTTTCTCTAACAGAAGGAGGAAGTAACAAGATAACATTGCAATTGCATTCAACATAAGGGTTGTCTCAAGGAAATCCTTTAGGAAATGATTGTGCCTTAATTTTGAATTTTAATTCATAAAATTTAAACCACTAGCTGCAATGGGATAGCTAATTGACTATAAAGTTTTCTCACTTCCTTTTTTCATAATGTATTTCAAAGAAAGATAAACACTGATAAGATCTATGCTTTCTAAAACAAAAAAATTTCCAAGTAAAACAACGGTTCAAGTAAAATATACCATTGAGAAGGACAATGTAGCAAAATAGAAGTTCCCAGATATTCTGTAAAGTTTTTTTTCACACATTTAACAGTATGCCAGATAAAGAAGAATGTGTTTATAAAATATTAAAAAGAGAAATTCATGAAACCTTAACAAATATTGTACATAATATTTTTCTTTTCAAGACTGAAAATCTGCTAAATTTCTTCCACTAAATATTTCTCATTTACCTGACATATATACATGTTACTTACATCGAATTCAACAGTATATATTTGAGCATAAGGGAAATTTTCTATTGGAAACTTCTGGCGACCGAAGAGTGAACAACTTTCACCTGAATTGGGAAAACCTCAGAGACTGTCTTCAGTCTCTTAGGTATTCCCAATTCCTAATGCAGTGGCTTCCTGAACTTCTTTTATAGAAACATGCTTTTTAAGCAATAAGCATTTCCCAAATACATAACTTCAGCATCAGAATGGAATAATACACATATCAAGTAAAATGCACTTTTCATAATTTATTATTTCCTTTTTGTGCAGATATATTTGTGGTAAGTACATTTACTTTCTACTAATACCTTATTCAAGATTTTTTTCTGTAGGTCCAGCTCCAAAATTGTTGAATTTTCCTTTAGATGTAAAATACCTTTAGGTATGGTTCGAACTTTATGCCCAAATCAGTTTACTAATATTGAATTAAATACTGGTTTTCTCAGACATATATTTTGTGTATAGAAAGTTATAAATCTTCTAATGTATAATGGATATGGTTGCAATGTAGATTTACAATTTTAGTATTCAAAAACAGGTATGCACATATTTTATGTTAATTTGGATCTATATTCAAAGAAAAATAAACTTTAAAATTTCAAATCTAGGGTTTCCCTGGTGGCGCAGTGGTTGAGAGTCTACCTGCCGATGCAGGGGACACGGGTTCATGCCCCGGTCTGGGAGGATCCCACATGCCACGGAGCGGCTAGGCCCGTGAGCCATGGCCGCTGAGCCTGCGCGTCCGGAGCCTGGGCTCCGCAACGGGAGAGGCCACAACAGTGAGAAGCCCGCGTACAGAAAAAAAATAAATAAATAAAAAAATAAAATAAAATACAATTTCAAATCTATATCAAAGTATAAATGTTTTAATTTGAAAATAAACTCATAGAAAATATTCAATGCTGCTAGATTTAAAACTAAAATATAAACTTTTATAAGAGAATATTCACTTTAAATTAGCTACTGTACTGAACTATAAGGTTACATCAGGAAAAATATGAGGAAGAACATTTCTAATCCTTTGGGTTATACCTAAATGTTTCAAAATGCTTCAGTCCTCAGTTAGAATATTATACTAAGTAAGAACATATTTTTTATTTAAATTTAATTCTTAAAATTAAATAATTTGGGAATCTTTGGGAAGAGATATTTAATACTTTACAAGCATATTTTTAAAATAAAATAGAATAAAAGATGTACTCCCTTAACATTTGTTACTACTGCAATAATTCTGTTCAACTGGGGTCTGGTTTTCTTATTCTGATTGTACATTGACTACACTCATCTTTAAAATGTTAGATCCAATTTCCAAATCATAACTCTAATTTTCCCCCTTTTATTATTGATCTTGGAACCCATCAGCTTCACTACACCACTCCTAACACCCATTCCTTCTTCTACCCTCATATATAGTCATAGATTTTTTTTCCTATGATGAAGATAAAAATAATAGGACTCAATTTAATGTCCTATAGCATTAAGATTTTAAAATATTTATCCTGGTAAGTAGTACTGTATATCCCCTCTTAAATTAGAAAAATTGGATCCAGCATAGAGTGTGGTATTAAAAGGGAAAGAGAGAGAAAGAGAGAGTGACATATTAATATGATAACAAGTAATTATTAACTGTGCTCTTTGGCATCCTAATTTATCTGGAGTCTTGTAAGTTTGTCTCTGTGACTGCCAAGGAGAATTCAGGTGAAAGCAAAGACAGCTTGAGCCCACAATCCATTTCAAGGATTAGAGTACTCATTAGTACATTAATAAAGGAGAGAAGTATTAGGCATGTATGAACACATAAAAAATGATTAAAGTATCACCATTCACTTCTATAAGAAAAAAAAGTAGAAGAATAAAAGAACTTTACAAAGATTGTGCTAAGAAACCTCTGGATTCAATGTTGAACTATAAATATTTTGGTTTTGACTCTGTTTTGAGTGAATGGAACTAAACCAAAAAAGTAAAAGGTTACATTTGAAATTTTCCTTTTATAATAATGTACACAAAACTTGCCAGTAGAAAAACAGGTTTCACAAGGCCTTAAGACTAAAGAGAAACTACTGAATCCTTTTTAATTCCAGAATATCAAAATTTCTCCAAAATAATCAACATAAAAATAAGGCAAAATTAAGAAAGCCTATTTCTTTACAGTATAGTTAGTTAATGTCATTAATTGCTACCTGTTCAGTCTCTATTAATGATGTTCTCTGTTGAAAAAAATAAGAGGAAAAAACATCCTTTTAATTTTTAGGAATTTAACATTTATTTGGGTAAGCAACTCTCACACCTGTGAAAAGACCTAAGATTCAATTAAAAGAAAAATGTAAATATGTAGAAATTAGCCTCATCCTACCTGTTAAGGAACAGATATTAAATGATCTAAGATTCTTATACTATCTATGAGTCTCACTTTTCACAGTAGGTGTGTTTTTAAAATATTTGTATAAATTTAATTTATCTAAATTGAACAGTATTTTCAAAGCAGGAAATGTGACTTAGCATCCCAAAACACTCAAATTAGTCTCTCTAAAATGTGAAAATTCCTTTACAAAGGAAATAATTACCCATGAATTCTATGATTTTTAAGCTTGGATTTTTATCAGTTTCTTAATGTATATATAATTAAAAGTAAATAGGTTATATATTTAATTTGCATATGTTTGAAAAATAAAACTATTTTATTACTGTAAGTTTAAAATATGATCATATTTATTCATTTGATATATTCTATTAAAAGTATGTAACAAATTGTTGCTGAAGGAAACCATCAATTTAATAACATGATTTTGACTTTTCACACTCTAAAGGCTTTATAATGTTTTCTTTAATTTGTATCTTTAGTTTTATTGTCAAAAACACAGGTGAATCAGCTTTTATTTGTAAATATAATTGTCACTGCTGCATGCTCATATATAATAATATTTATTGTGATATCTCATTATTGTGTATTGTGGATTATTAGTTACATAATATAGTACTTACCAATTATCCTAGTACCTACTCTGAGTTATTGGCCATAAAATTGATTACAGTTCCAATTTACCAAGGATTAAATGTTTTTGTCCTAAAGAGGATAAGTGAAAACATGAAGCCTAATTAAGTCCCTATAGACTAATTCTGAGATATGTATTTTGTAAGCAAGTTTTAACCATATAAGAGATAAAATACAGTACCTTGTTTTCCTATCTAGATAATACCAGTTCTCCTACATACTTTCAGACTGGTTTTCAGAGTTGATTTGTTAATTACACCAATAGTTCTCCAGACTCTACCACTAACATGTATTGGCAGAGATCATTGAAACCCATACAGGTTTCCCATGAGGGAAGGAGGTGACTCAGCTCTATAAATACAGAGTTTGGGACATGGAAGATCATCTAACATAGCAATTCTCAAAATGTAATGTGCATACTAATTATCTGGAAAACTGGCAAAAGTGTGGATTCTGATTCAGTAGGTCTGAGGTGGGGCTTGAGATTCTGCACTTTTAACAAAGTAAAGGACCAGGTAACACTAATGGTCCATTGACTGCATTTTGTGTATAATCCTTTTATTTTACAAATGAGAAAAACTGAGAAAACTGAATCCTGGATAGGCTGTTTCAGAAGTGGGCTTGGTACTTAGATAAACATTAGTGCAACATAACAAAAAAAATTATACCCTGTAGTGATCCTACTGGAAGATCTTGAATAGTAATCATGTGTTGAACATATTTTCATCAGCCACAACACCTACCAGAAGGTTTTATCTGTAGTGGAGTTTATGGAATAAATATATATGAAGGAATTAAACATCAGAAACTTTGCCTTTGATTTCATGTCACTAAGTATCTACAATCCATCCCTGCCCGAGTGGTTTCTTTTCCAGTTCTTCATACAATTAAAGGCACCTTATCCACACAGCTGCATATGACAGAAACTTGGAAGTCATTCATTACATGGCCCTGTCCCCAGACATCTAACATATGAAAGTTGCAGGATACAAGATTAATACACAGAAATCTGATGCTTTCCTATACACTAATAATGAATTATCAGAAATAGAAGGTAAAAAAAAATCCCGATTAAAATCACATCCAAAAGAATACAATACCTAGGAATAAACTTAAACAGGAAGGTGAAGAACCTATACTTTGAAAACTTTAAAACACTGATGAAGAAAATTAAAGATGATACAAAAAAATGGAAAGATATCCTGTTTTATTGCTTTGGAAAAATTAATATTGTTAAAATGTTCATACTACCCAAAGCGATCTACAGATTTACTGCAATCCCTATCAAAATATCCATGACACTTTTCACAGAACTAGAATGAATAATCCTAAAATTTATATGGAACCAGAAAAGACTCCAAACTGTCAAAGCAATCCCTATCAAAATATCCATGGCACTTTTCACATAACTAGAATGAATAATCCTAAAATTTATATGGAACCAGAAAAGACTCCAAACTGTCAAAGCAATCTTAAGAAAAAAAAAATAAAGCTGGAGGTATCACACTCTCTGACTTCAGACTATACTTCAAAGCCACAGTAATCAAAACAGCATGGTACTGGCACAAGAACAGACACATAGATCAATGGAACAGAATAGAGAGCCCAGAAATAAACCCATGCACCTACAGTCAATTAATATATGACAAAGGAGGCAAGAATATACAATGGAGAAAAGACAGTTTCATCAATATGTGGTGCTAGGAAAACTGGACAGCTACATGTGAAATAATGAGATTAGAACATTTTCTCACACCATATACAAAAATAAACTCAAAATGGATTAAAGACCTAACTGTAAGACCTGAAATCATAAAACTCCTAGAAAACAAGACAGGCAGAACACTTTTTGACATAAATCGTAGCGATTTTTTTTTTTTTTTGGATCAGTCTCCTAAGTCAAAAGAAACAAAAGCAAAAATAAACAAATTGGACCTATTTAAACTTTAAAAATTTGGCACAGCAAAGGAAACCATCAATAAAACAAAAAGACAACCTAAGGAATGGGAGAAATATTTTCAAATAATATGACCAGCAAGGGGTTAATACCCAAAATATACAAACAGCTCATATAACTCAATATCAAAAAAAAAAAAAACCACCAATCAAAAAATGGGCAGAAGACCTGGACAGGAATTTTTCCAAAGAAGACACAGATGGCTAGCCCATGAAAAGATGCTCAACATTATTAGGGGACAGCAAATCAAACGCAGATCAATTCAATGAGATAGCACCTCACACCTGTCAGAAGGGCTATCATCAAAAGGTCTACAAATAACAAATGTTGGGTATGAGGCGGAGAAAGGAGAACCCTTGCACACTGTTGGTGAGGATGTAAATTGGTGCAGCCACTGTGGAAAACAGTATAGAGGTTCCTCAAAAAGCTGAAAATAGAACTACCATATGACCCAGCAATTCCACTCCTGGGTTATATCCAGAAAAAAATGGAAACACTAATTCAGAAAGATACATGCACCCCAATGTTCATAGCAGCACTATTTACAACAGCCAAGATATGGAAGCCATCCAAGTGTTCATCAGCAGATGAATGTATAAAGAAGATGTGATATCTATCTATCTACCTATCTATCTACCTATCTATCTATCTATCTATCTAAAAGAGAATATTACTCAGCCATAAAGAAGAATGAAATTCTTCCATTTGCAGCAATGTGGATGGACCTAGAAAATGTTATGCTGAGTAAAATAAGTCAGACAGAGGAAAACAAATACTACATGATATCACTTGTATGTGCAGTCCAAAAGATAATACAAATGAATGTATATAGCAAAACAGAAACACGTTCACAGATATAGAAAACAAACCAGTGGGGAAAGAGAATGGGGGAGGGGCACATTAGGAGTATGGGATTAAGAGATACAAACTACCATGTACAAAATAGATAAGTAGCAAGGATTACTGTATAGCACAGAGAACTACAGCCATTATCTTGTAATAACTTTTAATGGAATATAAAGTGTAAAAATACTAAATCACTATGCTATACACCTGAAATGAATATAATATTGTAAACCAACTATACTTCAAGAAAGGAAGGAAGGAAGGAAGGGAGGGATGGAGGGAGAAAGAAAGAAAGAAAAATAAAAAATAACCCTCATGAAGGGCAGTGCCATAGCTATCATCAGTAAACACTTGAACTACTTGTGACATCCAGTGATAAGAGGAGTGGTGTACAAACAGCACAGCCCTCGGGGAACAATGACACACGTCCTCATCTGACTTGTCAGCTACTTGGCAGTTTGAGCCACACCTTTCTTCTCAGAAGCTGCTCCTCCCTTGGCCGCCTTGCCTCTGCGGTTTGTATATTTATGAAGCTACTCCTTCTTATAACTCTTTTACACCAATTAATAAAGGTACAAAAGGACTTCTCCTTTTAGAAATCGTGAATAGTGTATGGTATGCATTATATTCACAACTAGGTATTAGGAAACTAGCTTATTTAACTCAATTAAGTTCTACTTAGCAGGAAAAGTATTTGGCCCATTTTTAATATGTGGATTGATCATCTAAAATCATTGCTTAATAATACCTAAGTTGTTTCCTTAAATGACACATTGCCTTTTGTATGTATGTGAAAAGTGGGTATTCACATATACTATGTCCTTGTCTAAAGATTTTGTATCTATAGAAATCTGACTGTGCCACTGCTAGGACTGTGGGTCAGTGTTAAAGAGGAAAAAGAAAAGACTAAATGCAAACCTGGGAGAGGCAAGATGTGTAGCTTCTGCATAGAATTAAAAGTTAAGTTGTGTGAGGAAAAAAAATAATGTGTCTCAGTTTCATTTCTGTCAATCCTTCAGATGACCTTGACCATTTAAAAAGAAATGAGCTTTTTGTCTGAACATATGTCTGAAATGATTCCAAGATATTGAGATTATGGAACCTCAATTAAAAATGACCTCTGTCTCAAGATGAGCTAAAATTATTCTGTTCATCTTCTTACAGTATGTCTCATGAAACTAACTGATGGCATTTTCACTAAGTCTTGTGCCCACGTTTACTAGTTGTGTTATTCTACTTCCTAAGTCTATGTTAACAGGAGAAAACAGCAACTTCCTTGCCTACTTTGTGGACATTTTTGTGTCTCTTAGATCAATTGTCGTTCAAAAATCTCACAACATGACTGGAATTTCAGAGCTTAGCTGGCTACAAAATCTGAAACCAGAGTACCAGGATTCAAATTTTGAATTTAGTTCTCACAGAACTTGGGCAAGGTCATTCATCTTTCTCAGTATCTTTCTCAGTTTCCACATAGAATTACTGTAATAATTTAAAAGTTGAGTACAACTAAAGCATTTGCATCAGTTGAGAATATGGTGTGCTAAATAAAAGTTATTATTATTACTTTTTAAAAATGTGTGTCTACTGTATCTCTTACAACTTTTAAAAACTATAGTAAAATATACCATGGTACGGTCCTCACACTAAACAGTTCACATGTGTGATGATTGAAATTAAGTGTGTATTTTCCCCAAGAGTGAACAAGTCACCTTAAAAATTTCCCAAGAAAAATTTGACAAATGTCTGCAAGCAATATTTAAGAAAAATAAACATTTTCTTTCTTCTTTTCTAGACATCCAGGATCAAAGACATGAGGTGGCATTACTCTTCAGCTCACAATCTGAGTCCAAAACCTGCTCACCCTCTTCTGAGTAGGGGTAAAGCAAAGCACACAAAACAGAAGTGAAATTGAGAGGAATCTAAGAACACAGAAATGAGGGAAACTAATAGCATGGCAGACATTAAAAATTTAGTATTTACTCTAAAAGTCAACTATTTCCAATATATCCATAAGCTCTAAATCAGGTTTTATCTGTTACATCTTTACTCAAGTTTGAAATTACTTAGGAGGTTAAAAAGGCAGCAGCGGGTTTCCCTGGTGGCGCAGTGGTTGAGAGTCTGCCTGCCGATGCAGGGGACACGGGTTCGTGCCCTGGTCCGGGAAGATCCCACATGCTGCGGAGCGGCTGGGCCCGTGAGCCATGGCCGCTGAGCCTGCGCGTCCGGAGCCTGTGCTCCACAATGGGAGAGACCACAACAGTGAGAGGCCCGCATACCGGAAAAAAAAAAAAAAAAGCAGCAGCATTTAAGAAATCAAGAATGACAAGTAAATAAATCCTCACAGAAAAGTATTAGGATCACCAATTCTTTTTATTATTCTTAAAATGGGAAACCTAATTAATTGCTGCTTTGGTTTCTACTTGTATTTATTCTGCAAAATCAACCCTTCTTAGCTAATATTGCAAATGAGCCCACCAAGATTTCCTGAATTAAATAACCAAGACACCAGCATTGGCACTTATATTTCAGGAACACCTCTTTTTAAAATTTTCTTTTAATTACTAGCTACTTTCACTAACTATTCACCTTTGGTAATAGAAGATAGATGATACCATCGGGTCGAATTAGGAGTAAATGTTGACTAAGTTTTCCTTTATTATAAGGTAAGATATTATATCAAATTCTTTTGATCCATGCTTCAGGAATCCAAAAGATTTTTGTCATTTAAGAAACTATTCAAACAACTTCTAAACAAATACAATTATCTTTAATAATATAGGACATTTGAATCACAAACTAAAACTGTTGTTCTTGGTACTTGAAAGATAAATATTAAATTATATAACTCCATAAAAAACATTTTGTAATATTTTGTATAGATAGGCAAGGTATAATGATAATAACAGCAGATAAATCGTTGAGCACTCGTTAAATACTAGGCAGTGTTTTCATATAATGCTCACATCAACACTATGAGGGAATACTATCATTATCCCCACTATACAGCAAGAAGTAATCAGTCCAACATCCTCAGCCAGAGAGTGAAGGAACAAGATTAAACCCAGATTGTAACTCTTAAGCATTAGAAGTTAATTTATGCTGTACACAAGGAGCAATGATTGCACCTGAGATGGTACATTCTATTCCACAGCCTTATGATTGGTTGTTTACGAACTCTGCAGGAGTCAGAGGTGAAAGAGAAGCCCTGAGGTAGAGCGTGGTCCTAGGTGAGCCTTTACAAGTGGTTATTATCTCCTGTGACTCCACAGTTTTCTCTTTCACTTCCTTTATTCTTCTATGAACAATCTCCTCTCTTAATACTACCCTGTAACTTATGCAATAAAGGGAACCTGTGTCTGACTCCCTCTTGCAAAGGGTCAATTCCACGTTTCTTTCTTCCGCAACCTCCACCCCTACCCTGGGGATGTACTGGATTTAAAAGTTTAGGCACATTCTGCTCTAGAGTTTAGAAGTTTTCTTTCTTTTACTTGTTGCTTTTTCCCCCCTCAGATTAATTTGTCCTTGCTGCTTCTTTAACTCAATCAAAATTACTGGTGTTAAGCCTTTTAACACCAAAATTAGAGAGGTTGGGAGAATGTGACAAGGACTGCATTTTGTCTGCGTATTGAGCTAAAGAGGGATCTTGTGACTCACAGGTGGTCTGGTAAAGTTTACCTTGAAATTACACAGGAATTGGTATCAAAGCTTGGTCAGAAACTAAGAGAGATTTTGTCTGATCTGCTCTGTGCACACGTTCCCTGAGGGTCATTTTGGAAGTGGCTGAAGCTGCTGAAGAATGTGGGTCAAGGATTGATGGACAGTCTTGGGATCTTGACTATCAGCCTCTCTTTTTCACCATGTAGTCACCATAACTGGTAATCATGTGATATGTACTATTTTCTTGGAATAGCTTAATGTGTGATCTCATTTTTATATTTTCTGTAGACTGAATTAGCAGAATACCACATGATCTGTTTCATTGCTCAAAAGCTTCACGACTCAAATATGAACTCTACTCTCAATTACTGTACGCCTCTTTAAATTTTACATAACCTGTATGCCATATTTATTTTCCGTTTTTACTGCTCTAGAAAGTGAGGTCCATAAAGACAGCTTTTACGTCCAATCACACTCTGAGAGGGAGCAATTGGGTGTTTGAAAAATTTATGAAGAATTATTTTTTATTAAGAAATTTATGATATAATAATAAAGCAAAGATATATACATTAAAAATACTAAATAGCACAAGTATTAGATACCAATAACAAAAAATTATTTATACTGTACACAATGGGCAGTCAGATGTATGCTAAAAACTTAGAGCGATAGTCCACCATGGAAGACATTTCTGTGAACACCTTATAGATGAGAATTGGCTTGGAGTAAACAGGAGGATTTAATGACAATCAGAGATAAAAGGCATGCTGATTAGAAATATAGGCGTAATCATTAGTTGTTAACACTAGGATAATTCAACTCAATTGTCCATAATTTGGTATATTTTATAAACATTTAGGCTCTACCATGCCTCAGAACCTCTGCAGTCATTCCCTCTGGCAGCACTTCTCTTACTCTAGATTTTCCCAGCAATGTTCCTTCTCAGTCTTCATGTCTCGGCTCATCATTTTCTTCCCTCCAGATGTCACTATCTATCACATTAATTTTTTTATAGTATATATGGATGTCTAAAATGTGCATTTGTCTTCTTTTTATTTGTCTTTCTCTCCTACTGGGAGCTTCTATTTACCTCTGTTTCTCTAATGACTTGACCAAGTAGTAAATATTTAGCAAGTGTGAGATGAATGAATGAGTCACAGTGACTGTTAAATCACATCCCATCATTGGGAAAGAAAAAACGTCCAAAGGTGAGGGGAGGTAGAGAGTATGTAGCACTTGCAGAACTACCACAGTATTTGACTCACAGAAGATATTCCTGGACTCTCAATCCCACTAATACTCAGTAAATGTTCGTTGAACTCAGATGAATTAAAGAAGTCTCAGATGATCCTGGACAGAACGGAAAGCTCTAATAGAGGAGTAATGTAGAAAAATGTAAGTCAGAATCAGATTCAAAAGGGCCTTAAATGTTAAGCTAGGGAGTTTGTGATATGACAAAAGGTTTTGGATCAGTAGGGTGTTCTGGTAAAAGTAGTTTTGGGAATGAAAAAAATTGAGGAATTTGAGTCACATGGTATGGTTTACCATAGAGAAAGAGAAACTAAGACAGGAAGATATTTAGGGGCCTATAACAATAAACCAATTATATCATGATAGATTCCCTCTAGAATGATCCAAAGGAATCAATCCACACAGAATAACTGAAAGGACTTCATACCTAGTTCGCCAAGGGAAACAGAAGACTAAGTCAGAAATGGCATAAGATTTGAGCTTGGATGATAGAGGAAATGAACTAGTAGAAATTCAGGAAATAAAATGAATAAGGTTTCAAGAGACAATAATGATATACAGGTACAAATGTATAGGCAGGTAGAGATAATAACTGAAAATATGGTTTGAGATTAGAACAAGAGATACAGACTAGGATTTTCCAAAGTATGTTCCATATGATGTTATGAGGTATTGAGGAAGATATAAAAAGAAAAAATTGTCATGACAAAATAAGTATAAATTTGAGAAGCATGAGTAAAAACTTTCCTTACTTCAGAATATCTGTCTTTAATATCCTATGTGCACTACAAATCTCAATACAGTGGATTCATATCTATAAAGTTCCTCAAACTTATTTGACCACCATTTGTTTATTACAAAATATCTGCCAGGACTCCTATTCCACAGAAAAATAGAAGTGGGGAACATACAGATTATTGTTTAGTTTGCAAGGGCTGCCATAACAAAAATACTACAGGCAGTGTGGCTTAAACAACAGAAATGTATTTTCTCACTGTTCTGGAGGCTGAAAGCCCAAGATCAAGGTGTTGGCAAGTTTGGTGTCTTCTGAGGCCTCTCTCCTTGGCTTGCAGATAGATGGCTGCCTTCTCACTCTGTCATTCCTCTGTGCATGTATAACCCCTGGGTCACTTTGTAGGTCCAAATTTCCTGTTTGTTTTTTTTAATGGACCCCAGTCAGATTGGATTAGGGCTATGCTAATGGCCTCATGTTAACTTACTTTATCACCTCCAAATTCAGTAACATTCTGAGGTACTTGTGGGTAGGGCTTCAACAAATGAATTTGGGGGGTGACAAAACACCCCAATACATTCATCAATACAATGAGTGTGGGTTGAAGTCTCCAAAGAAGAAAGATTAAAGTCAGAAGAAACTGGGTCCAAAGACTGACATGGGAAAGATCCATAACTAAAATAAAGCACAAGAAGAAGAGTGATGGGAGGAAAGAAAGAAAAGATGTCAGAAAGGTAGAAGGACTGCTAGAATGTTAAAGCATCAGAGTGATTAGAAGTTTCCTAAGCAATGCCAATGTGTTTAAAAGGTGTAAAGAGTAAACAGAATTCAGAAGAGTAACTCAGTTTGACAGTTCAGGAGTGTTGATGGTCTTTGGGATACAGATGAAGTAGATCTGAGATACAAGGGAGTAGGAAACAATATGTATTTAATTTAAAGAAACTAAATACCATGTTTGAAGAATTTGGCATTAAAAGGAAGGAAATACCTTGTAGGATAGAGTTATCACGTATAGATTGAACCATATGAAATTGCCACTTTGTAGGTCAAAAGAGAGTCAATTATCAGCAATTTCATAGGATTCAACCAAAAAAACCCATCTGTTTTTTGTGTTTTTTTTTTTTTTCCAGTATGCTGGCCTCTTACTGTTGTGGCCTCTCCCGTTGCGGAGCACAGGCTCCGGACGCACAGGCTCAGCGGCCATGGCTCACAGGCCTAGCTGCTCCGTGGCATGTGGGATCCTCCCGGACCGGAGCACGAACCCGTGTCCCCTGCATTGGCAGGCAGACTCTCAACCACTGCGCCACCAGGGAAGCCCCCATCTGTTATTTTTAAAGGAAGGAAGATCTGGCATAAATGAGGCAGGAATAAGAAATATTGCGAAAGGAGATACCGAAGAAGGAGTATATAATTGAAAAGTTTGAGGAGGAATTGGGAAGACAGTGGCCAAAAAAAAAAAAAAAAATACTGATGAAGTATCTTTTAGGAAGAAAATACGTGGGAAGTTTGAAAAAGGATAATGGAGAATCCATAAGCAGATGGGCCCAATTTTTGAGCTGCCAACGGAAAATTTAAGATGACAGTCTATATATTTCGTAAGTGTTCAGCAAATTTCTGCAAATGTTTCTTTAGTTGGACTCATTATTTTCCTGATATTGTATTATTTGGGAGCTGATATTTAATCTCATGATATCTTATCTAATAGAATATGACCCATATTTTAAGGAGATTAAAAGATTTTAACTCTATCACTTTTTCTTGTAAAGACAATGATGATATTGTAATATTAGAAATACAGGCATTTTTCAACATCCCACATAATGCAGAGCCTATGTGATTAGCCGATTAACTTTTATCTATCTGCTTACACATCTCAGAAGGGTTCACAAGTTCATATAGTAATTGAGGTCTCAACTAGTATAGAGAAAAAAAATCTTGAAAAAATGCTGTTCCAGTTGATATAAAGGGAAGATAAGACAAAAAATTTGGTTACTGTCTAAACTTTTTCCTATCAGTTACTAAATATGTGTGAAATTCAACTGAAATAGCAAATCTATTTATATAAATTTGAAGTGAAAAGCCATAGGTTTTTACCACCCCTCACCAATGCGGGGAAGGGAACTCTGATATTTGTAACATCTTTTCACTGCTGTTTTTTCCAAGCTGGATTAGAAATACAAAATATGGCCCACAGGAGTTAAAAAAAAAAAAAAAGAGAAAGCATGTCCTTAAGCATACATTTAATTGGATGGTTTTGGAAGGAAAATAATATTTTAAGTTAAACAAAAATACATTATGCAGTATAATACAAAATGTATATAAATTTAATGATAAAAACTTTAAAATATTTATATGCAGTCAACTCTGTCTGGCTATGCCTGCAGAACCCATCTCTCTAAGGAGTAAGATAGGTTTCCACATATTTGCTCTCTTCTGTCATCATTGGACTTCCTTTTCTGGAATAATTTGAGAACTTACAAGTGAAAAAGGCTAATTGTTTATCAAGACATTCAACTTACTGTCAAGGAGTGATACTGGCACTAAGTGGAAAGCTGTTCATCATGTACAAGAAAAGTATGTCATTTAAAAAGTTGTTCATAAGAACAGATTACTAACTTTGGTTACCTGACACAAAACGTCTGTAGCCAGACGTGTATGGACATGGATTTTATAAAATGAACCTTTAGTGTTTGCGAATGAGCTACTCAACAAGATACATAGTCAATCAAACCCACTTATCTAGAAAAAAATTTTAATTATAGAACTTGAAATTAAAACTTAAAATCAATTAAAGATGGAGAACCAGCTACAGGTGAAATGGCAGGTGAACTAACCATCTGAATACCCAGTCCAAAGTTTGGGTAGTAGAGTCAATAATTTAAAAATAAATCAATGAAAAAGAACAAATTTTGTGTGTTTTTAAATTTCTCCCTTTAATAAATCTTTTGTTCTTTTATATTTCCATGGTGTCTTTCTTCCAAGACACTTAGAGAAGGCCCTAAATAGAAATTATTTCAATATTCTTCAAAAAAAAAAGTTCAAGTAGAAGGGTACCAAGAACCACCTCTATTTAATAGATGAGAAAATTATGTTCAAGTGATTTGAAATTAGCATTAGACTCCTCTTTCCCAATTAAATTAAAGAAATATTCCTTAGATTTTATACCAAGTTTTCAACATGTTGGTTATCATAACTTAGATTTTGTACATATATCCTATATAATAAATTACATGTAGAAATCATAGAAATTAAACTAACTTTTTCTCTGTATTTGACTGATGAGTACATTTTGGTAAGAGTATATATTAGAGATTTCTGATTTAATGACAAATAGAAAATATGTGTTCAGCAGAGATAAGTTGGATGCTCATCAAACTTACTTCCTTTTCTTCACAGGATACAGCCAGACTACACTTCTGTGATTCACTTGAATTTAGTCATAGCCACATGGACAAATGTGATACCTAACTCCTCAGTCTGGAGTTACCTCCACCCTATCCTGTATGGTCTCTCTTTCTCTAATGTGAAGAGGATCCAGGAGGCTGATGAGGTCCTAGGGAGGAGACGGTGGTGTATCAAGCTGAAAGGTGTCTGGATTCCTAAGTCACCACATGACAGGAAGTAAACCTTGCAATCCCCACCCCCCCAATAGACTGTGATGTGGGTAGGAATGAATATTTATTGTGTTAAGCCTATGAGATTTGGAGTTTGTTTATTATAACATTTAGACTACCCCAAAGAACAGATTGTGTTTATCTTCTACTGCCTCCAAAACATATATTGAAATAACAGTAAATGAAACAGAAAAGACATAAACCAAAAGGATAAAGAAAATGAGAGAGATGACTATAGGCAGATGAATACTCAATTCATTATTCTGAAGCTGAAAAGTAGACCTAGGAGAGGTAACTTACATAAGCAGAGTAGGTAGACAAAGCTGCAATTTAAATATACGAGAATAATAATGAGAAGTTGAGCCAATCTATCCTGAACTCACAAAAGGCTTAGTTCTTGGAGGAACAAAATACTATAATAGGCCAGGGTTAGATAGGCATTCAAAAGAGGAGGTTGGTAGAAAGTCTTAATTAGGAGAAGTTAGATTGCAGATCTCTGTCCCCACTGTTACTAATTTTCTAAATTTCGGAAATTACTTACCTTACAATACCTTACTTGCTGGAAAAATTGAACTAGAGACATACAGGGGACAGGAGAGGGGAGGAGTCAGATACCAGAATAAAAACAATGGGATAAAATCTGCATATGAGTGGTGAGGCTTCTTAGACCCCTTACTCCCTGCTACTCCCAGAACACTGATATCTAGTCATATACTTCTAATATGAGAGTGGTGAAACAAAATTATTAAAACCAAATTATTAAACCTAGGGAAACCAAATTAGTAAAAAGCTACATAAATACTAATATTTAGCATCTTTCTGTGAAAATTCGAGAATTCTCTTCTATCAATAGAATGCCTCTAGAATTAAGTGTCCCACTGCCACCACTACCACCACAGACATTTACAAATTATTTCCATCATCTTTTCAGGTCACCCTCTCAAAGGTAAAGGATTACTAGGATTTTGAGGAAATTCTTCAGGGTCAAACACAAGGACTAAAACAAATGAAAAACAAAAGATAATGCAGGCAGCAAACAAAAATTAATCATTATCATCATAGTTAATATTGTCAGATAAGTAAGATACTGAATCTATGACCCAGAAATAGAACACTAGGAACAAAGTTAATCAGAGAACGAAGTTAATCAGAGAACAAAAGTGAGTTCCTACATATTTCCAAAAATAGAAATTAGGGGTGGGGGAGTGAGAGGTACAAACTATTAGGTGTAAGATAGGCTCAAGGATGTGTTGTACAAGACGGGGGATGTAGCCAATATTTCATAATTACTGCAAATGGAAAGTAACCTTTAAAAATTGTATAAAAATTTTAATAGCATTTTTAAAACTATAAGATGAAGTTAAGAAAATCTAGGAAGTTGAACAAAATAAAAAGATGGAGGGTTGGAGGGGAAAGATACAAGAACTGATCAAGTCAAAAAAGCCAGTATACTAACCAATAGAAATTTCAGAAATTAAGGAAAGTGAAAAATCAAAATGCAAAAATTACAAGAGAAAAAAAAAAAAAAGATAAAATTGAAAATCATTAGTTTCTAGATTAGATATTCCCACCGAATGGCTTCCAATTCCAAAGGGGAAAAAGTGATTTTTAAACCTAGAGTTTTATATCGGCTGTGGTGGTTTTAAAACATGATTTTTTAAGACCTTCCTTGGGTTTGCCAATGCTACGAAGAAGCCAAGCCTCATGGAGAGGTCACATGTAGGCACACCAGTCTGTAATCTGAGCCGGACCCCATCTAGCACCAGCTCTGTGAATGAAGCAGCTCCAAATGGTCCCAGCACGGCCATTTGACTCTTTCCCAGCCACTTAAGTCTTCCCAGGTCAAGCCCTAGACATTGTGGAGCTGAGACACACCATCACTTCTGTGCCCTGCCCAAATTGCTGACCCACAAAATTTGTGAACATAATAAAATGGTTGTTAATGTTAGATTTCAAGATGATGTGTTATACAGCAATATATAACTAGAACACCATCTGAACTGTCAACTGAATGTTGACATTTTCAGACAGGCATAGATTCAGAATATGTACCTCCCCAAAATCATTTATTGGGAAACTACTGTCTGGTGTATTTTAGCAACATGATGGCTCAGCCAAGAAAGAGAGAAACATCAGACCCAGAAAGCAACGAACCCAGTACTGGAAAGAGGAAAGAGAGGCCTAGCGATGATGAGCTCTGCACCAGAACTCCAGAGAAAGTGATCAAGCTTTACCAGAGCATAGTGGGCAATGGAAACTTAACAAATTAAATAAACAAAGTGAACATTAATCTCAGGAAAAAGCTGTTAGAGAAAGGTGGAAAATATAAAAAGGGTTAAGTCTTTGACTATCAAGATGTAAAGTCAATTGGTCATGTCTAAAATTGGTTTAATAAGTAATGGGTAATAACATTATATAGACACGGGTATAAGAGCAAGAAGAAGCAGATTTGAGAATCTGAAATATTTGGCTACGGCAGAAGGAAAGAAGAGTATAGAAGGTATGGGGCAAAGGACTGTTCTGTTTGTAATAAAGTCTTCTAGTACTCTTTTTCGTTCTGCTTGGATAACAAATAATCACATTCCAGGGGTATGCAATATGCACAGAAATCCTCATCAACGAAGATGAGTAAATACATTTGGTGCAGTAAACAGAGATATTTTCCAGCCAAGCAGACATGACTTGCATTCAGCCTCTTCCACTTACTGCATTAGGTAAATTAACTTAGCCTTTCTTAGCCTCAGTTTCCATGTGGGAAAAAAACGAGGATAAAAATATGTTCTTCTTAGTGCTGCTGTCAGAAATAAATGAGGTAACAACTGTAAAGTGACTGACTCGTAGCCAAGTCTTAATATGTGTGAGCTCAACTTCTCCCGTCCTTTTGTGCTTGCAGTTATCTGAATAAATACATAAATATCTTGGAGCCATTAAGAACACTCATCAAAATTAATTTAAATGTACAATTTAAATACCTGAGATCCACAAGGCCAAAGCTAAAATGTATGCAATTCAACAATCTGGTATTAACTTCATCCAGTGAGGGTTAGTGGCTAATACATTAGAATAGACCTTGACATTCACCAAATATAGTGCACTGAATGGAATGGCCAGAAATAAAATATTTTTTTTGTTGTTCTCAAAACTTCCGCTAAATGAGTTGCCCAAATCACCTAAGTTTCTCAGGATTCATATGTTCTTTCCACATTGAATGAAAGAGGAATGATTACATACTGGAACCGTAAAAATAAATTATTATCTGAGTGAAGTGCATTGGCTTCATGGAAGAGAGTACTGCAACACAAATAAAGTGTTTTTAATTTAAAGGAAGGCATCGTGTTGTACCCACTGTTTACACAGGCTCTTTCTTCCCAGAGGAGACCTTTCACCTCTCCATTTGTGAGTATTAATGCTGTCTTGAATTAAAGAAACCCTGGGAAAAAATAACTTTTTCTTCTCAAAGACATTTCTTTTATTATAGACTGGAGTGCAGATTATTACCACTTGTCCTTCTCTAAGAAACTGTACCTGGATAGCTAAAGTGAGACAACATAGCAATTAGGTCCAAGGCATCCCTTGGCTTGAGTACCAGCATTTCTGGTTCAGTAGGTCTGCAATGGGGCCTGAGAGTAACATAACTTCCATGGGGATGCCAATTTGGTTGGTCTTCAAACCACGTTCTGAGTAACAAGGATTAAAAGACAGTGCCACCATACTAACACAGTGTGGGGTTTGTAAATAAATATCTCTCGTTTTGCTAAACATTAACCACTTTTCAATGTCTATGCTGAGAATTACAATCGTGGTCCCCTGATTTGAAGAAAGCTAGTGCCTTCTGGACTAAAACAACAGGTGGAGAGTGAACTGAGACTAAAAAGGCATCCTCTGCTCAGGTTATTCAATGCCTTGCTAAATTCAATCAGGCTTTCTTTATCCTCCATTACCCTCATTAGTCCTGTTCAGTTAGTGCTCGGTGTTGATCTGTATCTTGGTCAAGACAATTGTTGATGATTAACTATAATTACGAGTAATGGGGCCAGCTTGCTTTCAGAGACTAATTCCCTGGCTCATCCTGCATTGTTCTGCCATAAAAGGTCCCAAACTGCTGGTCATTTACTTGCCAATTATTTGAACCAACAGCCTTTTCTTTTTCTCCCTCCCTTTTTTCTTTTTTTTAAATTTTAGAACAGGTGAATGACAAGTCATTAAAAAAAAACAAAAACAAAGGTAGGTAGTGCTTACATAAAATTCTAGAAGCAATACCAACAAAAATACAATTAAAGGTACATTTAAACATTATTTAATATTTGGAAAGACTGTACATTTTTACACATTAAAGATGGTAAGTAAATAAGTTAACACAATTGATCACAAATTAACACAGTCGGCAAGTAAATGACTAGCAGTTTGGGACCTTTTATGGCAGAACAATGCAGGATGAGCTAAAACTATAATCTACCTATTAACAAATTCTTTTTTTTTTTTTTTTAACATTTGTTTTTATGTTTTTATATTACCTTTTTTTTTATTGTCTTTTTTTTTTTTAACATCTTTATTGGGGTATAATTGCTTTACAATGGTGTGTTAGTTTCTGCTTTATAATAAAGTGAATCAGTCATACATAAACATATGTTCCCATATGTCTTCCCTGTTGCGTCTCCCTCCCTCCCACCCTCCCAACAAATTCTTAAATTGAACAGCATTCATTTTAAGAATTGAAAACAGATATGATTCTTTTTTTAAAAATTTTTGAAGTTTGCTTATGTAAGAAATGCAATGCCTAAGACACTAGATGTACAATGTAATCCATTACTTTTCATAATCAATTCTAAATAAGAGGTAGATAATATTGCATATAAAATGCTCTAGTTTTTATCATTTTATTACTTTCCTTTTTATTGAAACACTGGGCATGGATCTTTGTCATTTGCAATAGAAATCTAGTGAGTATTTAAATACACTTTTGACAATAATATTGTTTGAGAAAATAGTGTGGCAACTCTTTTTTATGAAAATATAACATTCACGTTAATTGTAGAGGAATCCAGTATAAAACAGGCAAGTTTTGGAAAATATACAAGAATATCTACTTATATGAAAAAGTCCTTAAGGTAAGGCATTTTCACATATGAGATAATTATTAAGACAAGTAAAATACAGATATGATTATACATGGTAGAGTAAGAAAAGCACCAGAAACTGGGTTTTGAGATGACTCTATTACAAAACAACCTCAGTGTCTCAATGTTTTCATCTATAAAATAAAGAAATTAATAAAAATCCTACATTCCTCAAACAATGGTGAGGATTAAATAAAAATATATGTGATAACACTTGGAAATTTTGATTGTTTCTTGTGAGAGTTAGGTAATTGAAGTTAACTGAAGTTAAACCATCTCCTAAAAAAGTCTGGTTTGGTTAAAAATAGAGTAAAATACTTTGGTTTTTACAGGCCCTGAACAATCTTCATTCCCTCCGGGTTGGGAATAAGACTTTTCTTAGCATTACATTTAATACCTGATACTAGCATTAGTCTCATCACATTCTCAATACATGTCATCGGCTGGTTCATACAGATTAGTTACAAACAAACTGGCTGAAAATAAATTGAAGTGACAAACTGAGTGAAGTGAAATAACCTTTATAGTCAAATATTCTAACATACTTATTTGTTACTTATTTGTAATGTTTTTATACTGTGGGATAGCCTAGCAATTGTTTTGTCTGTGCCTTTAATACTTTTGATCCATGGGTTTTATTATCAGTGATTTAACCCATCATTTTTTTTTTTTTTAATTTATTTTCTTTATTTATTTATTTACAGCTGTGTTGGGTCTTCGTTGCTGTGCACGGGCTTTCTCTAGTTGTGGCAAGCGGGGGCTACTCTTCATTGCGGTGCGCGGGCTTCTCATTGTGGTGGCTTCTCTTGTTGCGGAGCACAGGCTCTAGGCTCGTGGGCTCCAGAGCGCAGGCTCAGTAGTTGTGGCGCACGGGCCTAGCTGTTCCACAGCATGTGGGATCCTCCCATACCAGGGCTCAAACCCATGTCCCCTGCTTTGGCAGGCAGATTCTTAACCACTGCGCCACCAGGGAAGCCCTAACCCATTATTTTTAAAACCTCTTCCTCCACTACTCCAGTTTTTACAAACTATGAACTTTTAGCATTTTTGCTTCATTTTTTCTGAGCCTGATTCTAACCTTGCCCCTAAATCTTCTATGCACTTGTATATATTTTTAACTGTAGCTTCAATTCTGATTGTCAAAGTTATATAATCTAGTTCTAATATTCTGAAAAGTCCTTAACATAAGGCAGTTTTACATATGAATGGATTCTTAAAACAAAGTATAGACGCAATTATACATAGTAAGAGAATAATACTGGCAAGAATTTTTAAGTTAGGATTTCTAAAAGCAATTGTAAAATTTGCAAGCGCTATTCAAAGTACACCAAAAAAAATCTAAAAAAATACCTGACATACAGAAAGTTTCAAAACTACTTCCTAGTATACATAAATGTAAATTTAAAAAGAAAAACACATGCAGAATTACTGGAACATATTCATTCCACAGTAAGTTATCTTATTAGAACATGATGATGATGCCACATTTTAGTACATGCTAGTCTTTGTAAATTACACTGATATACATTTTAAAAAAACTAATTTACTGATATACCTTTTTCTGTCTGTTGAAAACCTACTCATCTTTTACTAAAGTTCAGGTGGCACATCCTCTGAGGTGAATGCATCTTTGTTTTTCATACAGCGCCAGGCTAACGAGCCTATTTAAACATCTAACACATTGCACTGAGCTTCTACGTTCACTAGTATAGTCACTTACAATAGAAATGTGTCTAATTAAAAGTTTATAGGAGAGTATGTGGCACACAGCTAGTACTCAATAAGTGTTTGCTGAATTAATTTATATAAGCATACATTATTTTCCCTTGAAATTACCAAGGATTTTTATCTATATTGCTATAAAATCTTACTATTTCCTCCCAAGTACTAATGGTATATTTCTTACATTTCTAAACTACCAACATATCACCCTTTTTCACTGGCATGGTTTGCTCTCCCACTATCCACGTCATATAACTTATGAGGAACTATCGTTTGTGGTATTATATGCATCGGCAAATATGATGAGTAACTAACATAAAGATTTGTACACAGTGTTTACAAATATGAGCTATTAGGCCCCCAAATTATTTAATTTTGCTATTCTATTTATTATGTTCCAGAACTTACTTGGTGAAGTAGAAATATTTCTTGCTTAGGGGTTAGATGATCTGATTTGTAGTCTGAACTCTACAGCATAGTAAGTGTGAAACCTTGAGTAAGTTGCTTGACTTTTCTGTGTTATCAGTTTACCTGCCTATAAAATTGTCCTCCTTAATAGTACCAAGAATTTGCATGGACTTGAACCCTGTCTTTTTAATGTCTCCACATCATATCTAGAATATAGCAAAACCTCAAGGAATATGTTTACTGAAAGAATAAATGAAAGAACCTTGAGAGTTAGTGAAGTATATCTGCAGCAATATTGGGGGAGATGGCAAGGGGCTGAGTCAATACAGGAGGCAGAGATGTACATCAATAACAATATAATAGCAAATAATTAACTCAGATAATAAAAATATATACAAAGCTACATGAAACATGGCTTAGTGTACCTTAAGGACTGCAGATGATAGACAGGGTTAGGTGAAGTGTCTGACCTGAAGTATGCAGGCTGGCTTTGGATCTTTAAGGACCTTGAATAATACACTAAGGTGCTTGGGATTTTTCCTGTAGGTTTTGGGGAAGTCAGTAATAGAATTCAGGCAGGAGAACATGTACAAATACGAGCTTTAAAGGGATTTCTCCTTTGGGGAGAATATAGGAGAAAATAGAGACTAGGAAAAGGAAGGAAGAATGAAAACTTCCTAAGAGCCTACTCTATAAAACTATTATTTCATTTAATAATTACTAAATCATATTTATTATAATTAATAAGTTATCTAAGGAAAGAATTTTCCTCATTTGTAAAGGTGTCACAGACACTGAGAGGCAGAACTGGGCATTCAAGCCAGTCAGCTGATTCCAGGCTCAGCATTCTCCCACGCAGCTCATCACCTCCCTCATGCCAGGGTGACCAGCTTAGAGTCATTTACATCAATCTCTAGATCAAATAAAAATGAAGTCCTTGAACTGAGGCAATGGCCATGGATACACAAAGGGAAAAGAAATTCAGGAGGCATGTCAGAAGTAAGTTTACTGAACTGGACTAGTTAGATATAGGGGTTAGAGAACGGAGGAACTGAGAGTGATCCTTTCTCAAATTTGGGATTATTTAAAGATGCCAAAAAAAAAAAAAAGATACAGGAGAAATTCTGAAAAATATTACTAATTAGAGAAAGGAAATAAGACTTTTTTTATACATGCATATATAGACCACTGTAATTGTTTTTTCCAAGTTGCCATTAACTAAATGAAGAAATAAGACTGGTACTTACTTCCATAATTGACCTGGAGTGTACATGATAGCAAGTTCAAATATGCACTGTATGTTTCTAAAGATTATATTCATGATTGTTACAGAGTAAACACTTGTGTCCCCCCTGCCCCCAGATTCATGTTTTGAAGCCCTAATCCCCAAAGAGAATGTATTTAGAGATGGGGCCTGTGAGGAAGTGATAAGGTTAAATGAGGTCATAAGTTTGGGGTCCTAATCCTATAGGGCTGGTGTCCTCATAAGAAAAGGAAGAAACATCAGTTTCCTCTTTCTGCCACGTGAGGATACAGGGAAAAGGCTGCCGTCTACAAGCCAGGAAGAGAGCCCTTACTAGAAACCAACTATGCTGGCACCCTATTCTCAGACTTCCAGCCTCAGAACTGTGAGAAAATAAATTTCTGTTGTTTAAGCCACCCAGTCTGTGGTATTTTGTTATGGCAGCCCCAGCTGACTAATACAATAATGTTTTATTAATCAATTTGACAGTTATTTATCAAGTGCCTTCTATGTGGAGAGCACTGTGTTCGATGTTATAAATCTGAATGAGATATTGTCTCTGCCTTCATGAAATTTACAGAAAAGCAGAGAAAATTTAAAAAATGGGAAAAACTCACAGTCCCCAAATCTGTAATACAGAACATCATAAACAAATGTCAGTGATGTCATTAACTGTCAAACTGATCTGGGAGCAATTCTAGAACTTGTGGGAATTTTTCATCATCAGGCAATTACTGTAGTGCAATCATACATTTCAGCACTTGATCCAAATTTAAGGAATGTCCAAAGGCTAGACAAGAAATTCAGTTTTGTAGATTAAAAGAAACAATTATGACAAATGTATACATAGGTCACAATATATCAGTAGATTATACAAATGACATTTACACAGAGGTGAGCTTGTAGAATTAAGAAGGTTCTCTGGATGACAAAGAGGGAGTTTTGAAGGAGACATCTTTTGAACTGGGTCTTGAATGAATGATTTAGTAGCAATTACACAGTATAGTAACCTTATGTGAAAACCCATTTTAAAAATATATACCAAACCACAAAATATAAAATAAAAGATGCTCCTGAAACATTTCTACCATTATGGGAAAAGGATATGATACAGAAAAAAAAAAAAGAAAACAATGTAGGAGATCACTATTTTTGAGATTACCTAAATTTATACATCAGTTGAGAACTAAGTTAAAACCTGAAATATTACTCCACTGGAATTTAGCCAACAATTTATTTTTTTTTACATCTTTATTGGATTATAATTGCTTTACAATGTTGTGTTAGTTTCTGCAGTACAACAAAGTGAATAAGCTATATGTATACATATATCCCCCTCCCTCTTAAGCCTCTCTCCCACCCTCCCCATCCCACCCCTCTAGGTTGTCACAAAGCACCGAGCTGATCTCTCTGTGCCAAATAGAATCTTCCCATTAGCTATCTATTTTATACATGGTAGTGCATATATGTCAATGCTAATGATTTATTTTAATATTGATTTCAGACTACAGAAAGATATGAATAGTAGTCATCACATCATCCTATCAAACATACAGCATATTTCATTCTAATTGCTTGCTTAATTGTCCATGAGCCTTCTAGATCTAGCTGGTAAGCTCTATGAACACAAGGGCTCTGTTCCCCTTGTTTACCAGTACCTAGTACAAGGTCCTAGGATACAGTCAGGAATGAACATATATTTGTTGAAGAACTAAATGAATAAATATAAAATTATTTAACTCTAAATTGCAAGGTCCAAATTTAATGGTATAATTAATTGGCCTTGTCATTTTGCTTAACTAAAAATATAATCTATTTCAACAGGAATTAAGCATTTTAACATAAATCAATATAAAACATGTAATATTATCAACCATTAAAGACTATTCACATGTAATTAAAATTATTTAATGTGATGTAAGTGTACCTTGCAATTACTTAAAGTTCTTTTGCAGAGATGTAAATAATGCAGAGAATAATTAAAGGACCAGAAGCCACATTTCATGACATGGTAATGAAGAATGCAGGTCAATTGCTCCAATGATGGGAAAGGCATTAGTAACAGTTCAAAAGTAACTATAGACCACAGAAGTAGATAGGCAGTGAACATAGTCTCATTCAATAAACTCTACAAGGGTTTTAGAATAGTATAATCCATAGGGATTGCAATAATTACTGTTTTCTCTCATCTCAAGGATGTACAACTTATAAAGTAATATTTAAATATTACTGATATTTGTTTAGGGAGGTAGAAGTCAGTCTACTAGACACAAAGCATTTTATATCATTTTCCATTTCTTAATGGGCAAGACAACAAAAGGTAATGTGTCAGTCAGCTTGATTTTTAGATCTGGAAAGATATTGGAACAAACTAACCAAAATTAAAAGCCATGCATAAGAGATGATAAATATAGATGATAAATAAAGTGACAATATAAAGAACAAGTTATGTTAGATCAATTAAATTTACATCTATGTAGGACTATTGGGTATAAAATTATAGAGAAACAATATCTGTAATAACATTCAACTCAGCATTAGAAATATTTCTGAATTTATCCTGTGTCACTTGTGATTTAATTTAAAACCCACTAATGAAATTTGCTGTGATATCATTTTCATACAATGGTCATCAGTGGTTAGTTGCTAATATAAAGAATAAAAAGGGACAGCACAGGAAAATTGCATAGAGCTGAGATTGTGTCTAGGAGTGGTCTCTCGATATTTTAGTAAGATAACTGGAAAATAGAATATAAATATGAGTATTTTCATCTATGGTAGAATGGTAAATTGTGGCTAGTTTTATAGAAAATACCTAAGAAATTTAATCAATTCTTATCTGTTTTTTACATAATCAAAAGGGGAAGAAATATCCCTGTTATTAGAAATATATACAAATAATGCTACTGAGCAAATTATCTGCATGCGTATTTATGATATTCAAGTGAAGGCCTAAAAGTATCTGAGATATACTGAAACATTGTTGGTCAGGGGTGGGGGGCACCTTTTTATGCTTGTTAAATTTCCTTAAGGCAAAAAAAAAAAAAAAAGTGCACAGACTGTTAGAGAATTGGAATCTTTAGGTATCTGGCCTGGCCAGCTGGAGATGGCTCTGCTATTTGCCCAGGGGGATACAGACAGGACTAATTCAAAGGGAAAAAGAGTTTGAATACGTCAATTATGTAAGTAGCCTGTTGGTAAATACATCGAGGTGAAAGTTGTGAATATGATTCTAGCTTTCAGAGGTGAAGTCAGAATTAGATATATGCATTTGGGAGTCATATGAATATAAAAAGGTGGAATTTGAATCTACAGTGGAAGATAAAAATATCTAAGCAGAATGGGAGGATAAGAAATGAAACAGAAGAGCAAACTCTAGATAATCCTAACATTTAATGGACAGATAGAAGAAGAGGATAATAGGGCTCTCCACATATATTTCAGTCTTGTATTTATCATATCATGTTATAATTGGTTCCTTATGGTCTGAGATGGTAATATGTGAAGTCTCAAGTTAGTAGATCAAACACTCTATAAATCCTCCAGTAACGTTGCTGGTCAACACTTCATGGTCATGACAAACAATCACATACCCAGAATATGTGTCAGTTTCAGCCAAGATAAATTGCTACCCATTCTAAAGTCAAAAGGATCCAATGTTAACACACAACTAGCCACAAGTGGCTGGTTGGCTTTCTTGGGGGGATAGTGCCATTTCAGGGTCACACTATTAATCTCTGTTGTTGACAGATTAGACATTTGACAGTGGAAGTGGTTTAATTGGTCTTAGTGGAAGCCCAGAATATTGTGTGCATATATAGTCTCCTTGCCACATGGCTACCTCATTCATGTACCTGTGTTCCAACACTGGAGAGGACAATAACATAAAATCTTTAATAAAAACTTGTTATTTGTAGACTTTTTGATGATAACCATTCTTACAGGTGATTTGATATATCACTGTGGTTTTGATTTGTATTTCTCTAATAATTAGTGATGTTCAGCATCTTTTCATGTGCCTGTTAGTCATCTGCATGTCTTCTTTGGAAAAATGTCTATTCAGGTCCTCTGCCCATTTTTAAATCAGATTGTGGTTTTTTTTGATATTGAGTTGTATGAGCTGTTTATATATTTTGGGTATTAACTCTTTATAGGTCATATAATTTGCAAAAATTTTCTCCCATTCTGTAGGCTGTTTTTGTTTTGTCAATGGTTTATTTTGCTGTGAAAAAGTTTTAAAGTTTAAATAGGTCTCACTTGTTTATTTTTGCTTTTGTTTCTTTTGACTTAGAACACTGTTCCAAAAAAAAAAAAAAAAATACAATTTATGTCAGAGTGTTCTGCCTGTATTGTCTTCTAGGAGTTTTATGGTTTCAGGTCTTACAGTTAGGCCTTTAATCCATTTTGAGTTTATTTTTGTATATGGTGTGAGAAAATGTTCTAATCTCATTATTTTACATGTAACTGTCCAGTTTTCCCACATATTGAAGAGATTGTCTTTTCTTCATTGCATACTCTTGCCTCCTCTGTCACAGATCAATTGACCATAGGTGTGTGGGTTTATTTCTGGGCTCTCTATTCCATTCCATTGATCTATGTGTCTGTTCTTATGCCAATACCATGCTGTTTTGATTACTGTGGCTTTGTAGTATAGTCTGAAGTCAGAGAGTGTGATACCTCCATCTTTGTTCTTTTTTCTTAAGATTGCTGTGACAGTTTGGAGTCTTTTCTGGTTCCATATAAATTTTAGGATTATTCATTCTAGTTCTGTGAAAAATGCCATGGGTAGTTTCATAGAGATTGTATTAAATCAGTGGATTGCTTTGGTCCTTATGGACATTTTAACAATATTAATTCTTCCAGTGCAAGAAAACAGGATATCTTTCCACTCCTTTGTATCATCTTCTATTTCCTTCATCCAATGTTTTATAGGTTTCAGAGTATAGGTCTTTCACCTTCTTAGTTAAGTTTATTCCTAGGTATTTTATTTTTTTTTGATGCAATTTTAAATGGGATTAGTTTTTTGCATAAAAAGTCTACAAGTAACAAATGTTGTCAAGGATGTGGAGAAAAGGGAACACTGGTACACTGTTCATGGGAGTGTACATTGGTGCAGCCACTATGGAAAAAGGTATGGAGGTTCCTCAAAAAACTAAAAATTGAACTACCATCTGACGCAGCAATTCCACTCCTGGGTATATATGTGAAATAAATAAAAACTCTAATTTGAAAAGACACATGCACCCCAATGTTCATAGCAGCACTATTTACAATCGCCAAAACTGGAATCAAACCAAGTGTCCATTAGCAGATGAATGGATAAAGAAGATGTGGGTTGTGTGTATATATATAAATCATGGACTATTACTCAGCCATAAAAAAGAATGAAATTCTACCATTTGTAACAACATGGATGGACTTAGAGAGTATTATGCTTAGTGAAATAAGTCAGACAGAGAAACACAAATACTGTGTGATATCACTTATATGCAGAATCTGAAAAATAAAAAGAATGTGTATAACGAAATAGAAACAGACTTACTGATATAGAAAACAAACTAGTGGATACCAGTGGGGAGAGGGAGGGGGGAGGGGCAAGATAGTGGTATGGGATTAAAAGATACAAATTACTATGTATAAAATAGATAAGCAACAAGAACATATTGTACCGCATAGCGAAATAGAGCCATTATTTTGTAATAACTTTAAATGTAGTATAATCTATAAAAATATTGAATCACTATGCTGTACCTCTGAAACTAATATACTATTGTAAATCAACTGTACTTCAAAAAAAATAAAACTTGCTGAAGCATTCTTTTGGATAATCTCTGGGATAATACGAAAATCTTCACATACATTATCTATTCCCATAGGTATATCAACATACCACACTTCCTTGAGGACAATCTCTGAATCTTTCCCCTTTAAGACTTACCAGTCAGCCAGGCCACTCACAACTGTCTATAAGGCCACGTATATTTTTACCTCAGGTCACTTCTCCACCAAATAGACAACAAGATACACAGCCCAAAGTTCTGCCCGTTGGGAAAATTTCCTCTTATTGCATTCCCTTTGGGTAGTACCTTTGAGTAGGCTTGCATTGTACCATTAGCTCACTGACAGACAAAGTCCAGCCAGTTAGGAAACATGCTCAGCCATTTTCCTCCTCTATCAGCTGGTCAAAAAGAAAGTTGTGCCCATAGGTGGAGGCTAAGAGAGGTGCTGATGGGACAGTGGAAAATGGCATGGCAGTTGGAGCCACTTGGTCATGCAAATTACTTGTGCTGCTGACCAGGCTCATGCTTCATCCTGTACCATTCCTATCTTACAATGGATTTCTAATGACTTGGTAAGCCTGAACAAACCCAGTTTACAATGAGCGATTATGACTACATGGTCCCTTGATATACCATGGACAAATTCCAGGAGTTATTTTTCAAATGATTTTTAGTTCTGTTGCAGATGGTATGACCTTCGTTTAGAGCCTACAAGTATACATTGTAATTCTCATATTGAGGCTTGCCATAAATTCGAATGATGTATTTTTCCTCTATAGATACTTTAACTACCATAGGCTCTTATAAGTTATGTGGTCCAAGTTGTAGGGCTGCTTGCATTGCATTCTGAACCTACTACAGAACACTTTTGTACTCTCACCCCCACCCGAATTTGACAAATTTTTGTGGCCCACAGTATGTGGCTTGGAGCAGTATTCCCAAGTGCAGAATATTATTCCTCAAATCTAGAAAGGGATGTTAAGTATTTGTGTAATGGTGAAAGGAAAAAGGTATGATAGTTTGTCCTTTATTCTGTAGAGGATAGCCTTGTATTCACAAGATCATTGGTTGTTAAAAACTTCATCAATACAGGTCCCTGAATCTTTGTGGAGTTATCTTCCATGCTCTGAAGAACTTGTTTCTTAATAAGATCTCCAACATACTTGCCATTTCTTGCTTTTTTGATTAAATTAGTAAAGTGTCATAAATATTGTGGACCAATGTTTGATTCTTCAAAATTTCCAGATGATCCAATGCCCTTTGCACTATATGATAGAGGATTTCAGAGTTAACAGAGCCCTGGGGCAAGATCTTAATGTAAATTACTTCTGTTCATTCCATGTGAGTGCAAATTCCTTTCGATTCTCCTCTAAATAAATATAACAAAGAAAGCATTTGCCAAATAAATGGTGACATACTACATGCCAGAAACTATGCTAGTCTGATTGGGCAAAAATACCACATTAGGCACAGCAGCAACAATTGCAGCTACTCCCTGACTGGATTTGTGTTAGTCCACTGTCATCCACCGTGATCCCAGCTGAGAAATAAGTACCAGACTGATTAACTTAGAGACAGAACAGAGATCACCACCCTGTTTAAGTTTGAGATTCTTTAATTTTTGAGGTAGCATGAATCTGTACTTTCCCCACAGGATGCAGTATTGTTTTTGACTGATGATCTCGGATGGATGGTTCCATTTCCACATGGCTTTCGCCTCTACAATACCTCTTGCTGGACCCTTCTTCAAAGAAAATGTTCCTTCAGTCAGTGGGCTCTAGGTCTGAGAACTGGCTCAAGTAGAGAAACCTGGCAGGGAACTTTTTGTTGAGGTGACTGCCTTCAGCCTCCGGATCATCCATTCTTGATTTCTTCTGAGTGAATAAATTAAGCTAATCCATTTTTTTAGCTGCCCATATACCTTGCCTCTAGAGGCACTGTGCTCTCTTAACTGTTTCTATAATTCTATAGCTAACACTCCAGTCTTACCTCTCATTGAGATAATAGCACCCACCTTGTTTCTGATGGTTGAGCACCACCGCCTCATTCACTGCCATGAATTCTCTGATTTCAAGATACCATTATCTCCGTTGCTATCAAAGAACTCAGTTATACAACAACTCCTACCATCAGCCCTGGCTACAGAGTACAGTCAGTAACCACTGAGCTTATCAATGATGGTGGTACCACTCTCACCAGCACATTCCTTACCACTTACGTTAGAAAGTGTCTTCTGGGCTCTTTCACACAATATATCCAGCTAGAGGGAAGTTCCAGTCTTACATGGTAGACCCACTATAACATGCCCACTCCTATGAGTCTATTGATCCTATCCTCTGCCATCTGCTAAAGTAGTGCCAGCCTTTCTACTTCAGTTAGTGTGGACCATTGTTTGTTTGAGGCCCCCCTCCCCAATCCACCCCAACCTTCCAAGAGCCATTTTAGCTACTTGTTAACACCATACTCATACCTAGGTGTTAAATTCTCCTCCACAGGACAGTGTTTCTATATGGATAAACTCTCCCGTATTCAACTTTATATCTCTGGCCTTGATCCAGAGCACCCTCAGGACCAAGTCCCCTGATTCCTGCTGATATATGTTAACCACACATTGCTGCTCCTTTGAAGAGTCCCATTCCTCCTTTACTAGGCCCAGCACATCCCCAGCTGAGCTATGCTGAGCCGGGATTCTTGTTGCTTCCTTGGTGGTCAGGAAGGGAGGGCCAAGTGTTGTCTTATAAGGCATCAGCTTCAGTCGAGGCCTCTTCTCTGGTCTTCAAATAAGGGATTCTTACAGAGGGGCCACTCCACACGCACAGCAGATTTAAGGGTATTGGGAGTTCAAAGTTCTTAACTGCATCTACCCAGAATCCCCACTTTAAAGTCTCAAGATTCCATTCCTTCCTTATGAGGGCCCTGTGCTTGGCATATGAGGCATGCTGAGGCTAAGAATTCAACATTTCCTGAAGCTCCATTACTCTCAGAATTAAATCCTTAGCCTGGTCCTTCATTCTTTCTGCCCTTAGCCACAAAAGATGCAAATTTCCTTCAGTGCTGCCAAGGAAGTCCTCTGCCTTTTACAAATAGGTGATTAATCAGCCCCAGCCTATCATTATCCCTCTCAGTTCTCTACAACATCCTTGTAGCCTCATATTCCTAATAATAATTACCATTTTTCTCAGACCTCACCAGCTAGTGCAATGTCCTTCTCGGTATTCCATCTTGGTTCACCACCAATGGTGGACTAAAGTACATAGTGTTTCAAAAAACAGGTTTCAACCAATCCTGCAACTGAGATGATTGAAACCCAATCCATTTGTGAAAAATGTGTTCAGAGACTGGGAACCTATATGCCATTGTTTAAAATGAGAACTCGCAATGCACTTGAAGCATTAAGTGCTGGAGCTGAGATGATCATTCAGAGTTGTCTCAAATTGAACAAAGTGGTCCAGACTTTTTTATTCCCACATCAGCCAGTGACTAGACGCAGGCTGAACTCTGGAAAGGGAATAACCTGGTAAGAGATTGGTCGACTGGTCCCCTGTGACCTCTGGCAATTCCCAGGGAGGGGTACAGTCACGACTGTCAGCAGCAGATATTCCCACTAGCAGAGGGGATCTGGGCAGAGCACAAATATAGCACTCACTGTAGCTGAAAACAAATTCAGTTAACTTAAGAAATCCAGAAATGACTGTATTTTATATAAGTTGGAAATAAAAAAAGTTATTTGAAAATGCTGATTCAATTATTTATTTGATGCCTTGTTTATTGCAAGGCAGAAGTAAAACATAGTTCACATCTAATACTATATAGCTTTACTGTATATTACACAAAACATATGCATTAATGAGTTTATTAAGTGTTAAATAATTTTGGTAATAGGTCTTTTATATGTTTTATATTATGCAGAAAACTATGAGATATTATTATGTAAGAAGTTGAGTGTTTTAGGGCTTTAAATGCATTGCGAGTTCTCATCTGAAACAATGGCATATAGGTTCCCAATCTCTGAACACATTTTTCACAAATGGATTGGGTTTCAATATCTGCATACTCTATAATGAGAAATCTTGTTAGTCATTAATACATAGTCACAATTAATAAAATGAGAGCTCATTACCAATAAATGGGAGTTCTGAACGTGGAGTAGAGAAAGATAAGCATAGGTCACTTATAAAGTATGCAGTATTTCAAGGGAGAGTAATTTCAACTTTTAGTTAATTTTGAAGCATCATTGAAAGCTTACCACGTAACAGGTTTTGTGCTATATTCTAAGTACGCAAGAATAAATAAGGCCTAAGATCCATTTTTAAGCTTTCCATCTAGTGGGGGGGGGACACAAGGAGGTAAACAAATAATTGCAATCTAATTTGTAAGATAGAATAATAGCAGACATATTACTAACTGTGGCGCAAATAAGAAAATGATCAACTGCTGTCGACTGGAGATGAGGAAATCCCTACTTGGGAATTGGAGTTGTGAGATGAGTTTGCAATGTCTGTGTGTGGGGAGGTAAGGGAGTTGTGGAGATAAGGAAGAGGGATTCCAATAATAGTGAGAGCCATTTAAAGGTCCCAGGTGAGAAGTAGCAAAAACGTAATATCTTGGAGAACAGTATAAGAAGAGACTGGATAGGTGAACAAGATGGGTATGGAGTGAATTAGGGCTATTTAGGAGTTCTTACTCTGTATTCCTAATGTCCTGTGACTGCATCTATTAAAGAAATTACTACATTCTGTCACAGCTTTCCTGTATTACACTAAGATATTTTTGAAGCTAGGGGTTGTTTCTTGGTCACCTCTGCATCCTCTAACACTATTCCTTTTTTTTTTTTTTAAAACATCTTTATTGGAGTGTAACTGCTTGACAATGGTGTGTTAGTTTCTGCTGTATAACAAAGTGAATCAGCTATCCGTATACATATATCCCCATATCCCCTCCCTCTTGCGTCTCCCTCCCACCCTCCCTATCCCACCCCTCTAGGTGGTCACAAAGCACCGAGCTGATCTCCCTGTGCTATGAGGCTGCTTCCCACTAGCTATCTACCTTACATTTGGTAGTGTATATATGTCCATGCCACTCTCTCACTTCGTCTCAGCTTACTCTTCTCTCTCCCTGTAACCTCATGTCCATTCTCTACATCTGCCTCTTTATTCCTGTCCTGCCCCTAGGTTCTTCAGAACCCTTTTTTTTTTTTTTAGATTCTATATATATGTCTAACACTATTCCTGATACACAGTTAAGTGCATGCTTTGAATTTCATACAGACAAAATGCAACATGAATAAATAATAATAATAGTAATAATAGCAGTTAACAGTTTTGAAGTATTTAGTACCATGAAAGGGTGTTATTTAGATTATTTTATTTAATTCCCACAATGCTGTCATTACTTTCATTTTAAAGTGAGGAAATAGAGATCCAGAGAAATGAAATAATATATCCAAGGTCACAGAGACAGTGAATGGTCACCCTATCATTCAAAACAGAAAGTATATTGAGAACATGAAAATTTAGAAAAGAGGATATAGGGTATAAAAGAGAGATTCAGAAAAGAATGCATTTGAGGCTGAGGAGGAAGTGTTTCGCACTATTACCCAGGTGGCTAGAACTGCTACTAACTAGGTGGATAGTCTGCCCGCTGTCTCTCCTGTGGCTTCTGCAGGTCATCAGCCTTCTGGATGGAAAGCAGATGTGTTAGACGGCAGCCAATGTCACCCTATCCTGATGTACCCGGTCTCTTCCATTTAACCCACTTAAATCATCAGCTGACAGCTTTTAGCTTCTTCTAACTCTCTCCTACTAGAAAAGGACAAAAGAAAAGAAAAGAAGGACAGTGAGGAGAAAAGAATAATAGAATGAACAGAAGAAGAAAGAAGCATTTGATATCAGACTGCTCCTGGGGGGATTAAATAATCTCCTTCTTTGGACTTCCCTGGCGGTCCAGTGGTTAAGACTCTGCACTTCCAATGCAGGGGGCACAGGTTCGGTCCCTGGTCGAGGAACTAAAATCCCACAGGCCGTGTGGCATTATCAAAAAGAAAAAAAAAAAAAAAAGGATCGCCTTCTTCCACGCAAACCCCTTGCTGGTTTTCTCCAACCTCCTTCTCCATCTTTATTTTGGTGACCCTACTCATGAGCACTTCCGTATTAGATCCCTGTCAAATTCATAGTGCTTCCTGGACCTTTTTACCACACTTCTAGATGGTTTCCTCTCTTATTTAGTCTGGAAATCTGTATCTATTTCTGTTGAAACGCCCATTTCCAAAGATTTTTATTTATACATGGAACCTGCAACCTTGAGAATTCATCACACCTATCCTACCCATTATCTTCAAGGAAATGATATGTGCCCTGTTTCCTGGTGTAGACTATTGTTTCAATTTCTGTTTTTTAAACATCTTGCCATACAGAGGGGAAGTCTGAGGGTGAGAATGGGTTACAGCAAAGTTGCAGTGATGATCTGCTTGATCATTAGTCTCTGATAAAAGCCAGAGTTTGAGGGAAAAGAATGATTCATGTTAGTAAAGATTCCCTTAGTTCACCAGCTTCCTTCCTTCTTGACCTTCCCTTCAGGAACCTATGTAGCACCTACAAATCCCTCCCTTGATGTCAGCCCAGTGAGAACAGGGATAAAGCAGCCTTTATATGGCAAGCAGAAAACTTCTCCCACATTTGCCTGGCAATAATCCAACACAAATCCAAGCCTCAAAGTTATCCAGACTATACTACATGGCTTCTGGGGAACAGCATTGGAAGTTTCGGGATTTCATTTGTTTTTTCTCTTCTGTGTTACAAAACTAAAACTATAATGCTGACTTCTTCCAAGTAGCAAGCAGTCAGGTGATACTTTCAGTAACCACTACTTACTGCCACAGAGTATTCCAAGATAGGGGTGGAGCACCAGACTGCTAAACAATAAAACTCAAGGTCACCTCAGGTCTCATCCTTCAAGTCTCAGCTTAAATGTCAATTACTTAGGGAAGCTTTCCCTGACCTTCCAGACTATGAACACTCTCACAGTGCCCTGTGCTTTGCCTCCTGAGTAGTTACTATAATGATTATTATTTCTACAATTATGTTAATGCTTTCCCCACTAATTCCTGAACTAATAAAGCCGACCCTGACATCTTATTTAATACTGCAGGCTGCACTCTTATGCCCATATTTCCAATGCCCCTTACTGTGCTCTTTTTATTTTTCCTCTTAGCTCTTACCACCTAATATCATTCTATATAATTTACTTTTTAATCATGTCTATTACTTACTGTTTGTTTTCTATAATTAGAATGAATGCTCTACAAAGTCAGTAACCTTTTGTATTTTGTTCACTGGTATACCCTAAGTTTCTAGATGAGTGTATATATAGATTGTGCTTGATAAATATTTATTGAATGAATAAATGAAGAGGGGGAGAGATCTGTCTGGTATACCTCACATCCTCAATACCTGGTTGATTGTCTTTCCAGGATTTCACACTCAATGCCTACTAATTTGAAGATTAATGAAGACAGGCGATGAGAGTGAATGAATACATAAAAGATGGAACTTGCCTGAAAATATTATTTTAACTAGCTGTAATTAAATCCTTCAAACCAGTATCTTACCATAAAACAGATAGTTAATTTTACTGAGTTTATTCTATAAACTGAAAATAACTCTTCATACAAGATACTAAAATTAAGCAAGTGCTATTATCTAATCCACATAATTCTCTTCAGGTTTGTGTGAATGTGTATGTCTGTATACGCATGTGTGTACTTCAAGTGGTGATGATTTTCCTGTTCCAAGGACAGGTTAGAGAACTAAGGGGAAAAAAAAAAACATAGATGAGTCAAAGTATAAGAATAATTTTGTTTGCTTGTTTATATTTCATCCCTTCTTTTGGATAAGAATTTCTGAAAATGCATGCCATGTAAATAAGGACATCACAGAAAGTTTATTCTCATATCATATGTGTATAGGTATGAGTATATATCTTGGGATCAGCATACATGTATATGGACATATAATTCAACAGAGAAAAAGTAAATAATTTCAGTAAAATATCTAATAATTTGAAAATTTTTCTCAGCTTAGAAAAAATAGTTTCCCATGAGAAAATTCCCCAAATACATATTTTCTCTAATAATGTATTTTTGGAAAATCTTAGGAAATATGTAATAATATTCATTTTAATTGAAATTTGTTAGATTTGTTAAATTTCATGGCCAGAAAAATATACTTTTAAAAAACTTTTATTGTGGAATAACTGACAAATATAATTATATATGTTTAAAGTATACAATGTGATGATTTGATATACATATTCATTGTAGAATGATTACCAAGATCAAGATAATTAAACAGAGGAATGGATAAAAAAGATGTGGTATATATACACAATGGAATATTACGCAGCCATAAAAAGGAACAAAATAGTGCCATTTGTAGAGACATGGATAGACCTAGAGACTGTCATGCAGAGTAAAGTAAGTCAGAAAGAGAAAAATATCATATAATATCACTTATATGTGGAACATAGAAAAATGGTACAGATGAACTTATTTGCAAAGCAGAAATAGAAACAGATGTAGAGAACAAACTTATGGATACCAAGGTGAAAAGGGGGGTTAGGATGAATTGGGAGATTGGAATTGACTTATATACACTACTATGTACACAATAGACAGCTAATGAGAACCTATGGTATAGCACAGGGAACTCTACTCAATGCTCTGTGGTGACCTAAATGGGAAGGAAATCTAAAAAGAGGGGATATATGTATACACATAACTGATTCACTTTGTTGTACACAGAAGTTAACACAACATTGTAAAGCAACTATACTCCAATAAAAATTAATTAAAAATAATAAACAAATAAATGGGATTAAAAAAAGATAATTAACACATCCATCACCTCACACAGTTAACATAGTTAACTCTTGTGTATGTGTGTGCGTGTGGTGAGAATGCTTAAGATCTACTCTCAGCAACTTTCAAGTATACAATACTGTATTATTAACTGTAGTCACCACACTATACATCAGATCCTCAGGATTTATTCTTCTTATAATTGAGAATTTATTTAAAGAAATAATAAAGAAGTCATTATTTCTTTATATTTCTTCTCCCTCTTTTCTCCTTCTAGAACTCCAATAATTTGCAAATGGTTTCTTTTTCTGGTATTACATGCATCATATAGGCTTTCTTCATTCTTTTTCATTCTTTTTCTTTGTTCTCTGACTGGATAATTTCAAAGTTCCTGTCTTCTAACTAACAGATCCTTTCTTCTGATCAATTCATTCTACCTTTGACGCCCTCTCTTGTATGTTTCATTTCATTCACTGTGTTCTTCAGCTCTAGAATTTGTTTGATTCCTTTTTTGATTTCTATCTCTTTGTTAAACTTTCTCATTTTATCTGTGTATTGTTTTCCTGATTTTGTTGAATTGTTTTTCTGTATTTTAATTTTAAAAATCAGCTTTATTAAGGTATAATTGACATATAAAATTGTAAAATATTTAAAGTGTACAACATGATGATTTAACATATGTATACAATGTGAAAGAACTCTCCCATCTAGTTAATTAATACATCCAGCTGTCACACATTTAGTGCTTTTTTTTTTTTGATGAGATTTCTATATTTTCCTGTAGCTCATTGAGTTTTGTTTTTTTTTTTTTAAAGATTTTTTGATGTGGACCATTTTTAAAGTCTTTATTGAATTTGTTACAATATTGCTTCTGTTTTATGTTTTGGTTTTTTGGCCACGAGGCATGTGGGATCTTAGTTCCCTGATCAGGGATCAAACCCACACCCCCTGCATTGGAAGGCGAAGTCTTAACCACTGGACCGCCAGGGAAGTCCCCTAATTGAGTTTTCATAAAACAACTGTTTTGAATTCTTTAACAGGTAAATCACAGCTCTCCACGTCTTTTGGATCAGTTACTGGAAGATTATTGTGTTCCTTTGGTGGTGTCGTGTTTCCTTGATTTTTCACGTTCCTTGAAGTTTTGTGTTGCTGTCTTTGTATTTGAAGTAGCAGTCATCTCCTCTAGTCATTACTAACTGCTCTCTCCAATGCATCTAAACTCATTCTTTTTCTTGCTCTAACAGTGTGCTGTAATTTCTGAGCTGGAAACCTGAACTTCCACAAAGGCTCTCTCATCTGTGGGTGGTTGTCTAAGACAGTCTTTTCCAGCGGCTTCCAGACTGCAGCCCAGAGAGGACAGAGCTAGTTCATGAGTCACTGCAGGGCCCACAGCTGGGATCAAGGTCTGTATACCTATTACTGAACACAAGGGTGAGCAAGACTCCTCAGCATACGATGATGGACCATACAGCTCCCCAAAAGGCTCTTGTGTCTGTAGATGGATGCCAAATTGTTGTTGGGAGATGAGACACAAACAAGAGATGTCTCATTCAGCTATAATCCTGCCTATTTTATATCAAAAAATGATTGCTTAACAAGATTTCATTTTGTTACTAACTCAAGTGCAAGTGTTGGCTACGCAAATATATATGCTATTAAGTTTCTTTATGTCATAATAAGTAATAGTTTTGAACATAATTTACTAGCTGACTAGGGAATATTCATAGTCTGCCAGGTTAAATCTAATCATATTTTTAAAGGCTTTGATAATTATAACTTAGAAGGATTTTTGAGAAAAAAAATCTGGATTATATGTCTTTATTCTCTCCTGTTTAAAAGTTTCACAGCTTCAGAAGTGTCCACTTCTCAGGAGAAATTTATTTTTCTAGTACAGAATTTTCAAAGTTATGTTCTACAATATTGTTATATCATGAATAAGTCAAAGCTTATAAACAGACAGATAAAAGATACATCAATTTGCTCAACCACCCTCTTCCTCTCTTTCTTTCTCTAAATATGGTCTCTCTACTTCAAACACAAACACTTCTCTCTACTTGAATAAAATGTGACAAAAATCCCCAGTCGTCCTACTATGATAACTATACATCTGCTTCAACCCTGGCTTAAATGAGGCAATACTCTAACGGCTTCAATATTCATGGAGACAGTGGTAAACAGACATTAAATATCATATATTTATAGTTACTAAATTTAGCTCTGTCTATATATTTAAAATAAGAAATTCAACGGAATTCATTAAACTGCTCTTACAAATGGCTATCTCAGATAATTCAGAACACGGAAGAACAGAAACGGGTATTCTTCTCAGTCAATGGATCTATGCCAGTAAAATACATAATACAAATAAATTGAGTCAAAATATTAAGCATTATTTTTCTAAACATGCTTTTGTTCTAATCATTCAGATATTACCAGTAACAACATTTTAAGGTTGATGTATCCATATAACCCTCTTGATTCTTCTCTTTCCATGCACAGACATGAAGGAAACCCATCACAATCCTGAAACGCTATAATCGGATTTATGATATAGAGCAGAAAATCAGAGATTATTTACACAAAATAGAGTTGAAATAGGCTTTGCACACCACTGATGAAAATGAATAAAATTCCTTTCCATTAAATGTGTAAAACTTAATCTAATTCGTTGGATATTAAAAATAGTAATTTTATGTTGTATTTTTCAGACCTTTGCCACATGTAGCCTTTTAGATCTCTGTGACAAATAACTTTCTGACACATTGCTTCCCCTAGCTTTTTTGCTAACTATTATGCAGTTGTATCTGATTTACGTAATTTTTAAATATTCTTATTGATTACATTTTTTCCAAATCTCCAATTTCTAAGTACCTTATCCATGTTGGCTAACATTTACAAAAATAAACCTCACCCTCTTCACCAATTGGAACCCTTTGTAGAGAATAAACAGAAAAATGTACTATTTCCAAATTTGTTTTACTGTCTACACTCCTGATCATACCACTACCACTGTGAAATATGGGCTGTCCTGAATTCTTGAAGTACAGAGTGTTCTGGGGCAGGCATTGGTCACTTTATGTATTTTTGTCTCCAGTTATTTTGTTTTGAACCAGTATTTTATCTCAGTGACATATGGATGTTTTTACAGTGAAACATCTCTATTGCCGACAATCACTGTGTATTTCTGCAGCACTATCACATGAGAGCTAAGCATTAAAGCTGTCAGAACAAGCCTAAATCTCTATAGTCATTGGGAAATTAATTACTGCATAGAGAAATAAAACTAGAAATAAAACTATTCCAAAGTAGTCATTTATAATATTGCCTTCAAGAGGATCATTCTGATGTACGTTACACCATTTCATCTGAATTTCGCCTGCAACTTCTGCCGCCTGAAAACCGAAGCACATCAGGATAAAACATATTTCACTCTACTTTAGAACTCTACCCTTATCTCTAACGCTTGCACCATTTTGTTTTCACCCTTAACCGTAGGAGGTCCTTCTCTTAATTTTCCTACCTCTCTCTAAGAAGTCACTGTAACCCAGGGCAGAGGCAACTGACCATTTAATAAGGAATTACTGCCATCTTGTGGCTATCATAATTGAAGGCAAATAATTCTAATGCACTGGACAAAAAACAAACAAACCAAACTAGGTTGTTTTATGCTCTATTTTTCATCCATTTTTACCTCCAATAGACATCACTAAAAAGGCACTATAATGTACACTGTTCAATAGTGAAAGTATTTACGTTAGTATTATAACATTCAGGAAGATGATCTCTTTTCCACAATTCATCAAAGTCCAGCAGTAAATGTAAAACAATCTAAAATTAAAACGTGAGTCTGCACAGGACAGAAAATTATGTAGGCAATCAAACAGAGGCATTAATAATTTCTACAACCCACTCCGTCAGCAATTTATCTTCATTTTTTTTAATGTGAAGAATTTGTAAAAGGCCATAATTCAGTAGGTTCAAATGTTTCTAACTCTAAGGTGACATGTTCGCCACACATCTCAATAGCCCATGTCAGCGCCGGAAATTGGCCAAGACCTACTAATAACCAGAAACAGATTTGAAGCGAATGCTTCTCTCAGATCTGTAGGGCACATGTTGTCTTCAATATTCCTTCTCTTGACATGTGACAAATTTGCAGATTCTGCGTTTTTAAGATTCACATGCTACAGCCAGCAAAACACTGGCAGTGAGATACAATGAGCACATCTAAGAACACTTTGTTCAGAAACTATAAAGCAACACCCTGCTTCTCTGTCAAGGTAATGTGAAATGCTATTTAAAGAAAAAGATTTTTGAACAGAGGTTTCAAAGTATATTTACCTGCATGTATTTGATTGAGGGAAACACCTTACTAAAAACTTATTTAGATAACTAGATGTTCAAAAGGAACATATTCGCCCCATAAGATTTGTATTGGTTCTGAAGTGTTAAAACCTTAAATGTTTAGTAAAAAACACTCCACCTGGTGGTAGAGGGAAAAGGGTAGCTGCTTTCTGCAAAAGACCCTCGGGGGGGGGGGGGGGGGGATGGAATGAATCAACAGAATACTCGTCTAGTTAGAAACCACGTAAGATACTCCACTGCAGTTGGTGAGCATCTTAAAAGCAAAATCCAGACAGAATCTTTCTCTCTATAAATCTTTCCACCCCTTTCCATTACTAGTTAGGTATTGTTGGCTCTCAGCCATCTGATTTTACTATGATTTATTAACTGCTATGCATTATATATGAGATTCAGGTTTGCTGAAGAGTTACCCTTATGGTCATTGTTGCATACAAATCAGCTACTGTTAGAGAGGTTTATTGCATCATTTCATGCCGCTAGCACTTTTGTTAGGCAGTAGTAGAATATGTTACTGGAAAAGAAAACCCTTCCTGTTATGTTTTTCCATATATGTTACTAGCACATGCAGTGCATGTTAAGAACAATAGGTCTTTGTTCTAGTCTGTCTATAAGAAAAAGCATCCAGAAGAATAGATAAGAAGAAGTAAAAACCTGTTGTCTAAATCAAGGGATTGGTATTCTCCAAATCACTGCTGCAGCATTGAGCCATTTTTTCTGGTAAGACAAAGTGAAACGTGAGAAAGAGCAATAATGTGAGCAAAACCAATTTACTCTTGGTAGGAAATTGGAAAAACGGTAGCAGAGATCTAAGAAGATCTGTCTCTGAAATAAGCTACTACAAAACAGTGCTTCCACACGCTTTTTACACTGGGACATTTGATTAACTAAGTAATTCAACTTGAATTTCTAGTCCAGGTCTCTGTATAATGACTTGAAAGCTTGGCTTTAGCACCTTTCTTATATGTTTGCTCTCAGCGGGCATAAACAATCAAGACAAAAGCAGCACATTACCTAAATGGCCTTGGTGTATCTACAGCAACAGACACATGGAAAGAGAATAGACATTGTCTTACACATCCAACAGAAAGGGAAAAGGTGTGACTGATCATATTTTTTAGAAGTCGGAGGAGAGAGCGATGCTTTCTTTCCTATCTGAAATCTTGCCATGTTCCTCTGACCGCAAGCATTGCAGTCCACTTCAGTGTGGCATATGTTATGAAGTGTTTCTGAAGAAAGGAGTTATTGTTCAGTAACAGCATTATGTCCAAGAAGAATGAAGCAAATATTCTGCAGTCTCAGCTTTCGTATGACTGCTCTAGGAATACTAGAATCATATCTACTGAGACACATATAAAATGATTTTAGAATCCCAAGTATGTGGATTATTAAATGCATATAATTTTTAAATTTTTGTTTAAGCCATCCATGAGTACATTTCCTAATTTTTTAAACAGCTTGACTTCCTCTTAATTAATTCAGTAATAATAATTATAAGACAGATTCAACTGGAGTCATGTTTAAGAAAACCCTGAAAAGGGTTTTCAATTTAGTTTAACACACACAAAAGAAAAACATTTGTTGGATGGCCACTGTGTGTCTACTGATAACTTTTAAGCATAACAGAGATAAATGGCTAGTTGACATTAGAGATTCTTAATCATGCAAGTCTGAGTTGTAGAGTATTTTTAATGTATACTGAGTACTATCCCACAAAAGCTTCCAAAGAGGAGGTGCTGAGAAGGAAGATGAGACACTGAGGAGGACAGGTAAAGGGACCCAAGAGAACCAGCTGTTCTCATGTGTGGGGAACTAAGAAAAGTATGACTCATAGGTTGTACTGACAATGCAGTTCCATAGCTTATGAATTCATGGATGCCTTGAAACTCCCAAGACTTTTCCAGTTTCTAGGATCAATGGTTTGAGAAATGCCCTACATACAGAGACAATTTTGTGTCATAACCTCTCCCACCAGTTTTCCTTTAAGGGGGTATATTTTCTTCCCCAAAAGGTATGTGATTCAGAAATGTGGAAAATTCATCTCCTGAATTATTAGCTGTTACATAATACTGTTACTAAATACTTTTTCCTTTAAAAAAAAAACTAAAACACAAAATTTTCAGTTTTTAAAAGATCTTCAAAATGAGTAATTGAAAAATCTCAGAAACTTACCCCAAATTATTGTTTCATGCAATTTGCACATATTTTTAATCTTTAAAACAAATTACTGTATATAATCCCTATTTTCTGGATGACTAACATGAATTACAATGAACTGCACAATCAGAGTGAAAAGAATGAGTATGCAATGTTTATCCCAGTTTCTCTGTCTTCCAATGACATTGTTTAAACTGATAAACATCATTTGGCCGGGGCTACCTAGACCCTCAGGTCTGCAGGCAAACCCTAATTAAGCTAAGTGGTACCTTTTCCAAGGACATCTGCTACCAAAAGTTTCAAATATCCACAACAAAGCATGATTTTTCAGCTTCCAGAAACATTATGATTAATATAGACGTATTTTTTTCCAAAAGGGTAAAGTTACAAATTGAGATACTGCTTCCGGTAATTTTGAACCACAAAACCTCGACCCATTCCATTTCTTTCTTTCTTTCTTTTTTTAATTTTTTTTTTCGTTTCTTGAAGTCTTTAGACTCTCTCACTGTACGGTTTGACAAGTTTAATAATTAAAACAAATGTAAACAATCAAGCAGCAAAACTTTATAATAGAGGTTCAAGAAAAGTTAAGATGTTTTTTCTCTTTTTTTCCCCCTCAAGCTCTGTGGTCTTATAAAAAACACTTCTTTTTAAGGTGGTGTCTCTACAAGACCAAGTAAAATGGACCGTGTTCCAGTTGATGTGTTTTAAATGAATGAAGTGGTATAAAATGACACATAAATGACTATTTTTACTACATCCACCTAAATTACAAATTATTTTTTTATGTATAGCATTGAGCTTACTGAATTTGTAATGATTTGGACTAAGATAATTAATTAATGGAAGCATTTTTCATGTTTATAGACAAAGAAGTTTGTTTTGATTTAATTTTCTGCATTTTTGATGAGAAAAAATTTAAATAAATGGTTGTTTAGCTTAATTCTATTAAGTAAACTGAATGAATGCAAATGTCCACACTTTCTGGTAATCAAAGATTTAAGGGGCGGGGGGTGGTTTAAATACTCATATGGATAGAAGTAAAGTTTTGATTACCCTAAAGTTAAAGGACATGGCTCTCAGCAACACTGAATTTATGCAAAAGCCGAATATTTATTTGGTTCAGCCAATATTAGCTTGTGAGTTTTAAAGTGATTATAGTACTTGAATGGTATACAGGAGAACAGTTATTCCAAATTAGGGGGAAAGAGGGAACTCCACAAGTCAATATTTATGACAGAATTTGATTCTTTCTTGTTTTTTTACAACTGATGGGCTTTAAGTTACTCAGATCTGCTCCTTCATCCCTTGTGCTATCAGTAAGAATGTGGCGCTGCATCCCACATGCTAGATAGCATAATTCGATTTAATGCATTTCATGTATGTCATGCTACATTATAATGCGGCTTACACATATTCAGAACAATTGTTGTTCATACCCGTTAGGCTACAGCTTTTGTCACATTGTGTATTATCTACAATCACTTGTAAATCCAGCAAAATACACAGGCAGAGAAATCAAAGCAGGAGGCAGAGATTGTTTTAATGTGATTATATGGGCATCTGATATGATGGTGCTTTGGACCATATTGACATGAGTGAGGATTCTCCGTAGCAACTGTTCAATACCGTCCGTTGGACTTCTCTGATAGACCACTTAACTATCTCAGCTTTTCCAGTGATCATCTCATTTATCTAGGATTATTGCACTGAATTTACTGTTTGGTTTTCTTCCAGAACTGAAATGTCAAGTCCAGTGTCATGTATGCAGTAGCTTTGTGCTGTGAGAGCTTCACAGATCCCCCAAAAGCTGCTAGCAGTTGATCTTTGGATAGAGTTAGAAATAAATAAATCCTCTTTAGCAGATCAATATTCATCCCATTTAATGCTTGATGTGAAACTTGTGGATTTGTGGTGGTAATGCTGATGTACAGCTAATCGTTGAAAATGGGCATTAGGGCTTTTACAGCATGGCAACATATTGTCAGGCAGGAAGGGAAAGAAGTGGTGAGCACAGCCTGGGAAAAAAACATGGTAAGTTTGTACAAATTTGCTGCACATTCGGAATCCACTTGGGGTGCTTTACTATGTAATACAGAAACTAGTAACATGGACAACTAACGGGTGTGCTATGTAAAAGAAATTCCTGTGACCTTCCCTTGGTTTGCCACTATTTGTGGTACATGTATAAAAATGAACTAACTCATTTTGAGACTCTGGTGCTGAAGAAGTTGATATTGAAATATTTTCCCTATGGTGGTGTTGCAAGTACCAATAATTAGAGCACAAAAAACATTTTAGTATAAAAGCCAGAAACTTTGGAGAGTAGTGGGGTTTTTATACTAGAAATTCATACTAAAAATGGGGAGACTCAAAGAAAGGCGTGTAAAGTAGGGTACTGAACAATTAACTCCAACCAAGGAAAAAGACATCCTGCTAGTGAGGAAGGTTTGAAACATGGTTAATGCCAATAGTTAAGGTATTTTTTCTAGTCAATGATATAAAACTCAAAATGTCAGACCTTTCTTAGACTGCAACGGTTACATTTAGCCCTTTTGATTTAACGGTCTTATTTTTTGCTCTAATATATGACAATTCATACTGTCACGGCGTTCAGAAGAGCAAGTTGGTGCCGGGCATTCTTTGCATGCAATAGCTTTTAGCCCAACCACATACTGTGTAATATAGACATCTGTGGTTGCCAATGGTATATATTTTTTCAACCATATTTCTCGATTATTAATTTAATATAGCACAAGCAAAATGTGCACATGATCTCTGTGTGAAAACCTGGACTTGTCAGTGTTCTTACAGACTCAGGCTGCCCTGGCTGGATTTTAGCAAGCATCTAAACTTATTTGTATAAAGGGATGCCTTTGTGAATAAAGCATGAGAAATATGCACTTACTGTAACTATTGAAACTAGAGAACTGGTATTGATTTGATTTCCCCAGAGAAACGATATTCTTTCTCAAATAGTAGGTTTTCATTTAAATTTACTGAGAAATGAAACATTATAATCTTTACATGGTGGGAGAGGTCATTAAGCTTAAAACATGCAGAGTAACATCTGCTGGCTCCAGAGATTCACTGGACTGCACAGAAGTGTCAGTTTCCCTCGTGTGAGTCCCAAACTTTACCACTGATAAATGATATTTTCCCCTGATAGGGATCTCGGGTAGTCACAGCTCCCTTAGTTGGAAAAGAAAGATAGGATAAGAGGGCAGGTCACGGTCACAAGATTGTGTTTAACTGATGAAGAGTAAATCAGTAAACAGGGGAGGAAAGGTATGTTTATGCTTGAGGCCATGAAGGTTGGGAAACAGTAATGTGCAAGGCCGAAGATGACAACTGGGAGAGCGTGTGGGTGTGTCTGCAATAATATACACTTGTGCGTTTTCATGCATAAATAGGTTCAGTTACCCTGGATATGAAAAAGGCATAATAATATGTGAATATATAGACATATATGTATATATAAGCACCCAGAGATACACTCCATCTATATTGTGTTATGTGTGGATGCAGGAGTGAATATACAGGCATAAATGGGAATATCGTAATCATATTTTAGGGCTTGAAAATATCCTGAAAATGAAAATTTTAAAGTTTATATGAATTCATAGACAGCAGAGTAACAAAAGGTTAGTCATAGAAACTAGGGTGTCTTTTTTCTATTTCTAACTTTTCGTGGTTGATATCAAGGAAGATAAATAGTCTTTTGCTCTACTTTCCTGGAAGAAAGTGGGACTGGTAGACTTTCTATGACAGTTCTTACATTGATCTAAAGTGACATGTAAGTCAGGGATTTTCCATTTCTTTTTTCTATCTAGAAAAGAAATATTTTCCAGGTTCTCAATGTTTAATTTTATTTTAAGAAGTTATTATTAAAAACTTCACAACTGGTACTTTATTTGACAAACTGGGCCATTAGAAAACTGATAAGAAAATTTGTTTTCATTTCCCTTAATAGTATATTCTCTCACTTGAATTCTAGAGAATACTATCCATGCACCTTTTTAGGAATTAAAAGAAAATACACCCCCAAAACAAGGTGGAACAACTTACTTCATAATCTCCCCTTAACTACCATGCTTCTTGTTTAGAGAGAAAAAACTTTGAAAAACAAAAATCTGATTTTATTAGGTTTATCACTGTGTGTGTGTTAGGCTACTCAGATACCAAAAGACAAACTATACATTTTTGCCTTTTAATCTTGCCCTCACATTTATAATTTTCCTATTCATTCATTTCTTCAACAAATTATTGGGCACATTTTGTGTGCTTAGTCCTTCATCTCCAGGATGTTACACTATTGTTTTCCATTTTTCCTTAGTCCCTGAGACACTGATATGTATATGCATATATTTTTGAGATGTCCATATTTGTTGTCAACCATAGAATGTAACATGTGGAACAAGGTCGAACATAAATAATACAGAGATGCATGGGTTGATGTCTGGATGGAGTATAATTGAAAAATAATCTAAAAGCCATGTATATGGATATATAGATAACCAGTGGATAGTATGAAGAGTCCTATGTGATTATGTGATCCTCGTTATACTCATGAGCTCTGCTATTCTCCTAAATCAGAGTCTACCAGTTGAGCAACAGATTACATTCTTCTACGGGAAACAAAAACACCCAGCATGAAGTACTCACAGAAAGAATTCCCTCACAATGGTTTCAGCTTCCAAAGATAGGAAAATAAGACTTAAATTTCTACTAGAAGTTAGCTGATGTGAGCACCACCCAAATGTAGCTAGAGTGGAAAAGTAAAGGAAAAACACAATGACTCAGAAACTTTTGTCAGAGAGGGGTCATCTTGGAGAAAAAAAAAACTGAAATGTAAATAGAATGAATTTCTTTTGGGCAAAGTGCATGTGTTTATTATAGGACTGAAAATCATGTTATAGTAAGGAGGAAATTTCTATAGTCCATCTTTCTAGATTGACAGTCTTTAAAGGTAACATATTGCCCTGAAGAATGTGTTGGTTGAGGATATCTTCCAGGGGTTTTAGAATTACAAAATGGTGGAGTCCCATAATTCTTGAACATTTTTTAGTCCAACTTTCTAAAAATTCTTATTATACCAGTAGTGAAATCAGGGAGGTCTATGTGAGAACTAGGAATATAAACAGATCAGAGGGGCACATTGTCTAGAAGGTTTCCTGTTGTGAAATATCTTCCAAGGACAAATGTCCACAAGAGAGATCTGGACTTGAGTCACTGGTAGACTGATGTTCTATCAGTGTGTTCCATCTGTGCAAATATAGTCTGTGATACTTTAACTAAAATTTGCCAGAAAAACTATTTAAATGTGGAAGTTTATCACTTTACCTCCCTTCCACTAATCCCTTTTAAAATATTATAAATAACACAGAGCTTAGAGTTGCAGAACAGAGACCCAACAAAACTTAACCTATAATCTTTTTGTAAAAGATTCAAATAAAACCTTACAACAGATAACCAAACCAACCCACTTTGATCCATATGACTTATCTGTAGTTCTAATTCCCCTTATCTTTAAAAAATAGGGAATGGAAAAAACCCTCATATTTGAAGCAGATTATTTTATAGGCTTTCCTAAAAAAAAAAAATCCCCTGAGATGTCATATTTCTGTAGGAATTCTTATTTCAGGGAGAAAGAGTTTGACTTGCTCTGGCTTTACATGGCCGCGGTGCCTTCGTGCCTTCTTATTGCTGCGATATGCAGAGGTTACTTGAAAAGCTCCCTGAAAAGATCTGTGCCCTCTTTTATGAAGACAATGAGTAGGGTTTTATACATAGACAGTGATAGAGAGACAAGGAACTACTTGGAAGTTTAAATAATTTGACAAGTTCTGGAATTCCTAAAAAATAATGAAATGAATTTTTGCCGAATTTTTATTTTGTTTTTGTTCTGCCTTCAGTTCACCTCGGCGGGTTCAGGCAGGAAGAACAGCCTGAACGGCTCAGTCTGATCTGGAGGGATTAGTTACAGCAAAGAAGCCTGTTGTGTGAAGCTGAGTCATTTTTTTTTTAATGGTAGCAATTCTAAAGAAAAAAATTCAGACATACATAAACATGCCAAATCCTACCTTTATGGTAAGTATATCTGGGCAAGCCTTTTAATATAAAATCACCTGAAAATTATTTATACCTAATTAGAATGATCTGTTCTATAGTAATGCTTTATTGGACTCTGAGTAAAACATAGTGTTTCTTATTTCCGAACAAAATGTAATTTTAGTCATAATATTAAGTAAAATACTTAATTTGGCATGAAATTTTAGCACTGTCAATTGCTGACAAGCAATAGGTAAGGACAGGAGATAGGAATTACACAACCAAGGTGAGAAAGTTTTCCCATCAATTTTAAGAGCAACTAGGGTGATGTTAAAGGTGAGATAATGATCTAAATTTTCCACAATACTTTGGGACTAAAATAAGTATGGAATAAGGAAAATTAATTTTCAAAAATATAATTTTCTAGCTAAAATTGTTCCAAATCGGAAGAGTAAAATCTACCCCTTGAAATATACCACACCCAAAGATCTATTCTAAAATATCAAAAAGGATTCATTTTTGCTCCACCTAAAATTGCATCACTCATTAAAGTTTAACATTTTACCTTCTGCACTTCAACCAGTCCCCCAAACCTGAAACAATCATGAGGCAAATGGACTAACTTAACTAAAATGTTAATTATCCAAATTGTAAGCTCCATTTCCTATTACATTATGGTCTCATTGTGTTTGTTTGGAAATGTTCTCTGTCTATGGAATAATAGAGTTATGTGATCATAAAAATGAAACAAAACTATTTTAGTGGTGATGGCTGCTTGAGTTTTCCTAAATTGTGATCTCAGAACCACTGCACAAATATAGTAGTGTCAATGGAGCAAAGAATACCTATCTTCAAGATAGTAACTTCACGTAGCCAGACAGCATTACACGTTACAGCAACCTCACAAGAGAAATGTCAGCAGATGTGACAACCTATGTTTCTTACTATGTTGCAGAAAATCATTTCCCTTTACTCTTATCATTTATCCATTCAATTAATACACCATAGATAATATTATTAACAATTTAAAAACTCACCTGGCCAATTAGAGCTCTATCATTATTGTGACATGAAAGCCTGAATATTCCATTTCTTAAGATTTATAACTAAAAAGAAGCTGGTGAATTTTAACAGAATACCCATAATTTTGCTTGAAACTGTTACCTGTGTTTAGCTTGAGGTATAAAAGGCCTACACTATTTCATTTATTAATTCATAAATTTCATTTATTAATATATAATCTTCCAGATAGGAAAGCAAAGAATTAGAATTCTTGCTTGAAATTAAAATTGATGTTATTTCATTAATTTGTTAATTGCTTTGCTACAGAAATTGGACAGAATTCAGTATGTAGCAAGAAAAGAAAGACTTTTTTGGCAATTATCCTGCAATTAGCTTGGAAATGATTTAAAAAAAAATTATCAAGACAGTTGCTTCAATATGTATTCTTTTTGCATGTGCAGAATCAAACGACCTCATTTATTTTTATCCTGTTAGGTAAGTGGACAAACTAAGAGTTTGCCAAAATCTATTCTCTGGCTTCATTTAAAATGAAAATACAAATAAAAAAACTAATGAAAAATAACTTGGATCAAAAGTAGTTACAGAGTTCAAGTACGTAGTATCCCTTTCCCCTGTCCTTCTCTTCTTCAGCTAGTGCATGCACCCGCACACACACACACACGCACATGCATAAACACACACACCCATGCACACCATACATACACCTCCATACACATACACACTGCACTTACATACATACACACTTATGCCCTCACAGAGACATTTACCCAGGTATTCTGATGTTTCAATTCATCACAATTAATCAAGGTTCAATGTCTACATGTCATTCTCCCCTCTTACTATATAATATGCAAGTATTATCTGAATTTTTTATTCACCTACTTAGTCATCTTAGAAGAAACATTTGTCAGCATTTATTTACCGAAGTATTTAACTTGTTTGCTATCTTTTCTTGTAAGCCTGTGGGTAGTGAAGTTGACTAGATCTACAACTACAACATCACGCAATGTTATTCTTTGGAATATAGTTGCACAAAATTTGTGCAACTATAAAAGGTTTGGGGTCAGTGCATTGACATCTTTCTGTTCTCTGGTCTAAAAGGACAGCAGAGGGAGCCCCTGCATGACTTAAGGAAACCAAACGCAGGCTGGAGAAGAAAGACTTCAAGGTTGGAAATTAGGCACGGTGCCCTCTGCTGGATTCGCTGGTTAAAAGTTTGGATTTCAAAAGGAAATTTGCAAGCACTGAATTCCAAACTTGATCTTAATGTGTGTTATTACCCGACATCATAAACGGTGTAGCAGATTTTTCTGAACAAAACTAATTATAATTTCTTTTGATTAAAAAATAAGTATTCGCTTTACATTTTTTTCATGAAGTTTGAACTTGAAAAATCAAATTTCTGTGGAAAATCCCACTCCTCTAAAATTTGTAACATTACTGAGTTGTCACAATAATTTCTCCATAACTCCTATATGCCAGAATCTTAATATGCACTGTGTAAACTATGACATTCATATGACGGTAATGCTGGTATATCATTCTAATGTAAAACAGTTTTACAGTGGGTGAAAGAATCCATTTAAAAGGGTTTGGGGTCAGGGTTTGTACTGACTAAATGATATGGTTAATAAATTCCCACTTACTGAAAATCATTTCAATTTCTGCTTGCTTTATAATTCCTCTGAAGAACACTTCAAAAGAAGGTATTTTTAATTCAGGGTGATTGGTAATAAAATTACCTTCCTTTTTATTGTAAATATATCAGTATTAATTATACATAAGAAATTATTCATTATTTCTACTGGGAACCAACAAATCTCTAGATATCCCATATAATATTGTGTTACAATATTATGTGTTATAATACTGTGTAATCACTTGCAAATAAGATATTTATGAAGTCCACTTAGGAAACCATTTTTCATTTAACTCTCCCATTATATTTAAATCCCATGTAGAAAAGCACTATTGCACTGTGATTTGAAAGTATAAGAAGGCTGAAAAATATTTCCTTCATTAATATTTTGTCATGATCCAATGATTACTCAAAGGGTCCATCTATAGGAAAAGTTAGTAGGATATTAATGTCCTCCATAGCAAGAAACAAAAACTTATTGTTCAACTTCAATGAAAAATAAGGAACTTTTCCTTCTGGTCTGCTCTGTAACAGGAACATTTAACTTGACCAAGCCCATCAGGAATGATACAACATAAAAGAGGAAAGTTTCTTGAGTTGTGTCCTTGTGTTTGTGTTAATATAGACTATTAAACATATCGATCATTAATCTAATTTTGAAGATTAGTACTATATGTCTGTGTTGGGAGCTGGGGGTTGGGCAGGGGAGAGGTAAACATGGGCTGAAGATGAATGAGTATTAGTTACATGTTCACAATGACCTTATGAAAGGTGTCTAGTTTCATGTATATATTTACTTCTTTTGATGCCAGTAAAATTTTAAAGAATAAAGGCAAGTATTTAACAGCCATAAAATTCAAATTTTTAGCTTGAAACTTATAACACCTATATTTCTTTTAAAAGTTTTCAACAATACAAGAAGAGTAATACTGAAACTCCAAATGTTCAGAAAAGTTTAATTTCATAAACATTTATTCACACTTCTAGAATGCAGAAAAGAAATTAAACTGTATGTACTTTTGATTCAGATTGAACATTTATTCGTTCATCAGACAAATAAATGTTCAGTAGCTCTTATGAGTTAGGCACGGTCCCAGGTCCTGGGGATGAAGCAGCGCACTGTCCTCTTTAACTTACACTTTCGTTTCACAATAGATAACATTGTTATGACATTTATCATATTCTTTTCTAAAATGCTACTGGAATACATGAGTAAAAATAAAGCTAAAACACAGTTAATCTATCCCAGGCAGAACAAGACTTTATAGAAAATGTTGAAATTTTTTATTGTGAATAACACTGTTGACGGTTTATGGATTTTTAATCTCACTAAGGTTTGTGTTTTTTTTACTGACAAATCTTTCTGAAGCTTTTCCTCATCTTATTTTCCAGATTCTCAGTTTGTGATTGATGTATTGGTCATGTTTTCAAATAAATAACATTCTTGCTCTTTTTTAGCATACAGTAATATAAGGTAGGGCTCACTACCTTCAAGTACTAAAGGGACCAAGATTGCAACAAATATTCGATAATACAGGTTTTCCCCACTATTTGAAAGTAGAGTGTTTCTATGAAACCTTTAGTAAGCTAAAATGGTATAAATCGAAAAAGCAGTTACCTTAGGACACATCTTGCTAAGGGACGCACAAAATAAATTGATATAAAGCACAGATGCTCACAGACTCAGTTCAAAGCTATGGAGCCCTGATGCTAAGATACTGAATATAGTTCCAGGAGAAAGAGCTTGGCAGTGCTACCCTCACTGCTTGGCAGGCATGATTTTCTCTTTTTACCTTTTTTTCTTGAAAGCAAAAATCCTCTTCCGATTTCTTTCCATTATAGAATACAGGCACTAATGTAGGTTTTTTGTAAAAGCAAAGTGGTGTAAGGCAAACTTTTGGAGAGCAAAGTATACCTGTACAGGTGAACACTAGAGTTCAAACTTAATCTAAAGGCGTTCAATACTCTTTCGCCTTCTCTGTCTCTCTCTCTCTCTCTCTCTCGTCTATCAATTATCTATCTACCATCTATCTCCATCTCTCCTTCCTAAAATAATGCGTGGCAAGAATACAACATCTTTTCTCACTGAATTATGCTTACGGTGATTTTGCCAATGATTTCAAGCTCACCCATCCCTATCTGCTTGCACAACCCTATTAGTTCATAATCTCCTCTGCCCTCTACGTGGGGGACAGATTTAACATCGTTTCTTGTGTACCATTGATTCTCAACATTTTTCCTCTCTAATTTTGTATATAAATTATTCCTCTGGAGAAAATGATCTTTCCTTATTTTTGTCATCAAGTGTATCTTCAAGAACTAATTAAAATGCCATTTCTTCTTTGAAGCAGCCCCTGATTTCCCTCACAACCAGAAGCAACCAGTGCTTTCTCTGAACTCTCCTATTTTTTCTAAATGTCTTTCAGAACTTAGTATATGTATCACATTTCTTTCTTTTTTTTTTTTGGTACAAATCTTAGGTCTACTCTAATCTGTTACACTAACAGGAAGCTCTTTAAGAATCAATGCATCTCTGGATATGATGAACATGAAGCGCTGAATACGAGGGAGCGTTTTGTTTAAATATTTACAAAAATAATAATAATTTATTACCTAATTCTTTTTATTCAAGGCACTTCTTAGTATGATTATACCCTGAGGTCTAGTGTGCCTTCAAGGAACATATGGTATCCCATGCTTTAGACTATTTTAGCTTCCAAAATACTGTGCAAAGTCAGCTTACCAAATGATAAATTTCAGTATTTAAACTTAACACTTGAATTAAAATTCACAACTAAGTTTATTGAAAATTATTTGGGGGGGAAGTGATAACTTTCAAGATTTTATTTTGCATGCAAGATTACATTTTTCATGTCTTAGGAAAGTTGAAGAAAAGTGATTCCGTTTGAAAAAGAAATATATATTTTCACATCTAACAAAGGTTTCTTTTAAAATAGATTAAAAATAAATATATATTATATTATGTATATAGATATACATCTTAAGAATTACAAAACATAAGGAAATTTCGCTAAGAAAAGTTTTTCTGGAAGCAATTTTTGTGTATTAAAACACTGTTTAGCCAGGTTTATATGTCACACATATGAACAAAAAGGAGATTCAGAGTCTGTGATCATTCATCTTATTGTCACACTTTTTGAATTAACATTATACAGAGATGCAATCGTAAGATTCTTTAAGATGTACATATGGAAATTTAGAAATACCTTTGTGGCAGAGACAAATATATCCCTTTTGCTTTTTCTCTTGAACATGCAGTTAAACCACATTTTCAAGACTCATTTCTGTTAGGTGGAACCACATGACCAAGTTTTGACCAATGGGATATGGGTGGAAGTGATATATGCCACGCCACTCCCAGGTCTAGCCAATAAACCCTCTCACCAGCAAACGCCCATGCTCTATTTCCTTGGAGATGACTCCAAGGCCTTAAGAGATATTAGAGCCACATGATGGAAGAAGCCTTAGTCCCTGAATCACCACTTGGAGGAAAGCCACCAGAAAAACTTTCTGACTGGGAACATCCATGATGGACTGTTAAAGGAGGGAAAAATATGTTTTATTATGTGAAGCTCCAAAACTTTTGGTATTTTTTGTTACAGCAATTAGCCAACCCCAACACAGACACAACAGAAATTCATACTCTTTACCTTGTGACCTGTAGACATAGCCCACATAGAAGTCTGCATAAAAGGATTAAATTCATAAATTAGGCAACCAAGAGGCAATAAACCTTACAGCAAATAAACAAACTTTTCTGCATGAGATCCAGTTCAGTAAGAAGAAAAATGTTTGTGAGCCACATTTTTTTAAATGAAGAAATGATATTGGCTGAATTACATGAGGAAAATGCTTATCTTTAAAAGTTACATTTCATTTACTAGAAAAGTGCCACTGAGAAAACTGAGATTAACACTAAAATCTTAGTGCCTGAAATTACTTGAGCAATAGCAGTATGAAAACTGCTCTTTTCTTTCATTCTAATATTTGATAGCAACTTAGTTTGCTAAGAGAATTCACATGTATTATGTCATTTTATCACCAAAGGAAGATTTCAAGGTACAATCTATTGTCAGTCCTATTTTTGCCATAAGGAAACTAAAAGTTAAATACCTCTAAATCTATACAGCCAGTAGCAGCAGAGCTGAGGCAAGAATTAACCCATTCCAAACAATGTTATAATTTCTGACTATTCTGTGTCAGAAACTCTCCTAGTGTAAGGTATTATCTTGAAGGTACAAAGATGACTCACAGGTGGTCCCCTCCTAACTTACCCTGTCCCACAATTATGCCATCTCTTCTTTATCTGAGCTAAGCAAGATAGAGCAGGTTGTGTACCTGAGTGGAATCTGTTCCACTATTTTCCAAGAAGGGCCTTTTGGCTGCTCAGAAACTTTAGGAGAGTCCTGTTAACCAGAGGCCCTAGCTTGTGGCAATTCTCAACACCTTTCTCCTCATATCCCCCCACCACTACCTGTTGGCCTCCACCTAGAGTAAGCTCTATCCCCCATCTACGCCCATTCACCAGCTTCATGGAGAAGCCTCCGCTCTAGCTTATGTCCTTGGGGAGCACTGAATCTGAAAAGCCTTTTGTCTGCACCTGAGGTTATTACCTGAAAGGCTGTTCCAATTGTTCTTTCAACTTTGTTTGATCTGCAAGAAGGTGGGGCGGGAATAGGCCCTACACACTGGGCTGTCAATGGCCCTAAGATTTTGAGTTGCTTTCAGTGCCTTATAAGAGCATGCCTCAGACCAGCCTGATCCTACTGGATAAACCATACATTACACAGACTATCTTTTTTGTGTTTTATATACAAGGATTATTTAATAGGCAAAGATTCAAATCATTACAGTTAGTCATGGGTTCTATGCTTTTAAATGCATCATCTCCTGTAGTCCTCACTACAAGTCAATGAGCTGAGTACTATTAGAAATCCTGACTCACAGGTGAGAAAATCTAGGCTCGGGGAAGTAAGAAAACTGACAAAGGTCACACAGCTGGTCAGTGAAAAGGCTGAAAAGCCTCTTCTTTCTGGCGTCAAAGCCCTTGCTCTTAACTAGTCTTATCGTTGTTATATTTTCCCCTCTTTGAGACAGTGGCACTCAATCAAAAGAAATCTTAAGGTTTGAATTTACGGAAAAAAGGAGCAGAAGCCTATATAAAAGAGTTCCTTACATTTAACTCATAATCCTTGCGTTGTACACAGCCATCTGTCTGCATGTCTTCCTGAAAGCAAATGGTACAATCTCGTATTTGTAGTCCCTACTAACTGTCATAAATTCATACTGTTAGATGCAAAATGCTATACTTTTCTTGCCTACGGAGATAAGAATACAGAGAGGCACATCTGTGTCTGTTTGGGCACTTGTGACTGTACTTTTTGAAATTTATATTAAAAAATCTATATATTTTACAATACTTTTCAAACTTCATCGTTCTTACTATATTGTAAATTGTAGGGCAAGAATTTAATCTCACTATTACACCCTTCTCATTACTCTTAGCTCTTTCTAACAGTTGAAATATCAACTGATTAAGAATTAAGACAAAAATACATGAAATTATATAATCATTATCACAATCAACTTTAAATAAAGGTTTATACTTGATGTATATATAAAGTAGGTACAGATTATTCAGATGGGGAATTAAGATTTGGTAACGGTGGTTAAGAAATTTTCCCAAAGACAAACTCATTGTGAGTAAGCAAGGATAAAACTCAGTCACTCTGACACTAGAGTTTGCCTTGTAAGCTTCCCACATCCAATTACTATTGAAAGGAATGGGGAAAGAATTTTTTCCCAGAAATGTCCCTTAAAGTTAACCCTGTTAGAAAATACTCAATTTGGTATTTTGAACATATTATTTGCAGAAAACGTTCTATCCCTTGAAAGGAGTATTCCTTTATGCAACAAAAGGAACCATCTCATGAATGAGTCTGATATTAAGCATGAAGTGGCATAGAGGACAAAGATGTATAACTAAATATAACAGGTATTAGATAAGTTAATGGGAAAAACTTAGAGTCACAATAAATTAAGCAAAAACTAAAGAGGGGTGCAGAGTCAAAATATTTATCTTTATCCAATCTAACATCACCCAAAGGAATTTGAAGTGGAATTTTAAGAGCTAACTTGATTGAATTACTTCCTGTGTACTGAGCATTGTTTTAAATGCTTAACTTGTAGTCATTCATTTAATTCCAAATGACCCTAAAGGTTATTATCCTCCTTTTCCAGATAAAGCAACTGAGGTACAAAATGTTTTTTTTAAAAAAATGCCCAAATCCAATAGCCTAAACCAGGATTTAAACCCAGGTCTGATTCCAGAGCTCTTGATTTTATCATTATGATTTTATCATATAATTAAGACGTGTTTATTATTACAGTTTTCCATCTCAAAAGTTCTGCTAACTTTTAAAAACACAGTAGTATATTTAAAACCCAAATTATGCTGTAGCATTCCACATATATTATGTCTCAGAAAAGCATCCATACTGACTCTGTTGAGGCTGTGAGTCATGATTTTCTCTCTGACAACATCATAAACTCCATCTGGAATCTGAAAATAAAGCTGCTCTTTGCCTCTTGCATTGTCATTAGTCATATAGATTTTTTAGTTGGAACTCTGGGGGTAAGACAAGGTGGAAAACTCCACAGTCTACATGGGAGAGACATCCCTTTAGGGGAAAGGGCTGGATGACTGTATTCATGCTAACTCTTTCCAAAATTATTTTTTCTTTTGGTTACTGTTTCTGCTTTGGGATCTTTCCCCCAGTCTAGTGCCAAGTGGAAGGACCATTAATATCTATGCAAACGACTTCTCCTGTACTACTCACATTCTACCTCCTGCGTACCTCTTTGGTTTTTGTCTGGTTTCTGACTGCTCAAGTTTGAATCCTGGCTCTCCCATTTACTAGCAAGAGCAAAGTATTTAATTTCTCTCTATAACAGGTTCCTTATCTATAAAATAAAGGTGAAAATAGTACATAGGTGATAGGGTTATTATAAGGGTCAAGTGAGATAAGACATGTAAGATGCTTAGAGCAGTTCCCAGCATTTAACAAGTGCTTACTCAATAAATATTAAATACAAGCTTTAAGATGGAAAGAGCCAAGATTTGCAATCTAATAACAAATCCCTGTAGATTAATACTAAGCTTTTCAAAGCAATTTTTAAGATATGTGAGATGTGTTCTAGTTCAGTTACACTAGTGAAGAAATTGATGTTCAGAGCAATTAATTGTTGGGACATAGTACCTGAGGCACTATGAATATAGAGTCCCATAAACTATTAAGAACTGGTACAGACTAACTGTGGGTTGTTTCCGAAGTATGAATTTTTTCTTCTTTTGATGAGAGATAAATACTGTATCTCAAGTTGTCCGTGTTTTGAAGACAATTTGATATTTCTCCTCCTTCTGGTAATATTATCCTCTATAGAGATGGTTCCCCTCTTTAGTGGGAGAGAAGAAAAATGGATTTGGATCTACAAATGTAAGTCTTAGCACCATCAGTGTCATCTAGAAAATATTTATGGAGGCTTGGGCTTGATGTCTGAGGAACTAAGAGAGAAACTGCTTCCGACTACAGTCAGGGAACAGATTAATCTGAATTTGGCCAACCAGAAAGCATAGTCTTCTCAGATTCTTCAGTGTAAGTTGTTTCATAGCCTCAGATAACCTGGCAGCAATGTAAAGAACATCATTTATGGAATCATACAAGTAGAAGTTCAAATCTTGAATTCAACTCTTAGCTCCGTATCTTTGGAAAAATTATTTCACTTCCTTGAAATGCAATTTCTATTTCAACAATCCATACCTGATAGGAAGGTTAAATGTGAGCATGTGTCTAACGCACATATTACAGAGCCTGACAGATGGTAGCTATTGGAATTTGAGTTGATTTGAGCATTAAATAGCAGGTTGAAGTAAGGGCCTTTAAACATCCCAAACATGAGATTCTTTAAGTCTATGAATCTTCGAATCTTGACATACAGCTTTCTCTCTACACACAAAATGTATGCCTACCTTGTGTAATTCAAAATCCCTACCATACACATGATAAATAGAATCATCCAGCTGTGGTAAGTTATGAAAAAACCACTTAGTGTTTTCTGCTTAAAGAGGTAAAGAGGTTATCCCAGATACTGTATTTGCCAAATGTTATGCCCATAACCTTATTAAATCTATCCTTTCTAATTTATTCATGCAAGTGAAACACCTAAGCTTGTTTCATCACTGAAGTGAAAATCAGAGGACACACCAATAGCAACAGAACAACTCTGTTTATGGATATACATTTTCTAATATAAACAAAGTAACTCCAAGGACTTCTGCTATCATGGAAAATGTACATACTGGATTAATACAGCCTTCCCGTTAATACATTTAATGAGCCAGAATGGGAAGGAGGGGACGAAAGGAGGAGTGATGGAGAAATAGTATGTCAGGGCAGGGGAAAATTCCCTGAGATTACATTCAAATTTTTTTTAACACCTAATGGCTGATAGAGGTCACATCTTTCATCCAAAGCCCTTTACAAAGTATAATCGAAATAAAGAGCCATAGAGCATGTTACAATCTATGTGAGTGAAATGTACACATTTTCTCTTTACCTCGCTTGTTCTGCAACTTGAAAAATTGTTTCGACCAGGATGGCAAAATGGGAAGATGGGATTTGCTATCCAGGGAAATTATTAGGCACTAATCAATTTCTTCTTGAATTATTTTCTGATAATAGCTATTGTTTAATGGACTTATTTCTGGCATTGTGGAATATTACATATAAGAGGAAAAAATATTTCCTGGTCTCTTTGTAAGATAAGCATAAAGTTAACAGCCATCTGATACTTCTAATTTTAGCTTAAAATATTATTAATACTCCATAGACATAGCAATTTTAAACTTTCCATCTTGACCAACTTCACACCATAAACATTATGAAAAATTAAGGGGGAAAGGAAGAAGAGAAGGGGTGGGAAGATTGTGAAAAGAAGAGAAAGGAAAGAGAGGGAAAGAAAGCATTGATATTATGGATCTGAAGAAACTTGTTGATGACGGCATCACTGAACAAGATTTCATTATGAACTTCTTTATATTATGTTTTTTATCTTAGAATATTTCTTTGACTCATTATCAAGACCGTTTCATTTTCCATTTTCCAAAACCTTTCGGTCACCCAAAGTCTAAGATATAAGGATGCTTGCCCCTCTCTTTTCATTCCTTACTTCTATTAGTCCTTCCTGTTCTTTCACATTATTGTTCCTTAAGCAAGTCATAAGAGTGACTATGCAACTGAATACAAAAAACTAGTATTCAAGACATGGATTCTGGCTGTGATTCTCTCATGATCCTTTCCATGAATGGAGGTAACCCTCATAAACATGACATTTTCCTTCTTCAGAAATAATGGGTGCCAGAACTAGATATGTCCTGGGCACAAAGTCAGATTCTCATAAGATGATTGATCTAAAATTCCTTTTAAGAATATAAAGGACTTTATAAATTCAAGGGAGTACATTAATATCCCACCAAACCATTCACCAATGAGATAAGCAAAGATTCTTAACTTTTCTGATTTTTACTTAGATTCCTAACATTTGAGTCCATTGAGGCTATATTCAAAGCCCACTCTTCTGGAAAATATCATAGGATTTTTAAAATATGGCTACAAAGAGCAAAAGAAGATTTGAGTCTCCAGAGAAAAGATCTACAGATTGAAAGCCGCATAGAAAACCATTTATTCACCTTATGAAGATGAAAGGATAAAAAGACCCTGAAGGGTAATAAAACTTACCCATTTTTGGGGGGCCTCAAGAAGCTGTCTTATCGGGCTTGGTAGATGGAAAGTATCTGTAATCTCAAAGAAAACCCTAAATAGTGTCCAAGGAAAATGTCTAAATAGATTTTTAAACTCCACTGTTTTTTATTATCTCTCTACAACTTTACTTGAGAAAAATTAGTTCACAATTATGATGTCATTATTTTTACAGCTTTGTTCTGCATTAAAATAACCAAAAATCTTAATAATTAAAATATAATTACAATGTACTAAAGTTCCTAAGTCATTTTGCAAAAATGATGGTTTTCATATTTGCAAAATTTGAGCTTAAATAACTTTAAACCCTTACAGTTTTGTTTCAGATAACCTCTCTCAGTGAGTACGGCTAAATTAATAGGCGACTATTTGACCATTAGGCATATGTAACTTGTTAGATCATGAAATGGAACTAAATCATAAAAAAAAAAAAGAGAGAGAATGATTTGGCAACTATAAAGGAAAAAAAAACAAGAAGAACAGTAAACAAAGAAAAAGAGAAATGCAGAAATAGTTGGTAAGGATCTGAGGAAACAAAAAAGGCAGAGATTGACCAAGAAATAAGCCAAGTGAGTATTATCTCTGTCGATAGGTATTTGTCATCATAGAATTTAAGCTCTACTACGATGAGCAATTTTGACCTCTCTGTACATAACTGAACACTCGCCTTGCTGTACTATACTCCACCTGAGAATAGAGTAAATAAAATGATCTGAGAGCCCACATGTACATTTGCCCATTCCCAGGTCCCAAGTTGACATCTGTGGGATGGGTGCAATGCATTGCAGACTTCCTCAACAGAAACCAGGGTACAATAGTATACTGATGGAAATTTCTGACACCCAAAAAACTTTATCATAAAGGAATATTGGCTAAAGAGCTAGCAGTAGTCAAATTTTGTGACTTTTGGGGACTTATTAAGAAACCTAGGTATGTACTCGATGGCTTTAGAGGGCTATCAAAAGCCCACTGGGCAAAGACTATGCCCACTTAGAAGCAGTGAAGAATATATATTTACATAAATCTTACTGTGGCAATGTTTTACTGATATTCAGAATTATAATGAGAACCAGCTTAACTCTTGCCAGTCAATGTCAGAAGCTACAGGATAGGAACGTGGGAGGGAGTGTGTTGGGGGTAGGGTGGTGGAGACTGAACAGATATCCTCCAAAGTATGTTTTGTGGAACACAAACTATACAGACACTCTCTCTCTCTTTGCAAAATATCTCTTTGATCAAAAAAGTTTAGGAAACACTGTGTGTGTGTATATATATATATATATATATGTATATATATATACACACACACACACACACACACACACACACACACACACACACACAACCTCCCTGGAGATTAAAAATTCACATTAGCATATAGTAAGTACACACACGCCAATACACATAGTAAAGGCTCTGAAAACTCCCCCAAAGCATAGCATCTGCCAAACATTTCTCCCTGCTGATTTCACTGGCATGTTTGAAAACATTACTATAGAAGAATATGGTTTGATCTGTGGGAGCCGTTTAAGACTCTGAGTAAATAAATTGCAGGAAAAGGTACAAACTTTCAGCTATAAGATGAATAAGGTCTGCGGATCTAGTGCAAAACATGGTGACTATAGTTGATATTGTATCACTGAAATTTGATAAGTGAGTAGAACTTAAAAGTTCTCACCAAAAAAACAAAACAAAACAAAAAAAAGATTAATATGTGAGGTGATGGATGTATAAATTAACTAGATGGGGAATCCTTTCACAATGTATACGGATATCAGATCACCATGATGTACACTTTAAATATATCAATTTTATTTATCAGTTATACCTCAATAAAGCTGGGGGGAAATGCAGGGCAAAATGGAGTGCACGGGTAAGAAATCACCTTTCTCTAGAGGAGACTCTTTATTTGTTTCAGCCTAATATTGCAAATGTAAATGCCTGAAAAATTCTGCACACTAAGGACTTTAGAACTATCTTTTGTGTCTCCTCTCTGAGCGGCCCTCAATCCTGACTGCATATGAGAATTGCCCGGGATCTTTTTAAACATCAAAAGAGTCTGACTTAATTGATTTGGGCTGGAACCTAAGCATCAGCATTGATGAAAAGTTTTCATGTGACTCCAGTGCTGTCTGGTTGAGAAACACAAATGTAAAAATGTTTGTGAAATCTATTTTGAGACCAATGACAATGTTTAGCTTATAACTAAAGGCTTTTGATCAGCCCAGCAGGCTGTGGTGTGGCCTTGTATAAAAGGTATTTGTAATTGATGTCGGCTTGGAAATCCTCTCATTCTATGCTAGCTCACCATCAGCCTCATTCTCTGCCCTCCTATTCTGTTTCCTTTTGCTTTAATACATTAGCCCTCTTGTTATGCTCTCTCCTTCAGTTCCCCACCCCCCTATCTCCTCCTGCCTTTTAGAAAGGAGTTTTCTCTGTTGTCGCGTCTCCTGGCTGTGAGGAATCACTCACAGATGAAAACAGCTTTGGTGGTCATGCAGCTGAGGATAATTGGATCTGGTATCACCCACCTTCTAAATGCATAGAGAACAACATAAGCTGCTTCCTTCTTAGCTACAGTTGGAAGCCAAAAATAGGAGCAGTTATCATGGTTGAAAATCTCATACTGCTACACCAAGAACAAGCGGCCCCTCCTACCCTCACAGCATCTACCACCCTTTATGGGCAACTTGTTTTCCTCCTAATTGGACATTCAGGTGGTGTATAACAACCCAGGGTTCTGTCTTTATGTGTGCAGGTTATTTGTTTCAAATATACATGTAAAGTTTGCACCAGCATCCAACTTTCTTTTATTATTGTTGTCAAAGGATAGTTTGCTTTTTTTCCTCCATGCAGCAACTGTATTTAATGAAATTGTGAATTTGAGTGTCAACTCCCAACAACAGGAAATGTGGAACTAGTGTTTCTCTCTCTGTTTCCTTTTTTTCCTGTGGAGTGGGTGGTGGGCAGGTATGCCGGATGGGGAGTGTGTACTACTGATGTAGGAGGGAATCTTGAGAGAATAATTTTTCACTTTTCCCAAAGAGTTCTGCAAACATGAAGCATAACAAAAAAAAGCTAATATCTATTAAATGCATATGTGAGAAGGAGGAACTGAGGGACCTGAGGAAGGGGAGAGTGCAAGGGGGTGAAGTCTGAAAGGAGGAGAGGGGGAGAAGGACGGCACTTAGGATAAAACACTGTGAGCTCAGTTGCCTTCATCTAGAATTGTTAGTAAATAACTTTACAAGTGCTCTTTTCTTATTCTCAAAGCCTACAGACTGACAATTTTGCTCAAATCCCAATAAAGTGATTTATTTAAAAGTGCTTCTTTCCAGAAAATCCAGAAAATGGAGTCAAATAGTCTTCTCTACTCCCACCATCAATTTTTGTTATCTGTACCAGCATGGGAGTGATGTTTATGCTTTTTTTTTTTTTTCCTGTCTCCACTATGTAAAGAAGAAATCTGTTTTTTATCAAGCACTCTACTTTTTAAAAAATATCGTAATATAAAACCTCCAAATATATAAACTGAGATAACTTCTTTAAATGAGAAAATCATCTGTATAAAGGAAAATTAATCACCTTGCCAGACTGAACCCCCAAACTTAAGGGGTTGAAAGTACATAATCCTCTGTCCTTACATCTGAGAAGAACAGGACATACTTCAGAACAGGATCTCAGGAATCTCTTCAATTTCTGAACCAACAAAATGAACTCATGCTAGTTTCTACACCTCTTTCACATATTGAAAAGGCACTGATTTCTTTCCACACATTCACACCAGGTTGCCCACACCGTGTTTTCATCATTCTTTTAATATTTGGTACTGATCTTGGGTGGCCTCGGTCTGCAACAGCTTCAAGCAGGGTCTCAGTTCCTGGCCAGAGATTGAGCTGTAGTCATGGCAATGAGATCGCTGAATCCCAGCCACGAGACCAGTGGTCAGTGACAAGGCCCTGGCCCTACAGCTTTGCAGAAAAAGAATTCCCACAAAGATGGAAAGTAGTGAAACAAGTAAAGTATATATTAGGAGAACAAAGAAGTACAGTATGTGTGGATAGACACACGGGCGGACTCAGAGAGAGAGAGTCGTGCCCTCGTGGCAGTTTAAATCACTTATACGGGGCACTTCTTCCGTGTTTCCTTTGACCAATCATTTTGATTTGCCTGATTTAGAGTCCATATTTGGTGTATCTCAGGATCTTCCCATGTGTGCGTGCATCTCTTAGCCAAGACGGAGTCTACTGAAGAGGGCTGTGGGTAGTGAGCATCAGCTGGCATCAGCGTCACTTTCCTTTTGACCTTCAAGGAGACTTTCTGCGCATGTGTAGTCTGGGAGGTCTCCTGACTTCAAGAATGAGAACTATGTGGTCTCTTATCTTCTATCTGGGCGGGGCCCAGCCTCCTCTTTCAATTGTCCTGTTATTCCCGTCTCAGGGTATTGGTCTACAAGGAACAAACTCAAACCATTTGCCCTGGGGGCCCATCTGTCTGCTGCCTCAGTACTTTGTTCAATAAGCATGCAAAGCCACTTTAATGTATCTAAGAAAATTCTGCCAAACACTCTATCATGACAGATCAAATGAGAAGAGGTTCTGAAACCAAGGCTCCCTGGGTCCCGGCAGACAAGGAGAGAAATTGGTCCTCAGTGAGAGGGATCCTGGGTAAAGCTGTGGAAGGTAACAGCTTCCTCAGACAGCACTCCCCACCTCAGCAAAGTACATGAACTAGATGTTTTACTCCAAGACTTCGGCGCTTTAAGCACCTATTTTATTGAACTGATGAGATACAGTGAGCTAACATAAGGGAATGACTATAATGTCATTTGGAGCAGAGCGGATCTGAAAGAGAACCACACGAGTCCACGCCCAAATGGAGACCTGCCATGATTTTCATTCTCACGGAATCCTGACCTAGAACTCCTCTCTGTGTCAATCAAACAGACACCATCTTCTTATATCTCTCAAAAAGAAATCATAAGCATAATATATCCTCCCTTTATTTTCCCCCTTCCTTCTAACTGGTCTTCACCGGGCTATAAGGAATTCAGTAACTCAGGGCTGCTCATACATCACTTTTGCTGCATGTGAGAAGCATGGCCATGAGGGGAAAGACAATAAACCACAGTCTATTAATTTCCCCATTTTCCACTGCTCAGAAACTATGATGACAGCATATCAAATAAAACTTCTACAATGCAATTTTCTACTTGAATCAAGTCCAGGTGTCCAGATATCACCACATCAGCCCCTCACCAGCCTGTTCCTGTTGATAGTTCATGCTCCATCATCAGAGAGAGCAATGGACCTGAAACACCATAGTATCCCCCATGAAGTCATGTTTACTGGCCAAACTACATGAGGCCAAGTTATGGAGGCTCTAAAATAGACAGGAACATCAAGAAATATTAACTGATTGAAGGCTCTTGGGCAGGGAAGTAACAAGATAAAACTTGCTTTTGAGTGAATAACCTGGGAGTCATATGTAAATTATGACAAAATGGAAGATACTGGTCTAAGAGACAAGAACTATAGAATTTATAGTATTGCAGGTATAAATGAAAATGGAGAATGGAGACAGAAGAGAGGGTGAATTAGGATGATTTTAAGGGAAAAATACTTTGAGAAATTAAGATCTGACAGGATCTAAATAATAAAAGACATAAATACTTCTAAATTGACTGTAAGAAAGAAGACCTTCAAGACTGGGAGAATTTTCTTGCCAGAAAGAGAGAAGTTTAAAAGAACAGTTTGCTCAAAAGATGAATTTGGTTTTGGACATGCTGAGTTCAAAGTAAAGTCAAGACATACAAGTAAATGAATCCAACAGGTGCCTGGTGACTCTGAAGTGACACTTTAGTGAGAAGGTAGGGCTGGAGGTGGGCATAGAGGAGATAAAATGTAGAGGTGACATATGAAGCTGTGAGTGGATGAGGTGTCCCAAGAGTGAGTGTGGAGGGAGTTTCAAAGGGTAGAGATGCCAGAAGAGGAGGAAAAAGGAATCTGGATGCAATGAAAAATAAGAGCGTAGAATTAGGCAGGTCAGAAGAAGAGAGACTCGAAGGGAAAGATAGATGGGATGGGTACAGAGCAGCAGCATGGTAGTTACAGGATCTAGATTTGGGTTCTGGGTCTGCCATTACTAACTCTCACAGACCTTCTCTGAGCCAAATTCTTTGTATGCAAAATAAGCAATTAAGATGAGATCAGCATTTCCCACAAGTTTGTTCCATATAAGATTTTAAATCCTACACAAAGCAAAGCACCCAGTGTCCAAATACACTTGAGAAATGCTTATTTAAAACACTGTTAAATAGATTTTGCCTATTGCAGGATTTATTATAAATTTTACAATTCTGATATGCATCATGAATCTCCGAGATGGGAGGTACAGATTGCAATGTCTCCTAAGTTATTTGTGTGTGTGTGTGTGTGTGTGTAGAAGCAGTATCTCAAAGAATAGTATCAGTGGAACTATAGAAAATACTGGCCTAGAAGATTTCTAATGACACTCCCAGCTCCAGAATTTTATGAATCTGTCAGACATATAATCTGATTCTTGAAAAACTTTATCTATTTAACAATAATAAAGACACAGTAATGTCAATGCCATCATTAAATGTCGCCTTTAAGTCCAGAAATGTACATTTATTATTTAAAACTCTGTTTCTGATCCATATTTATCAGTGGTGTTCTGCACTGTCAAAAATGACATGTTAATACAGTTCTCCAAAAGAATTATGCTTTCACAAATTTACATGAGAGATTTTTATTAGGTGAGGTGATAGATGTTAACCAACCCTACTCTGGTAGTCATTTCACAATCTGTAAGTATGCCAAATAATCACGTTGAACACCTTAAACTTACACAGTGCTCTATGGCAACAATATCTCAATGAACCGGGGTGGTGGATATTTTTGTGCCTTTGCACACTGGATAAAGGATCCAGGTTTTGTCCCTCAAAACAGAGGGATCCTAAGAACTATAAGTTATACAGTATTTAAAATTAAGACAAAAGAAGCATTGATACAGAATTCATGATATGTTTATCTCTGGCTCTGACTCTGAAAACAAACCAACTCACCAGCCTTGCCTAACTACCACATTCAGCACAAGTTCTTTAACTTTGTCTGCTCCCGTTCCTACTGACTCCTCACTGATGTTCAAAAATGGTCTCACTCATGGATGGAACTGAAGGTTTTCTTGGTCTGACCCTGCCTGCCCGCTCTGCTGACCAATCCTGACAACATGGCCCAAGTCAAAGTGACAGTTTCACTGAACTGTGATCTTTCAACCTTCATTCAGAGATTTATTAACTTGATTTTTAAACAAATTTTAGGTGCGTAGGAAAAAGATCAAAGGATACTAGATAAATGCTAATCATAAAACTATTAATATTTCCTATCTCTACCACTATTATTCTTTTTTTAATTGAAGTATAGTTTTATGTTTCAAGTGTATTACATAAGTGATTTGACATTTGCATACATTGCAAAATGATCACCATCAGTTTAGTAACCATCTGTCCCTAAAGTTATTGCAATATTATTGACCAAATGCCTTATGCCGTATATTACATCTCTGTACCACTATTTTTCTTATTTCCATTATACATGTGTATTTATTTTTTATTAAGAAATCTCTTAAAGCTTTGTCACTTGGCTCTCCAGCACTCAAAAGATTATAGCAAATAGAATGAAGGTCTGGGAGGTGGGACTAGAAATTTAGAGTCAGTTACTCTGACAGCAATGAAGTGATAATTAACAGGTTGACATTAAGAGAGGTGACAGAAAAAGGCACACACTGAGATCTATTACTACATAGGAATGGATGGCCATTCAAAATGATGAACATGGGTAATCAGGAAAAGGTTAAATATAGTGCTATACTTTGTGTGTTAAACAGCATGGAAATGCACGATACAGTTTATAAAAACTTAATTCAGAATAATAGAAAATAAATAGATAAGATGGTTTGGCACACAAAGGGGTAAGCTTGAGTGGTTAGGAAAATGACAGTGTATGAAATACCTCTTCCTTTGTTGCTGGATAAAGAGACGTCAATATAGTTTCACATGAATATGTACTTGAAACAGCACTAAACAGCATTACATATGGTCAGATATTTTCTACTGTTTGTTTTTTACTAAAATGTTACTGTTAAAGTCTGTCAACTTTAATTTGCTAAAGGGGAAAATCAGCAAAGACACATTTTGAATTATTCGACTGTACAAATTCCAAACAGGGAAAATGGTGCCCTTGGCCATGATGGTACAGAAGGCTATGACAACAAGGTAGGCTATCTGGCTGTCTCCTAAGGGGACTCACTGTCCATGGCATCCACTTCGTGCACTATTTCCTAAACTTTTCTAACAAAGATGTAGAAAACAGTAGACACATTTTATTAGGAAATCTTACTTTTCTTAATTCTAAACTTACAACATTTTAATCACTTTGAACTTCAAATAAGACTCTGACTTTTCAAAAGGTTATTATGATTATAGCTTTCCTCCTTCAGGTTAGAAAACCTGAACCAATGGCCAGTTTTAAATTAACTCTATAAATTTTATTTCAATAAATAACTCAAATATCAGTATTTCCTGATAGAAGATATATTTTTTCTTTCACAAAAAGCACATGATAGAAAACATTGCTAATTTCTGCGTTGGCCCTTTTAAATGATAGCTTGCTCAATGGCAGGGTATTTTCGAAATTAGATAGAATAATGCCATCGTATAAAAGTGATTCTATATTCAATTACAACACCTTTTGGACAAATGTATCAGAAACATTAAACTCTAGGGACACTTTCATTTTCCTTGTGGGTCAAAGCAGCTCCGAGTATCTTTAGATCTTAACATAGTAGCTGCAGTACCCACACAAACGTAGGTAGAGAAGTACCCTCACTTCAACACTTCACAAATTAAAGCAAAGCCGGTCCCCAAGTTTTAACAAAACCCAAACTATACTTCTCTCTAGTTTAAAGGAGCCTGAGAATATGAAGAGTGCCTTTCAGCTTTCCCCCAAATAGGAAAGGTTTATAATAGAGAAAATGATGAATGACAATCATCACTTATAGATTTCTTGGTAAGTGGTCATTCCTCCCTAATTTTTCTAGTATAACATGATTATCATCCTAAGTCTGTTTCCCGACGGTGAACTGCCAGCTTAGGCCATGTCTGCCCTTTTTGGAGAAGAGGGGTATAAACAATGAAAACTTTCACATATAAACAGTTTACTTCTCAAAGAAAGCCAAGTGAGCATGCATTACAGGAGCACATAATCATTAGCAGTATCTTTGTTAGAAGAGAAAAAAAAAAAAACCTTGAAAATTGGAGTAAAGAGGGTTTACAATTTGAACTGACACCTGGCATCTTAGAGTTACAAAGGACAAAGAACAAAGCATTATTTGAGAAAAGTACACTAAAAGATCCTAAGGCTCTACTAATGCTTAAAATCCAAAGTAATTATCTCATATTTAAACCAAGAAACAAAAACACCCTATGTGTAGCAGCATCTTCCCGGTTTTCTGAAAATTTGAGATGAGCTTTGTCCTCTATTTTCTTCCTACAAACATTTTAAAGCCTTCATGATCTTTCCTTTGCCCTATCATCCTCCATGAGCTATGCTTTTCGTGCTTAAATAGGTACTCCACTTTGCTATCTGGACATGGGCTTTTGAGTATGAATGACCTACTCTATTGGTAGATTAAGTCCAACATCTCATTTAGGGGAAAATTACACAGCATTCAAGAACTTAACTGAGTGAAAATTATTTTAAATGCACACTCTATTTTTTTTTTCAAAATGGCACATATAATCCTCATTGTAAATAGATAACATAAAAAGAAAAATATTGTTTCTAAAATCTCATTTTCTTTGGGCTCAGAAAAGAAATATTTGTACATTCCCATGTTATGCTCAACTTTCTTCAAATAACTTTTGATATTCTGAAATTTAGTTTTTGTTATAGCAAGAAGAATATTCCACCACTAAACTCAGAAATTATTTTACATTTATTTAACTACACACTAGTTAAATAAAGAAAGAAAACATGTATCTTTCTGCCCAAAGCATAGCACGTAAAGCATGCATTTCTTTTAGATTAGAGTCATCATGCATGGTGGTCTACCCAACGACCAGAATCAAGTCATATAGGTATACAGTGGTAAATGACTCCATTGATTCACATCTTTTTCACAAGACACATGAGGAAAGTTTCCACTGGACTGGTGTTGAGTAGTGTATATACAGCTCAATGGAACACCTTTTCTTGCTCTTTGGTCTACCAGTCTGTTGGCCCAAGTCTTTCTTGATCATTAGACACGGATCCCATTATGCCTTCAAAGGCTATCATCAGCCACATATTCCAATATTCAGATTTCCTCTCTCTGGATCTGTATTTCCAGTTCTGCAAAATATACAATCTCAGCTCACTAATATTTTCCTTTACAATTAATCAACTGATATAGAGGAAGTGAGAGAACTGAGTCAGAAACAGAGATGATGCTAACATAATACAGTAGATAAGGGTTTTAACTCAAGTCAGACAACCTAGTTTTACATTCCAAGTGTATTGTTTGCTCTTCGTAGGGCCCTGGATGTGATCACAGCACCTACTTCGTAAGGTTAACGTGTGGCCGAAATGAATGATGTATAAAAAATACTTGACACTGCTCCTGGCAGTGCCCAATAATGCTGTAAATATAATTAACAAGGCAAAGTTGTCATATGTTAGTTAGAATGGAGCTAATAATAATTCCAAAATTCTATCAGGTGAATATTCTGATTTCTTAAATCCTGAAGCCTTACTAGAGAAGATATCTGAGTTGATCCTCCTATAAATTTTCTTTAAAATCACTACTGTGATAGATGACAGAGAATAAAAGGAGAGGGAGGAGGGGTAAAAGGACAAGAACTAACATTCATTCAACGTTAAGTTAGGTGTCAGGCATTATGCTCAGTATACGTCTTAGCCAAGTAGATGGAAAAGTCAGCAAGCTGGAAAATGATAAAGCTAAGATTTGAACCTGAGTTCTTCTGATGTCAGCCTGTATTCTTCAGTGAGAAAGGCAAACAAATAAGCAACTATCCATAAGACAGTGTAAAGTGTATTAAGTACTATGGGAGACTAAGAGTGATGAATTCCAACTCGGCAGAATTAGATCAGACAATATAGAAGAGGTAGCACTGAGTTTATTAAAACTAGGGAAAAATAACAAAATGTAATAAAACATTCAATATTTATTAAGTGATTACTGTGTATACTATTCTAATGTTTTATCCATGCAATATATAGATAAGGGTAAAAGAATGTATTTTGGCAGAAAGATCAGACTCTACCCAGAGTTGAGATGGCAGATGGAAGGAACTTCACAGTCCTGTGTACTCAGTGTTTGTGTGCACAGGGAAACGACAGTGATAAAACTGGAAACGCAGGTTAAGGCCAGTCTGGGGAGAACTCTCTGGATGCCATGCTAAAAAAAAATTAGGTTTTATCCCAGAGAAAAAAAATTAGAGTCAGGTTAGGTTTTTAGCAAAAGAGCCACATTAATCATATCTGACTTTTTAGAAAAATAATTAAGTTAGAAAGGTAAGAAAATGATTTGGAGTTGGTGGCTCCAGAATAAACAAAACCAGAAATAAATTGAAAACTAAAACACAGCAAGATTACTCAAATAGTTCAAATACGAAATGGAAGAAGTTTGAACTTTCAAACTGGGAGTATGAATGATTCTGGGAGGGACGGATATAATAGGCCTTCTAAAAACAGAACTGACAGAATTTGATGGATTAATGGATACCAATAGTAATGACAAGAGAGAGGTCTTCAAGATATTCAGGTCATATTGCCAGTAAGTAATGTGTCTGTAGTTCCAGACAGAGAACAGAGTGAGAAACAATGACAGATGATGCAGAGATGATAGGTCATTGGTAGACAGATGGCTAGAGTTCATAGTACTTCCACATATATTTATGATGCAGATTGTAAGTATACATAATGTATGTAAAGTGTATGCATGATTTTCATCTCCTATATAAAATTGTGTGTGAGTTCAGGCCACCAGATGAAAGGAAGGAAACAAGATCTCTCATGGAGAGAGAATATGAAGTAACAAGAGAAAGCTAAAGATGGACATTTGGGAAACTGGCTCCACATAAGGGACAGAGGCAAGAAAAGGAAGTACTACAGGAGATAAGGACATTAAAACAGAGAAGTCACAAAAGAGGGCAGGAGACACAGCGAGGAAGAAAGTAACAGTATCCCGAGGAAAGTGACTTCCAGAAAGCAGAAGCATCCATCAGTACCAAACGCTGCAGAGAGATTAATCAGGGTAATGAGCAAGAAGAAACCATGGATCAGGCAATTAGATAATCTCTGCTGCATTATTAGCCTTTTGGAGACGGTAGCGTGAGGGTGAGAGTCAATGGAAAGTGAAGCAGTACAAGCAAAAATTCAAATTTTTATGAAAGAGCTGGCAGTGAAGAACTGGATTAGCTTGAGAGAAAGGATTTTTCTTTCTTTCTTTTTTTAAAGATGAGAATAGACTTCTTTTTTAATGTCTAAAAGGAAAGAAGCAAAAGGAAAAGGGACATATTTTTGAATATCCTAGACAGAGAGTGACAGAGCAAGATTTGGGGGGAAATGAAACAGGCCTTGATGAAGAGCATAGCAAGGGAGAACTCAGGAAAGAATATGAGCACTCAGTTATGAGGCAGAAAAGAAAGGTAAAAATACTGGGCTGGGGGAAGACAGAGTTTCTTTCGAGCCATTGATGAGAGAAGTTGACGGGTTTTAACAACGTGTGTGTCTGCACGCGCAGTGTAAGTTTAATCATTTTGCTTCCTCTACAGCAAAGACTGAGATGAGGTCATTTGTTAAAAGGAAAAAATCAAGTTGGGATAGAGATTTGAAGGAGGGAATAACGTTTGAAATGTCCCCTTTGAGAGACAGAGAAACTAGTTGACTAGAGATTGCTGAACAATCCGCAGGCTCAGTTTCAAAAGCTGACATTCTAAATAGCAGAGGTGAGTTTTTTTCTCCTTCAGCAGCCCCTAATTCTAAAGAAAGAGAAGGATTCAGTTGTCTCGGGGAGAGCACTGTCTCCTGCCTGCGGGGAACAGCAAAAGGACAAAAGAACTAAGAATAGTTTTAAGACAGTTCTTAAAATAGTTGAGCCAGGAATCTTAGTTTACAGGTCAGAGACCAGGAGGAAGGAGGGTGAATAACAGTGATGATGAAAGTGATGGTGGCAAACATTGTTTAGCTCTTACTGTGTACTTGGCAGTGTTCTATGTATTTTACATATATTAACCCTTTTACTCTATATAAGGTCACGTCCTGCATGCAAAAAACAGGTATATTTCCTAACCAGATGTACACGCCACATCACACTCCCATTTTTAGTATGTTTTATTTGTAAATGCATTTCTGTATAACACATCATTTCCAAGACACATGGGCAATTTGTTTTCACTTTTCTAACTCACATTCTAGATGGCTCCAGTTCAGCACAGGAATATTTAGCTCATTTTCCAAACATCACATTAATGCATGATTTAGGAAGTAAACAAGAGTTGAAAATAAAATCCTCTTGGATATTCTGTTGTTTTAAAATCTGAAGGGTTCACTATCCTTTAAATCTGTAACCACCAAAAAGAAATCCACTGTCACTAAATCACATGTAACTCTACAGAAACCACACAATGCAAAGTTCTCCAAAGAATAATTATCATTAAATGTGACTATGAAACAATAATAGTACATTACAAGGCCACTTACACATGCATGCTATTTTATCTGACATTATTGAAGTCTTTATTTTCTTGCTTAGAGTTGAGGTTATAGCAAATCCAATCATGGTAATAAAATTACCAGAGGTGAAAAGGCAGTTCTCTAGTATGTGAAAATTACATGAATATTCAACAAGATGTATAAACGAGGAGATATATTTGGATTAAAGCTGGCCTACTAGGCACGTCTATCATAAAAAATGTAAAACCCTCACAATAATCTTTAAATTGATCAATTTTAACATGATCTATTACAACCACAAGACTACAAATATAATCTCTATATGTTTGATTATATAATTAATATTAGTAAATATAATACATTTCTTTTAAAAGTTTTATATCTCATTGAAATCACAGAGAAAATTTACTTAGTATATTTATGATCATTTATACAATTCTGAATATCTATAACATTTCTGTTTCTACTGATCTTTTCTTCTTTCCCAAAATATCACATATTTTAAATTTTAATTAAAGAAAATGTGCCTGCTTTTATTATTATTTTAAGATATTTTCCTCCATAGTAGCCTTTCCTATTCCCTTTGCTCCTTTGTGAGACCTCTTTTTAACCTTAGTTCTATCTGTAGTGTCTTTGGTTCCTTCTATTTTTGTATTTTGAAAATATTGGGAGCCTCATCTTTTAATTTGCATCTAGTCTTCCTGCATAAGATTAAATTTAAAACTTTTCCTTGTAACAACATCTGATCTTTAATAAATGATGTTATAGTTTCTAATGTGTTATGTTGATTATTATTTTAATAGAACTTTAATTTTTGTGGAATTTCCCTCTCCTCTTTAAACGCTGAGAAACTAGAATGAGCACAGGAGATTAAATGATTTGTTCAGAGTCACAGATCAAGTAGAAGATTGTGGACTGTAACGAAGATCTCCTGATACTCAGAATCTTACCCCATGAATCAAACACAAAGAGAGGGCTGTACCCAAAACCTCCCATCCCCATTCCCCAAATCCTCCATCTACTTAAGGTTAATTTTTTAAATCTCTTTAGGATGGCATTTGTAAATTGTCAGAAGCTTGAGTAGCCGCTGTACAAAAAGCCTTCGTGTATAAACATCTCCGAAGCAGCCAAATGATAGATAACACAATGAGCATTTTTTATCTTCCCAGCTTCAGCCTTTTGCTAGCTTATAAATTTTTAGAGGGGAGCTATAATGCTATTGAATTGATGACAGCAACAGACAAGAATTTAGAGACAGGAAGATTCCTTCAGACAGACATTCACCAGACAAACTGATAGCACTTAAGAGTTTAAGTGACACCTCTTCTCTAAAATCCCTAGAACAAAACCCCCAAAAAGCCATCAGATCTCATAGCATCAGGTGTGAACTGAATCACAGTTCATCCCTTGGATCATATCATATCACCCTATAAGCTTCTATGTTAACAAATCATATAGTATATGGCTATACTTCTTTTCCTCTGCAAAGTGATTAAGCAGAATCTTTTCTCTTATTTTCATTTACCTTTGATTGAAAAACAGCTGGCTGCCAAAGAGGAATTCTCCATTAGATGTCCACCACAAGAAGTGTCTCTACTTTTACGTCAATTAAAATATAATTTTTCTTTTGACAATAACTTGGACATATATACATATTTAATTGAAATATTAATAAATCATGTATAATTCAAGGAAAAATTCAAAAATTCATTCAAGTGTCTTTGTTCTTTTTTTATTTTAATTTTTTAAAAATTTTATACACATTTTTAATGTTACTTTCCATTTATAGTTATTACCAAAGATGTTCTTAATAACACCAAGGTAGTTTTTTAATCCCCTGCTACTCTGACTTTCAAAGACAGAAGAAAGGACTGTTTGCTATGTTGAAAACTATCGATGGTCAGCAACCAGGTGGCCAGAGTTCCAGCTCTGTCATAAGCCACACTGAAGGCCTTGCACAAGTTGCTTTTGCTCTCTGAGCCACAGTTGCCTCATTTTTGACACTGACAGGATAGAGCTAGGTGATTTTCAGACCCTTTTGAGCCCTATATTGTATATACAGAGATAACAAATTCCTAAATACTCATATATTCGTATATTAGCTATGGAAGAGGGAATTGCCTCAGGGCTCAGCTGGCCTGGTGGATGGCCGGACTGCCTGCTAAAGCACCTCTGGCCAGATGGGAGTTTTATGTGAAACTGATGCAGTCTTTCTCTTGATTCAAAAGGCTCACAGGATTTCTGGAACCTCTTCAAAACAACCTTTACCAAACACATTTCGATGAGTTATGTCTACACTGATCAGAAGCATATGGATTGAATTTTCCTAGAGTTTAAAAATTAAATGAAAAGAGCATAACAAAATGAATTTTGAATTTTTCCAAAGCTAAAAAATTAAATCATGTAAGATACAAGAAGCCACTGAGTTCTTCCCACTCTAATGCTGGGTCCTTATCAGAGTGGCCCCTTTGCTATCCATCCTATGTTATTTCTTTTTTATCAAACGATGATTAGGGGATTGAGCATTCAGTGTGTTTTACTTTTTTGTTATATTGGCTGGCGTTTGAGGAAAATCAGGCTGAAATTCATGAGACCCACATGCCTAGAGAGAGCAGTTATTACCAGTACTCCTTTAGGTCAGATGGCCTCACTAACATTTGTCAGTAGCCTTAAAAATATACCCTTAACTAAAGAAGAAACCAAGTCAAAGAGGAGGGATAAACAAGATCTATCACTATCAACAGATGAATGACTCCTAGTGCACTCTCACAAGAGAGAATCAGGATATGAAGGATGGTGGGATACAATGATACAATGTCTAGTGTTGAATCATTCAGTACAGTAGCTGCCAGACACATGTGCTACTTACATTTAAATTAATTTAAATTAAACTAAAAATTCAGTTCATCAGTTGCAAAAGCCACATCTCAAGCTCTCAATAGATGCACGTGGTAGATAACTGCTCTACTGGCCAGTGCAGATGTAAAACATTTCCATCATCACAGAAACCTCTCTTGGCCAGTGTTGGCCCAGTATAATGCCTGGCGTGTAATGGATGCCCTATGAAAATTAAAGAAAATAATTATAAACTAATAAAGACATTTTGAATGGCTAAGATTAACTGAGTAAAGTTTGTTTTCAAAGAAAATTTCCATTTTCTGAAACTTTTTGCGCTACCTTAATATATATACTATGCCAGAAGAATCACTACCCTAATCAGTTGATATAATTGAAATGGTTTCTATCAATTGCTATAAAACATCAATTCAGCTATATTTTTTCTCAATTATCATTAATACTACCTTGTATTTGTATAAATTTAATTATATGAAACTATTTAGCATACAAAGCTTTGCATATTCATTTCAGCTTCACAGAACTCTGAAACTAAGGATCATCATCCCTGTTTTATAGATAGGGAAACATGTTGACGGCACCAAATGACATAGTTACACAGCTATATTCAAGTTTAGAGGAATCAAGGGATTGTTTACAGTAGCACAACTAACAACAGAATGCATCCAGGGCTTAATCCCCCTTCTTCTCGCTTAAAGTCCAGAGCTCTTGACACTAAACTATGTAGCTCCTGAGCAGATCAATCAATCAAAGCATAACGTATATACTTAGATGAAGAAATATCTTTCTAGTTCCTATATCATGTATTAGTATAAGCAAAGACATCAGTAATAAAATGACTAGAAAAAAAAAGATGGATGCCTAGATGTTGATTTTGTAAACTTAAGCCTAAAATGCCAAGTCTGAAGTAATGCACTGTAAATTTGACACACTGGTCACGTTGTACAATGCCAGGGATCACATGCATAATGTGGTCCACGTGGTCAGTGGCACACTTCACATCTCCAGGGGATTTCACTCACATCACCTACAATGCGCCTCACTTTCTGAAGCTGGGCAACATCAGAACCCTTCAACTTTGGCAAAATCAACCTTGACATTTAGTATCGTATTCTCTGCACATCAAATGAAGCTGAATCTGCTGAGCTAAACTGAAGCATTTTGGGAATAGTGGTAAAAATATTCAGGGCTGTCATGTTATTTCTAAATGTTTTCTGACACTTCATGATTTAGCAGAGACTTTCAGGTGCTATATATATATATATATATATATATATATATATATATATATGGAATTCTACACCTCTATTAAGAGAAGCAATGCAGTATTGTACTCACTAGCACAGGTTTTGAAGTACGATTGTTTGGGTTCAAATTCAAGCTATATAATCTTAAGCAAGTTACTTAATCTCTCTGGGTCTCATTTTTCTTATCTATAAAATTGGGATAATAATATTGTTTTCCTCCAGATATAAATAAACACAGGTTAAGTATTAAGAATAGTGCCTAGTACATAATAAGGGCCTAATAAATATTGTATTTGTGTTGTTGTTGCAGTCATTATGATGTTGTTGAGAAGGATGATTTGAAATCACCTACTGTAATAATTAATTTCCAGAGATGGCTCCCAATGAGCGATAAGCAATGAGCCTATTCATGCCTTTGTGTAATCTGCTTCCACGTTGAATACTGGACTGACCTGTGACTGCCTTCAACCAATAGAATGTGGTAGAAGTGACACACCATTCTAGTATTGAACCTAGGCCTTAAAAAAGGCCTGACAGCTTCTTCTCATGCACTTTTGGGAGCCTTTCAGCAACGTTGTAAAGTTCTGCTAACCGGATAGAGAAAGCCATATAAAGAAACCATGTGGAAAGACCACAAAGAAAGAGTGAGACCAAGGAGACTCTATAAAGAAATAAAGAGGCCTAGCCATCTGATCCTCCCATTTGAACACAACTTTCCAGTCATCCCCCACAAGGCACCAGAAGCCATCTTTGATGTTGTAGCCGTGGCTATCATTTGGTCACAGCCACACGAGTGACCCCAAGTGAAAACCAGCGGAAGAGTCATCCAGCTGAGCCTTCTTCAATCAACAGAAACATGAAAAATAATTAAATGTTGCTATTTTAAACCATCTCGTGGTTAAGTGGTTTGTTATGTAGCAACAAATAACCAGAGCACCTAATATTTACATGTAGTTATAAAACTACATATGAATCTTCAAAATCATTGTAATCAGAGATGCTATTTACGTTTCTCTCTCCATTGTCTTCTACTTGATGATAGGTTCTTATTATATCTGTCATATCTACCTCATATCTAAGTTTTCCTAACACAGACTCTTTGCTATGTTTAAGCAAAGTTACCCGACTTATCCTTCATGTAACCTTTTTCTTCCAGTTTACATCTTCTATCCACAGCATTTTCACTACCTGTGATATTCCCCTCTTTCTTAGAGGCCAGTCTATTTTCATTTTCTTCTTCCAGGAAGCCTTCCTCGACTTTACTTCTATTCTTCCTTGGCTCACATATGCACATTTTGTATCACATAAATGCACTGATATGTATTTATAGTAGATGGTCTATTTAGGATTAAGTCTCATTTGTGCCTCAATCTGATTTCCTGTTTGAAGAACAGCAGTCTATATTTTTGTATCTTTATGAGGTATTTAGTATATCACACAACTCTATACACAGACTGTCTCCCAAGGATGGACTAACGTCACCAAGCTCTAGAAATAGCTGACTATAATATCAAAGTCAGTTCACTAACTTATAATAAGAACAGTGATTTTCAAAGCAACAACACTACACAATGATTTCCTCACATTATGGTGGTTTTAACCTGTAGGCAATCAACATGGGAAGCCAATTATAATCAAAAGTTTGCTTGATGAGGGTGGAATGTTACTTACATGATTTGATTGTATAATGGTATCTATCTAAGAGAGTCTCATGTATCCATATCCACAATAAGATTATACCCACTCCCTAGCCATGCAAGTCCTCAGGCCAGGCATACTCCTTCCTACACTGTGTTGAAAAAATACTCCTTGACTGAATTTTCATTCATTCAAAAATATTTACTGGGCTTCCTTGGTGGCGCAGTGGTTGAGAGTCCGCCTGCCGATGCAGGGGACACGGGTTCGTGCCCCGGTCCGGGAAGATCCCACATGCCGCGGAGCGGCTGGGCCCGTGAGCTGTGGCCGCTGAGCCTGCGCATCCGGAGCCTGTGCTCCGCAACGGGAGAGGCCACAACAGTGAGAGGCCCGCATACCGCAAAAAAAAAAAAAAAAAAAAAAAAATATTTACTAAGCATCAACCATATGTCAGGCATTAGGGACAAAAAAAATTGACCAAAGGAGACCAAAATCCTCATCCTAATGGACGTTACATTCTAGGAAAAGTTTCTGGTTTACTGCTAAGCTCTCTAAAATAAATTCTAAAAAACAAACATACGTTCATATGTATATAGCTATTGTTTTTCTACATTAGAAAATTTATACTTTACCTGGAATTTTGAACATATAAAGCCATCAAAATAAGCAAATACCTACTGAGGCTGAGAGTAAGAACTGCAGCTTGCCAGATGTATAAACAGACCATAGTTCTCACTGCAGGAGCGTAAAGCATTAAATCCTTGTATTAACAATAAGAATCATTATAGCCCTTTATTTCAAAAATGATTTAGAATTTTTAAACAAATCCTTGTATTAACAATAAGAATCATTATAGCCCTTTATTTCAAAAATGACTTAGAATTTTTAAACAAATCTTTGTATTAACAATAAGAATCATTATAGCCCTTTATTTCAAAAATGATTTAGAATTTTTAAACAAATCCGAAGCAACCGTCTAGCGCAGTCTATGTTCTCTGATACATCTTTTACACTAATGCTTATTTCTTTAAAAATTGCCAAAATATCTAGGTGAAAGGAGAATTTTATTTGGTACAACCTAATGTTATCCCACCACTGTCAGTATAAGCCTCACCATCACCTAACAGAGAACAAATAGGCTTTGCATCTGACTAACCCTAATAAGGGATTTTAAAAAAATATTTAACTGGGTTTGGTAGAAATCCTCTCCTCCACCACCTCCTACTCTCTGAAAGTATAAGTATTTAGCCTTGAGTAATATAGCTTGAATTACCTGAAAATGTCTATAAATACATTTTCCCTGCTTATCTGGGGTTCTCCTCTGTTCATTGGGATCAATGTTTAGATTGTTTCCAGAGAAGGGACAGCACCTTGTCAATGCCTGTAACATGTCAAAGGGTCATTAGAGCTTGAATCCACCATTGGAGCCTGGAAGGAATGCATTTACTTTTAACAGGCTGCAGTTTGGGCCAGTGAAAAATTAGTATGTCAAGGCATAGCCATTTAAGGAGGGTTAGTGTAAAGTTACTCCACCATTAGGCCTATTGGAGTGAAATGATCAGCACTTCAGGAAAACTTCAGAGCATTAATGGAGATGGGAAATGATGACAACACGGTAAATAACAAAAACCACCTATGGTAGTAATGGTGCTAAAAATGAAAATGGTACTATGGAATTCAAAGGGTTTACAAATTTGAATCACTAGATATGGTTCCTAAAACTATTCCTCACTGTAACTTTATGCTGTTTTTCCCCTAATAAAGACCTCTGTAATAGAGATACTTTACCAGCATGCTTATTAACACCTTGCATTTTCTATTTTATGGAAGTACAAGAAACGCTGTAGCTCATTTTATTTTTGTCTTGTTTAGACGCCTACTTATCAGTGTAAGCACATGACACATATCTCTTGGCTGAAAGTTTCTTCTACAAGTCTTAACTTGTGAAAAAATCTGAGCGTTTATGATCAAATTCACTGACCTGGTCAAAGAGAAAGTTTATGTGTAGCTCAAGTGCACATTAGAAAGAGCATAAAGTCAGGCATTTATTAGCTGTTTCTCATAGGATAGGTACTTAAATTCTGTTTCCTTATCTACTAAAATAAGTATAATAATACCATTTCAAAGGGTTGTTATCTGAGGGAATGAGTGTGAAATGCCTCTAATGTTGCCATGTCCATAAAGGTTAGTTACATATTTATTACAGAACTATATTAAAGAATAAGTCGTACTAGAAGAAGTGAAACTGAAGAAATTCACAAGCATCCAAAATACTTAATATTAATCATCACCATCATGCAACTCAACCAGGCTTCCTCATAGGACTAAAAGGGTCACTATTCCACACTAAATCATTTTCATTAAGTGCGCAAGCTTCAGGGGGCTAAAAACCGTTTGATTTAGCAATTCAAAGGCAAAAGTACAAGGATTTCCTTAAGGTATATATAAACATGGACTCAAGCCAGGAGCTCTGTAGGCTCCCAGGGCTGGCGCTTGCTTGCAGATGAACCCACCCTTTGGACAGAGAATGCAGTAAGGCAATACAGTTTGAGACTCAGTCTTCTGTGGAAGTTCCCGATCATCAGGTTTATGTAGCCAAAACAGTGTTGACAAAGGAGATTTTTGAACTGCAAGAAACTGGAGACAAGGCTAATACCCATTCTGGTTTGGTTTGAGAGCAGTTCTTTGCAAAATCATGGCTATGGGTTAAATGGTTTTCAAAGGGCAGAAAACTGAATGAATTTTATGTTCCTTTCTCTTCTATCATCTTTCTAATATATCATCTAAATCCCTACTGTTACAGTCCCTTCCTCATGACTTCAGTGGAAAGAGAACAATTCAGAATAGGGTGAATTATTCCTAAGAAAGCCAGACCTATGCAAAATCTAGTAAGAGGATTAGCACGGGCTTCATGCCTGCTGTGCTTTTATTTATGCATGGTTCATAAAGGCACACTGCTGATTCCCATTTAGCTTGTTATCCACTCTAATACCATTATTTTTTTGCTACTGTTGCCTCACTCTGAAGTGTTCAGTCTCTGTCCTTAGGACAGTTCTCTCCTCACAGGCAAACCATTCTTTATTGTCTCTATCAGACATCATTCAACTTGTCAAAGGCATTTTGAAATGCAATGCTCTTGCCCAGTATTTCACTTTCTAGGTGAAGTGAAATGCCTACAAAGATCTGCATAATTGACAAATAAAATTATCATCAACTTCTACTGAATAAACATAAAAATTTTTATGGTATTGTACAGATTACAGTGGATAATATAAAGACGTGTAATGAATTGCCCCCATTCAAACTGCGGGGGGAAGGCAGACGTGCAGAAAAGACAATCCGAAGTACGAAGCAGTGTATAGAGTTCAAGAAAAGAGAGCACTCTGAGAAGAAGTCAAGGTGGTTAACAGCCTGAAAGAAAGGATGTTTTCGAGGGTAGAGAAGGGAAATTCAAATGACGAGGGCAAGGGAAACAGTTTTAGCAAAGACATAGAAGACTTCCGGAGCCCATCTGGATCCTAAAGAGAGGACTAGGGTGCCTGAAATCAAACCTCACCCAGAGGCTTAGAGAGAGAAAACTTAGGGAGAACACTGGAGAACATTCCGTACTAGGTTAGGGCTGTCAAAGGTATTCAATGAGGTCGTATTGTATTGTGCTTAAAGTACAATCTGAAAAGATGAGTTCAAATCCAGGCATTGCTACTAACCCGCTATGAGTCCTTGGGAAAGTTACTTGCATTTATTTCTCCAGGCGTAAAGCGAGGATCTTAGTAGCTCCCACTTACAGAGAATGTGAGAGTACACAAGACAGTTCATGACTTTTCATATGTGCTAGGGCCAGGCACTGTGGTGGCACTAAGTATACTGATGAGCAAACAATGTTTGATCCTTGTCATCAGGGGTTTAGGGAAAGGATTTTGGATTTAAAACTCTGGATTAAAAGATATGCCATTCATTTGCATGTTTGTCTGGAATCTGAAGTGATAAAATAGAAACGTAGCTATAAGGGCACATTATCTTTCTGCAGGATTTACTATAGATTGCTCAATAATTATTTATGTTCACTAAAGAAATGAGAAATAATTTGACTCACGTCTTAATTCTCCTGATATTTAACAATTGATTATAACAACTTGGCAGTAAACCACCTCTCTCAAGGCCAAGGAAAACGCAGGCAACTCAAAATCATCTCTATGAGTCATTAATTAAGCAATAAAGATAATTAATGGAAAGAACATTGAGCTGAGGCCCAGTAGATGTAGTATGAGTCCTATTACTACCATTATAACCTTGCAAAAATTACTCTATGTTTTCTGGGTCTCAGTTTCTTCAACATGAATATATGAAACCAGAGGTCTCAAAAGTCCTCCTAGCTCACAAATTCCAGGATTTTATGATGTAACTCAAAGAGCTGGTCATTACAATCTATTCTTGTAGAGAGTGTTATGCTGTCTTGAAGGTTAGCATAATTCCCAGTCATTTAGAGGACTGTACTTAATAACATAAAAGATACATATATAACACAGTATTTTTTCAGTGGTGTGTGGGATTCAGCCATTGCCAGAGCCTACTGCTAATTTTTTAGGAATATTAAAAGCCAGTTGACATGGGCTGTTAGGTTGGACTTGATTATGGCAGGAGAATTAATACCCTGGAAATTTGTAAATAATACAAAGTATGTTTTGCATTTTTGTTTGTTTGTCTTTTCTGGAGAGCCCGTTGTTAAACATTTATCAACATGTTAAGCACATTAAAGTGGAGTAAGTAAATCAACATTGTTAAGCAGCTAAGGTCTTCTGTTTTGCAGTTTTTGAATCATGATTGGCTCTGTGCTAAAAATAGCAGGAATTGTTTCAAAGGGTAATTCAGAATTAAGTACATTTAAAACAAAGTGCAGCAAGATGTGGAAAATAACAAGAGAAAACTACTCTTACATTTAATCTTTTTCCTATTGTCCCAAGGTAATTTTGATTTGTATTAACGAAAGCTGCCCAGACGATATGCCCCCCCAGTTCTATATCCCAGCTGGAAATCACAGTCAAGACTGCTATCTATTAATAGAGTGACTTGCCCTCAGTGAGATGTCCTAGGAAGTGGATTAGCTTTGCATTAAACATCATCAGGAATAAACAAGAAAACTAACCCTAGAAGCACTGCCAGTGGCTTAACATCAACTCACAGAAAGAGCTCAAGGCAAGCATTACTCCTAATAAATATCCTGATATTGAATCTAAGGGACTTTAAATTTGGTTTGCAAGATTGCCAACACATGTTACAATGCTTCCTGGGGCCCAGCACCACCACAGAATCGTTCTAAAAGAAGCCAACAGTAGTGGGTGCGAGAAGAGCTTTAAATCTGGATTTAATTTCTCATAAATGAAATAAATGTGTCTTTTTAAGGTTTTCTGCATGCCTGTTGACAAAAGAAGAAACACTGCAGATTTACAGGGCTAGAAGACTGAAGTTCCAAGAGTCTTTGTTTGAGAAGAGTGAAATGTTCGAAGCTCATTCATTACAAAATCCTGCCAGAACACTCGAGATGATAATTAAAATCTGCATTAAAGAGGGTAACCAAGTACAATAATCCCGGGAAGATTTCATCTCTTGATTCTTTTTATTTTTCTCACTGCTTTTTTTTTTTAATCAAAATGTATTTTGTACAATAGTAAGGATAACAACAAAAATAACTGACATGACTTCTATTTGGCACCTTATCTGACATAAGGCAGTGTAAGCAATCTCAGTTTGTGAGTGTACACCCAGATGTGAGTGTAATTTTTAGAGAAAAATGGTAAAAGAAAAATTGCTTAAGGACCTAGGATAGAAATCAAAGCATATAACCTAAGACTTTTTTTCTATCAGGAGTGTGGACTTTATATTCTCCAATTATTTTCAAGATTTAGACTTAATTTCCCATTGCTAAGAATAAGGCCCATAAAATAAGCTAATCATTCCTTTATGGTCCTATCAAGCCAATAACTATTAGAACTACTAGTAACAGCAACATTCTGAAGGGTAGACCATTTGGAAATCACCAACATTTACTAACTAGTTCTGTTAGCATTCTTAGGAAATAAAAGGATAAAAAGATTTTGTCCCCAGTGGAAAAAAACTAAAAAGAGTTCATGAAATTTAGCCCAAAAATTAATGTCAATGTCATATGCCTTAGCCATAAATCTATTTTCTTCTTCTGATACCCATGTGTGTTGAATCCATAAGTAAACATTTCTTGAGATAAAATGAAGAAAAGGACAGAAAATCATTTTAAAAACAAGGAAGGCATCAAATCAAGTTTTCCAAGTGCAACCTTATTCTTTTGTTGGTGTTGGTTATTATTATTAATTAACATTATTAAAACAATGCAGTGGTATACTTTTAGCAGAAAAAAACGAGCAAAGTTTCACTCATGCTGATATAAAATTACCGTAAAACATGAAGTCTCCTGTAACTCTTATAAAAGAGAATTACTGGTTGTGTGTAGTGATTTTCATTTCTGTTGGAGTAGTTATAGCTGTCAGTTGGGCTGAAAAAACCCCAAAAACATTTATAAAGTATAAATGTTCATGTTGAAATTTCCACGCAAATTCGGCAACAACAACAAAAAACCTGTAAACAATTTATGTCTAATGTAGGCGATTCCTGCTGTTGCTACAAAACAAAGTAACCACACCAAATGCATTATAGACATCACACTAACCAAGGCTGACAGTGCTAGGATGGGGAATCAGACCTAATCTTATTATTTGGCTGTAGTTTGGACAGCTTCTAGGCACGACTTAAGAAACAGAATTCAAAAGATTACTTTCTAAAATGGCAGTTTCCCATTCAAGCTTCTGTTTCCAATTTGTCTTCTCCCTCATGCTCCACCTCTCTCCTTGCTCCCCTTCTTCTCTCATCCTCTTCTACCTCCCCTGGTCACCTCCTTACTTCCCTCCTGACTTCTTGGTCAGCTCTTTGTGAAGTGGTAACATACTTGCATGGGATTTCCTGTTTGCCTACTATGAACTAAATGCAAATGATCTCAATATCATGCTAACCATGAAAGGTTGGGTGGGCGAATGACTCTCTCACGTGTAAAGTCATTGTTGTGTTGGGAAATGCTGGTGTAGGGCCAAATTTTTCTTAAATGAATTTACCAAGAGCCATTATCAAGGAACTAGATCTTTGGAAACATTTATACAAAACATGGTGATAGTGGGAACCAGATGCTTTCGTTTCTATTACAATACTTTTGGGAGGTGGTTCTTTTTTTTTTTTTTTTTTCTCCTGGTGTAAAGAGCAAGTTTCCACCCTTTATCACAGACATGTTGCAGTAAACTGTATCAAAGTCTGCCTCCACTAATCTGTGGCTGTTATTAATATCAATGGAGAAGAGCTATAAATTCCACCCCGACATGGCTTCAGGGGTGTGAACCCCCAGATCTTCTCTAATCCCAAGATTAGATACTGAAGTGCTGCTTCAATTGTACAATATTATCACATCCTATCACTTGGCCCCATTTCAGACTGGAGCATTTATTGACAATACTTTCCAAGCTGTTGCTAAGTTGTGAGCACTCCAGCTTATCTGTTGCTCCTTTTACAGCCTTAACTAGCAAGACTCTCAGAGGAAGTGTCCTGCTAAAAATACCACCAGAAACAACCAGCTTGTTTTCATCCCCTTTAATACAAAAGGTCCTTGATAGTCACAAACATTTATTTACTCTCAGTTACTCTCAGCGAAAGAATAAGTCTCCTTTGTTTTTTTTGTTGTTGTATATTTTTTGGTGGACTTATGCTAATTTCACATTCCTGTCTCTTTTTTTTATTCTTTGGATTTCTTACTGACCTCCTGAAAATCATGTGAGGATATGAGGAACTCTTTGTTGTTATTCATGGATTTTTGTTTTCTGTGAAAGATTACTTACGTCCATCTCTACAGTAGGAATGGTGCATTAATAAGCACTTTAGGGAATCAAGTAGAAGCCAGTGTCCTTACTATAGGAGACAACAAAAGCAGCAAAAATAGCTTGACACATCTGATGAGAAAACATATTTCGTCAGCTGAAAACAGGACTTCCCAAAGCTTCTGGATCATTAGGATTTTTTAAATATGTAATTACATACACACAAAACACTGGGTAATGTTGAATCTGCTTGGCATCTCCACTTGGATCTCTAGTGGAGATAAGGTGCTCAAAAGGAGCAAAAGTGAAATGCACATCATCTGAGCAAAACCACTCTTGCGGCAATATTCCCAACCCAGTTTCTAGCAACACCATCCCAGTGTCTTCGTTGATTCTCTTTCATTTCACATCCAATTCCCGAACAGATCCTGTGTGCTAAACACTCAAATCCAACCACTCCTTACCACCTCTTCACCTCTGGTCTAAGCCAGTGTATGTCCTTAAAAAAATTTTTGCATTCACATCTTAATTAGTCTTTAGCCTCTCACTCTTTCCCCTTTAAATATTTTCTTAACAGAGCAGCCAGAGTGATTCTTTTTAAAACACTTCAGATTACAGCAATCTTACACTGAAAACTTTCCAATGGTGTTCCTTCCTCAAGGGAAAAATAAACAACCAAATCCGTTATAATGGTCTACAAGACTGCAAAAGCTGGCCATCATTTCCTACTACTCTTTACTACAGTGACACAGGTCACTTTGCTGCTTCTCCAACCCTGTGGCCAGGCTCCCCCTCAGGGCATTTGCACTCTGTTTGCTGGTATCCCAAATGTCCACGTGGGTCACTCCTTTGCCTCTTTCAGGGCTCTACCCAAATGTCACATTCTCTATGATGGGTGGGGAGGGGGGAGGGATAGAATGGGAGTTTGGGATTGACATGTACACACTGCTATAGTTAAAATAGATAACCAACAAGGTCCTACTGAATAGCACAGGGAACACTGCTCAATAGTCTGTAGTAACCTAAGTGGGAAAAGAATTTGAAAAAGAATAGATACATGTATATGTATAACTGAATCCCTTTGCTGTACACCTGAAACTAACACAACATTGTTAATCAACTGTTCTCCAATATAAAAGTTTAAAAAATAAAATTTTAAGCCCCACATCCCTCTGTATCCCCTTTCTCCATTTTCACTTTTCTCCTTAGAGCTTTTTACAATCTGTTACATATTTTATTATTAACTATGTTTATTGCCTGTCTCCCCTCAGTAGGCTATAAGCTCCATGAGGATGGGCATGTAGGTCTGTTCTATTTGCTGCTTTATTAGTGCTTAGAAAGTGCCAGGAACATAGAGACACCCAATAAATACTTGTGGAACATGTACATCTCTATCTCTATCGCATATCATTGAATATCATCTGTGTTTGGTTTGTAGTATGATACTGGGGGGGGGTTGACTAGAATTATTAATATTAGAATAAAACTTGAGAAAAAGTAAAATATGATTTAATTCATTTATTTAACCCCTATAAAAATCATGGTTATCTATTGATTTGTTAAAGAAAAATAATGAAGAATCTACATTTTTATTAGATAGTATAAATTTCCTTAATAACAAGTAGATAAAATAATCCACAACAGGTTACATATTCCCAGATGTTAACATCTCTCTGTATACTTCATGTGTTTAATGAAAGGTTGTAAAATTTGAGGAAGATAAAAATAAAAGTTTTTAAAACTCAACGTACCTAATAAATAAATTGGAACAACTAGAGATGACTAAAAACAAAACGTATTATATTGATCCACCCACAACATAACCTGATCTCAGGGACTTTAAGATACTTATACAGTAAACTTCAAAAGTATTTGCATTTAATTGTGTTTTTGTTGTTGTTGTTGTTGTGGCCTCTCTCGTTGCGGAGCACAGTCTCTGGACGCGCAGGCCCAGCGGCCATGGCTCACGGGCCCAGCCGCTCCGCGGCATGTGGGATCTTCCCAGACCGGGGCACGAACCCGTGTCCCCTGCATCGGCAGGTGGACTCTCAACCACTGCGCCACCAGGGAAGCCCTGCATTTAATTGTTGAATAAACAAGTGCGGCTGGTATATAAGCCAGGGACCTCTGGTAGCGCTTTGTCAGTTTTCTTTGATCTCCGGAAGTTTTAAGTCCTTTTCCAGACTTCAGCTAATTGCTAGGGGACTTCTGCCCCCTGCTCCACCTGCTTTTTGCCTTGCTCATTCCCACCAGCTGTTTTGTCTGCCACTGCATAGACCTTGACATGAAAGTCATCCCCCTGTTAGTGTGCACAAGAAAGCAATCCTTTTTGATATTACTGAAGATTTTAGAGGGGCACACAGTGAAGTCTTATCACAGGGCATGCAGCTTTCCACCACTTTTATGGTTATTCTCTTTTCTTTCCCCTTCTACTCCCTTCTCACTCTTCCTCTCTTCTACAAACAAAGCAAGTCTTCTCTGTAACTCATGTTTAATTGATCCCTGAATTCTGATGTTTTGTGTATGAAAACATTCTTCTTGTTTCTGGGACTGACATCTACCCATTCAGACTACAGAATGTCTTTTCTGAAATAAAAACATTTCTCTCCACAAGGAAAAACGCTAGGTACAGCTGCTAATATAAGTTAAAAAGTAACTCCCAAGCAGTTCATCTTTATAATGATAAGCAGCAAGAAAAATTGTTCTAGTGGGCTTCAATAAAAATAGCACCTTAGTACCTACTTTGCCTGGAAAGGATTATGCGCAACTTGAAAATACTAAAGCCTAGCTAATTATTATTCTATAAATAAAAGTAAATGAGGGGCTTCCCTGGTGGCACAGTGGTTAAGAATCCACCTGCCAAAGCAGGGGACACAGGTTCGAGCCCTGGCCCGGGAAGATCCCATGCGCCGCAGAGCAGCTAAGTCCATGCACCACAACTACTGAGCCTGCACTCTGGAGCCCACGAACCACAACTACTGAAGCCCGTGCGCCTAGAGCCCGTGCTCCGCAACAAGAGAAGCCACTGAAATGAGAAGCCCACGCATCGCAACAAAGAGTAGCCCCCTCTGGCCGCAACTAGAGAAAGCACGTGTGCAGCAACGAAGACCCAATGCAGCCAAAAAAATAATTAAAAAAAAAAGAAGAAGAGATTGGATGAAAAAAAAAAAAAAAAAAAAGTAAATGAGAAAACGTGAGCAAAGGGGAAATACACTAAAGACAACTAAGATGAAGCCAGAATTAGGATAGTATATTAAATGTCTACTGAGGAATAACCAACAAATTTAGATGTGGATTTGTCAACAGTCATTTCAAAGTGGGAATCTAATGAATCCCATGACTCAGTTGCCATAAAGTTAAAAAAAGAAATGCTTCTCAGAAACCCAACTACCCACAGCATAAAGATTAAAAAATAAAACTTTCTACATCTTCATTAAAAAGATACTGGGGCTTCCCTGGTGGCGCAGTGGTTAAGGGTCCGCCTGCCGATGCAGGGGACACGCGTTCATGCCCCGGTCCGGGAAGATCCCACATGCTGCGGAGCGGCTGGGTCCGTGAGCCATGGCCGTTGAGCCTGCGCGTCCGGAGCCTGTGCTCCGCAACGGGAGAGGCCACAACAGTGAGAAGCCCGCGTACTAAAAAAAAAAAAAAAAAAAAAAAAAAAAAAAAAAGATACTGTGTAATGAGGTAAGCAAGTTCTCAAAAATATCCTTAGACTAAACAAAAATATGAGTGTAAAAGAGTAGGTAAAGGCATAGAACCTAAGGGTACTTAATAAAACTGGATTTTTGAGAGAAATAGTCAATGCACTGATTTCTTTGCCACTTCAGTAGCACATGGAGTGCCAAGGAATATTCCTTTCCTTTACTTCTGTGGTTAGTATAATCACTGTATAGTCTTCTATGAGCAAGTCAATATAGTATTAATTTATTCTTAAAAAAAATGTATTAAAATTCCATTCTTCGATTAATTGCATGATTTGGGACCTGGAGTACCTGATATTTTAAGAATATAAACTTATACCAACTGAGAATATAAATTGAAAGAAGAAAAGTCATTATAATATAAAGCAAAAACTGATTCTATTTTGATAAAATACAATATGGAGATGAAAAGACATAACTTTCATTGGATTTGTGTCTTAACCCAAATGTGTATATTTGGAATTGCTTCCTGAACGTGAACCCTTTGTATGAAGACATTGCTGTCTCTCATGAGGGACAGAATAAAAGAGGGGAAATATATATGTGACGCATCTAAGAGCTTCTGAATAAGACTAATTTAATGATTTAAAGATAAATGAATTGGAAACACATGTACTTATTTCCCCATAAAATGCATACTTACTGAAAAAAATGAGCTTCACAGCTTACAGTTTATGATGCGATGTCCTCCCTCAGTTTAAGCCATGTCTAAATTTTAATTTTATTAAAGCCATGTTAGTCTAATAGTATGCTTTTATAAAATAAAATCAGATCTATAAAATTTTAAAGTTTAGAAAGAACTAATGGGAAAATAGGATAAACAGTCAGAAACTTACATTTTAGAATCCCATCTCTAACTTTGAATTGCTTTTTTGGCCTCACACAATGCAAATATGAAGCAGGTGACTGAGAAACAATATATAAATTATTCTAAAGCTAAATTGGTATGCCTTTAGCATACTTCCTCTCTCCCAAGACTCCTTTACAAAAGTAACAGCATAGAACAAAAAGGAATAAAACAAGGCTGTCATTCAGTCCACTGTCATACAAGTACTGGTCTACAAGTACCGGTATCAGTTCCTTGTCTCATCTTCCCTATGCCATATGGGTTTTAAATATTTTGAATATAAACCGAAGATCAAATTCATGGTCAGCAGATACGAGTTAAGATATTAACACATGTCTAAAAAAATGAAAAGTAGATGTAATTGTGTTGAAGGACAAAACAGATTGAAGGAAACTTCAACCCAGACCACTTGAATAAGGAACTTGCAGTGAAAGTAGAAGCTATTCTTTCAAGAAGAATCTTGGAGAGATTCTTCCATCTTGACAATTAAAAAAAAAAAGAAAAAAGAGAAAGAATTACTGAAAAAAAATGTGTAAGAACAGAGGCTGAACCATGGGGCTTAAATGAAGATCTATTTATGAAACAGTTATATCAGTTGCCTTCTTTGTACCCACTCCTACCCACGTAGCTTTATTGAAAAACAAAAACTAGTGGTCTTCTCAATTGAATAACTGAGACATCAGCCTGAGGAGATCCAAGTGGGGATGTTGGTGCCTCAAGAAAACCTTGATAATTCTGCCTTTTTTAAGAGACTCTCAGTCAACAATTCTGCTCTCCCACTGAATACCGTAACATGAAGCCAGTCAGCCAGCCAATTCTACCTGAGTATCCAGAATTCCCAGACCAACCTCTCATTTATGGGTGAGTCCATTAGCAACACACCCACCTACCCAAAAGAGAGAAAACACACATGAGCTATCTGAAATAATTACTTTTTCTTTCATTTTCAAACATAAGTGGGCAAACAAGAGCCTCAAAACACAGAAGCAAAACCAATTTGAAAATCTATAGCTGATAGGAGAGGGTACAGGTCCCTTTCGCCAGCTGGGCCAATGAGCTCTTTTCCTGGGATTTTTAAAAAATGTTGACTTGGTCTATCTATAATCATGTAAGACTGATAGTTGCAAAATCCATAGTTTTTACTACCAATGCTCGTTTCCTACCGGGAGAAAACAAATCAATAGTAAGAAAGGAGATGAAAATAAGTGCCCAAAGAAAAGTAAAGATGAGAAAGTTTTGTCAGCATCCAGATTATATTCTGTTATAGCTGTTTCTGAGGTTCAAATACATCCATGCTTTGCCCGCAGCTTAGCAGTCATGTAATTCTACTAAATTCCTTTCTTTTTAAGTTAGTTTGAAGTGATTCCTACCAAATACATTGTTTTTATATATCATCAAAGTAGACATTATATATTTTTGTGATGGGATATGACATTAGTTATGACAAGTCATAAAACCAACTGGAATTTACTTAACGCATATTTTCCCCACCACACTATTAAGATGCTATACACATATTCCAATGGCACTGCTGATTTCAAAGATGACTTTGGGATTCAGCTTTTGGAACTGCCTTCCGAACGCTTTATAGAAAGCATTATGGTGTTTCCAAAGATTCATATCATTGAGGGTAGTAAATATCATATTATCCTAGTTTCCAATTTTATAAATTAGTTAGTTAGAATGTGAAATCTTGGGTACGCTGTGTATGGATGGGGGGAATGAAGATCAAACGAATATATTTAGCCTCAGTCACTCAACATCTTAACCTCTCAGCTAAGTGTCAAAAGGCACTATGATGTTTTGACCGTTATGTTGTAAATCATTTTTGCCCTTAGTCATAATATATTTATTCTGAGTCCAGACTGGACTTTTATTTAAATATAATTATAAAGTAATAGAGTTTCTATTTGTTTAAATTAGATAGGTTATGCTGTGGCAATAATCGCAAGTTCTCATAAATAAATGTGATTTTTGCATTCATTCACAGAATACATCCAGCATCGGATGGTGAGGTTTAGCGGGTAAGGGTTCTAGCCACAACAATTCCAATATGGAAGGTTTTCCTATACCCCCAAGCAATTCTTAGACACTAGTTGAGTGTCTTACAATTCAACTCAATTCTGTCACTACCCGGAGACAGCATCAGATTCCACAGGTTAGGGGCTCAGTCCTACAAGAATGTCCTGCCCCCCGCCTCCACCTCCCCCATACACACTTCAGACGCCAATCATGCTTCTGACAAACCAGCTATAGATCAGAGGTTCCCAGGACCTCCTCCGTGGGTTCAATTAATCTGCCAGAGCAGCTCACAGAACTCAGGAAACCAGTTTACTACTAGATTAGTTATTCATTACAAAGGATATTAAAGGATACAAAGCAACAGCCAGATGAAGAGATACATAGGGCAAGGTATGTGGGAAGAAGCACAGAGCATGTCACTCTCCTCCAATCCCCACATGTTCATCAACCTAGAAAGCTCTCCAAACCCCAACCTTCCGAGTTTCTATGGAGACTTCATTACATAGACATATTTATTAAATCACTGGCCACTGGCAATTAATTTGACCTTCAGCCACTCTCCCTCCCCAGAAGTTAGGGAGTGGGACTAAAAGTTCCAAACTTCTAATCACTTGATTGGTTCTCATAGCAACCAGCCCTCATCCTTAGGTCCAAAAAATCATCTCATTAATGTAACAAAAGACAGCTTTGTTGCTCTTATTACAGGAAATTCCATGGATTTTAGCATCTCTGTGCCAGAAACATGGACAAAAACCAAATATGTATTTCTTATAAATCACAACATCACAGGGGAAAAAGAGCTTCTCTGTTAACAGCAGGCACTCAAGGACCAGGATGACAGAGACAAAATAGGTACCACCACCTTGTAGTTGTATCATGTGGAGATCTGACCTTGTTGGTCACCATGCAAGGGAAGAGAAAAAAACTAGAGAATCACACAAGTGTCTTTCACAGCCTTGGCCCAGAATAACATGTACCATTTCCTCCTCACAAAATGCTCATTGGCAAAAAGTAGTCATATGCCTTGCCTACCTGCAAGGAGGCTAAGAAATGGAAGGGAGTCAGTGGAAAACTGTGGACATCACTGTCTCTGCCACAGAGCCTGGGTAATGACCCTGCAAATTCACTTCAAGATGATCTTCACTAGTTCCCTATGATCAACAATTTCATATTGTACATCAAGATGCCTCTTTCATGTTATGAAACAAATCTACTGTTTAAAAAAATTGTGACAATTATTTCCAATTTGGCTTCTCACTTCTGAGAAATAAAGCACACCCATATCAGTAATGTCATATTTATGGAGAAAAGCTTTCAAATGGAATTACAGCCTAAAATGTTTTATCTCTTCAATTAGGAAAAAAAAAATAAAGATTATGTAAATGACTTAATTTTGTTAAAGAAAAAGAAAAAACTAACATTTTTATGTCAGCATTTTTTTCTATTTTGATTCTGTAAACTGTACTTGAATTTTATTTTAAATGTTCCCAAACCAAATGTGAAATATTAGGTTATTTTCAAATTGATTGGTAAGCAACCTTATTTTTCTTACATAATTTATTTAAAGTAAGTCTAACTGATTTTATTCATTAAATGAAAACATGTTTTATATTATAAATACTATTAAGGATTGAATAAAAATACTCTAGAGTAAAATCTTTAATAATACACTGATAAAAGATTTTATTTATTTAAAACCATTTCTTATTTACCATGAAAAGAGGTTTTTCAAAATTCCTACTGATTTTTAAAGATTATAGTGATAGAAATGGGTTGCTAAGAGAAAAAAAAATATATATATATTTAGAAATTGCTAGTATAGAAAAAATATTATTTTCTGAGCTGATATTAAGAAATCTGCGTTCTCAAACAGGTTCTGTCCCCCTTTCTCTTGTCAGTAAATCAAGGGTTTGCTGGAAGATTATTGGGGCACAAATAGAGGACCGTCACAGGAGCCTCTCATCAGACCATGTACTAGCAGTGTGAGGGCACTGAGAGCACTTCTTCAGGCCAAATCACACTACAACAGACTCAGAGAACAAGTTCTCTTCATTCTGCATCTTTCCCTCTTCCATATGCTTTTGAATGATTTTTTAAAGATTACATCATTAATTAGGATAAAAAGGTGAAGTAAAACCTACGAGAAGAGATAGTATAGGTGAGTAAATTTCAAAAGGAAAAAAATACATAAGAAAACAAAATACAATGAAATATGGAAAAAGGGACTTCACCACAAAAGACTGGTAACCCAAGATATGATTATTTGACATGGTATGAAGAGCATCATCAGAAATGCATTTGCTAGGCCCTAAAATGCTTAATAGTGGCTTAGCTAATTAATCAATGTGGAAAATTTGTAAAAACAAAAATCCAATGCCAACAGTGGATATATATTCCATCACAGTGTCAAAGTATTAACAGAAAACATTTACCTTAGTTCATAGATATTTTACGGGCAATTGTTAGGAATTATGGTTCTCACAAGAAACTCATCAGAATAATTCAAAATAAATTTCTCTGAAACCAAGCATATTTTTATATAGTATTTGTTAGCTATCTACTTATAACTCAATTCCATATTTTTTTGGCCCATTTTAATATAGGGTTATGAGTCTGTTTATTTTCAAGTTGTAGAAGCTTTTGCAAATCTAGGTATTAAGATTTTATCCATCAGATGCTTTGAAAGAGTTTTCTTTTAATTTGTAAAATATGTTTTGAGATTATATTTCTTCTGCAAATTTAAAGGATAAATGAAAATTTTTTCTTCATAGATTACCTTAAAAAAGTCTTTTGAACCACTAGATAATAAAAAGATTGTCTTATATCTCATTTATTTTTATATAAATATTTTATTCTATTAAGAATTTATTTTTGTGCATGTTATGAGGATGATTCTCTATTTTATTTTCTTCCAAATAGAGAACCAGTTGTATTGACACTGTTAATTATACAAACCATATATTTCCCACTGAATTGAAAAAGTGCATTTATCGTAATTTAAGTTTCTCTATATAATAACATCTACACCGGCACTCTTTGTTCCACTGATCTATGTATTTCTTTATTTTATGCCAATACCATACTGGTATGATCTGAGTAGCTCCATGTTATATTTTAATATCTTTAAAATAAGTTCTCAATCAGTTTTTAAGTAACTTTCAGCGTATCTCATATATCTAATCTTCTCTAAAACCTTATTAGTTTAGCCAATTCTGAACAAAATAGCCATTGGGATTCTAATTCAATTGCATTTAATGTATATGTTAATTATGGAAGTAATGATTGTTTATGATATTGCCTTCCATCTAATAGCATAGTCTGTTCTTTCACTTGTTCAGTTATAATGTTATTATTTTAAAATATTTTGCATCTTTATTAATAGCTTTCCGGTTAATTTCAAAAGACTTTTAAAGATTTTATCAATAATATGCTCAAGAACTGAGCCTGCGCCCTAGAGCCCGCGAGCCACAACTACTGAAGCCTGCATGCCTAGAGCCTGTGCTCTGCAACAGAAGCAGCCACGGCAATAAGAAGCCTGCGCACCGCAATGAAAAGCCTGCGCTCTGCAACTAGAGAAAAGCCCACGCGTAGCAATGAAGACCCAACGCAGCCAAAAATAAATAAATAAAACAAATAAATTTATTTAAAAAAAAAAAGTGAGTTTCCTTTTTTTTTTCTTCCTTTTACTGATGAGAAGTGGAAAAGGTTGTTGGAAAATAAGCAATGTCACTGACTCTTCTTCCAATCGATGTTTTTTATTCCCATGGGGGATAGTCTTGGATATCACACCATTTTTTAAATTAAGTATATTCCAATCAGAGAAAATCAGCCCTTTTGTTTATTCTTCAGTTTCCCTCCAGCAACGTTTTCTACTTCTCCTCAGTACAAAGAAAACATGAAACTATTCAAAGATAAAGAACCCAATCTGGAGGAAAATATAAATCAGTGAACAGAAGCTTATTCTTCACTTCTTTATTGCTATAGACTGAATGTTTGTGTCCTACCAAAACTGTATGTTGAAACCTAATCCCCAACGTGATGGTATTTGGAGGCAGGATCTTCAGGAAGTGATTAGGTCATGACGGCAGAGGCCTCATGAATTAGTGTCTTTATAAAAGAGGCCTCTGAAATCTTTCTTGTTCCCTTCTACTATGTGAGGACATAGCAAGAAGATGACCATCTATGAACCAGGAAGCGGGCTCTCACCAGATACCAGATCTGCAGGGGCCTTGATTTTGGACTTCCAAGCCTCCAAGAACTGTGAAAAACAAATTTTTTATTATCTATAAGCCACCAGATGATGGTATTTTTGTTATGGTAGTCCAAATTGACTAAGATGTTCATACTTTAAAATATACAGTAAGAACATGAATTAAATTTAATAAGATATCAAAACTGAGATATTAATACCCAGAATAGGCTAGAAAGGGGTATTTAAAATTGAAAAAACAAAGTGAGAACAAAACAACTTTACTGCAGAATTAATAATAAATTAGAAGCAGAATGATCAAAATATATGTGATTCAAAAGTTAACTGGCATAAATAAAAGTCTTGAGATAATCAACATAAATGCAGGATGGGCAAGACCAAGGTCATAAAGAAACTAAAGAGAAGATAATATACACGAAAGATAGATCAAGATGAACAAGATGAAGCAGAAAACCCAGCAAATGAACCAGAAGATATGTTTGATGTTATTACATGAACTTGAAATGAAAAAAAAGGGAATCTGCACCTTGAGGACCACATAGAAAAGTTTGAGACAGACTGCTCAGTCCTAGTTTAGCCATAGGATGTCAAGGATTAAGAAAGAATGATTCAAGCATTCAGATAGAGAAAGAAATTAACCTACATGGATGGAAAAATCAAGCAGGCCACAGATTTCTCCATAGAAATATGCAGTGCCAGAAAACAGTTGCACAACGTGGACAAGTATGATGCAAGAACGCAATATCCAGCCAAGCAGTTATTCAAGTAAAAAGGCAGCAGACAGATATTTTTAAACATGAAAAAAATCAGGATAAAAGAAAAGAAGCTTCAATGGCAAAACTCAATATTTAAGAGAGAAAGTTAAAAGCAATCATCCCTGAATTTATCTATTGACATTCGGAATTTAAAAACAAATTGCTAATTTTAATTCCAGGTCTTTTTAATGCTGCATTTGAATCTCATCAGATTCCCTTATTTTTCTATTGTTCCTATTAAAATTGCCATCTATGTCTACCTGTTTTCTGGCACTGAATGTTACTATGGAAAAATCAAAGGCCTTCCTGGTTTTCTTCCAGAGGTTCTGCTTATTCTTTCTCTCTCCCCTAAGTGTTCTTCTAGGTAAACTGCTTTTTCTGTCCGGAAACTTGCTGCAGAGTTAAAATGGCTGCACAGTGTGGTTAGCCAGAGAGCAGCCCCGAGTCATGTTTCAAGTTGCTTTGGCTTTCATATTGCAGGAAGGGATTCAGAAGTTTCTATATGTCCCTTGCTGCAGGATCACTCTATATGGCCTTCTCTAAGAGCTGTCTGTACCAGGGAAGCTAAGAGTAAGCTGTCACAGAATTCTGAGACACAGCAAACCCACTGCTGATTGGAAGTGCTGCTGTCTCTACTCCATCAGTCAACAGCTGGGTGATGTGCTTGCCTTCAGTTCTATCCTAAAACACCAACAGGGAGCCTCTCTTCTCCATGGGGCTCTAATTAGCGCTCTCCTGGTTTCTTGGGTAGGAAAAATCTAAGCCAATTAGTGCACTATTCCCTGCTCTTCTTTTGTAGGCAGTGGGGTCCCACAGGTTCTACTAGTGCAGGAATCATCCTTCCACTTATCTCATGGGCCATGTTCTGTTTAAAGATATCAGGATTCAGATCTCTTCTCCACCCTTTCTGCCACCTCAAGTCACTAAAATTTGGCGCAGCTTAGAGGGAAGCAAAGCCCTGTGCACACCCTCACCTCTCAGATTCCAGCATCAAACAGTTTTATGCTCATTCTCAAGCCCTATCTACCTTCTGCCCCACTCAGGAGAGGTAGTTAGATTGTAATGATGAGAGGAAAGAGTCAGAATGTGTATTCAGCCTGTGTGGCAGTCTTTGAAGATATGTACCATTCAGATGCATATCTCCTGCTGTGTAGACAGCCTCTGCTGCTGGATCTGCATCCAGATCCACCACTGTGTTTGCACGGAGGCCACACTTCCCACAGGCTCCTCCTAGCCAATGACCAAGGATGGTGGGGCAACCAAAGCAGGCCTGTGAAATTCAGGACACTTCTGAAGAGTATCTTCAGCTCAAGGACTCCTGGTTGTCCTGGCCAGTTCAAGACCCTTCTACCCAAACATCCTCCCTTCCCTCTCTCCCATCTCAGGTATCAGACCTGCATCTCCCCCTTAGAGGAGCAGTGGGAAGGATGAGGGTGAAACCCTGAAAACTGGTTACTTATCAAAATAAGAACAACAGCAATAACAAAGCTTACCTATTTTTATCCTGAAAGAGTCTTAAAAGTGAACGATAGCATATCTGGCAAGGTTAATATTCCCCTACCATCCCATTCTGTAAGTTTGGATATTTTATAAGAGTATAGGCAAAATGCATGAACTTTTGCTTGTGGCTAAGTGTGAAATAGGAATGGATAATTTTAAATAAAATAAGGTATAATTTTAAGCACTTTATACATATTAACTTACTTAAACTTCATAAAATTTTGAGATATTAAAATTATTTTCCCCATTTTATAGATGAAGAAAATGAGGCACAGAAAATGAGGTGAAGTAACTTTTTCAAGGCCACACATCCATGAAGGAGCAGAGCTGGGATTGAAACCCAGGCACTCTGGCTCCTCAGATGGCAAGATTTGTCATTATGACCTACTGTCTCTTCACATGTTTCATGAACTGAAGAGAACTGCAATCTCCCTATTGAGGTACAAATTAAGTACAAGCTATGTTCCCTTGCATTTAAGACTCAGTAAGCTCTCCCGGACTCACTATTCCTGCTCCACTTCTTCTTGCTCCTCTTCATGAACTTTAATTGTAGTCAAGGGACATTGGATTTTTCTGTTTATCACACCTAAGTCTCTCTTTTCATATATTCATGATATAATCTGTATTCTGGCTTTCCCCAGCAAGTACCATGGCCCTCAACACAGGTATAAGTATTTTTCACTCAATAATTATTTATTGATCACTTATCATATGCCCAGCACTTGGAAGACACTAAGCATACAATGGTAAAAATGACAGGCAAGTTCTTCATCCTCAAAGAACCTTATATTCTAGTGTCAGAGACTAGATGAATTAGATAAGTACAGATTTCAGACAATGTTATCAATAGAAACATAGGAGGGTGAAAGAGAGAGAGAGAGAGAGAGAGTAACTGGGGAAATAGCTTCTCTGATCAGATGACATCTTAGCTGAAATGTGAAGGATGGGAAGAGACTATCTGTGCAAACAGCCCAGGCGAGGGTTTTCTAAGAGAAAAGGAAAGCCATTAAAGGATCTTAAGCAGGATGATTGTTTGAGCTCTGGAAAAAAGAAGATGTTGGTATGGATGGGTGGTAGCAGTGATGACAAGAACTGTAGAGACTTAGTCAGGGACCAGATGGGTGATGCTAGTGGAGGCAAAGGAAGAATAAAAAGGATACCTCCTTAAGTTTGGGACTTGAGCAACTCAGAAGATGTTGGTGTGAGAAGCTGAATATATGGGAGAAAACTCCAAGACTGACATAAATTAGAAATTCTTAATCAACATCCAGTCAAAGATAACAAGTTGGTATGGTATAGAAGTCTGGAGCTCAGAGTCTGGCCCAAGAAGTGGTTCTGAGTCTTCCTACCATCAAGATGTGATCACTGGATTCTCTGAGCTCTCATAAACTTTGTGCCTTTCTTTTGCCATTTATCACATGACAGCTTTTGAAAAACATTCTGACACGCATGGAAATTTCTATTTGAGTCATGTTAAAATACACAGACAAATAAAAGATACGAAAGCTTTTCCTACCTAATCTTACAAATTACTCTTCATCCATAAGCACCCAGGAGGTAAGTGTTGTCCTTAGCCAGTTCTTTAACTGTTATATCTATCTACTAGATAAAGCTCAGTGTTGTCCATATTTATATTTCTTGTAGCTCCTAAGACAATGATTCATTCAGAAATTTTATTTAATAATGCTATTATCAACACAAATGAATATCTGACCCCCAAGTTTTTTTGTGAAATAGTTTTACTTATTTTTCTTATGGGGCACTTATCGTTAGATAAACGTCAGCCATTAATGTTACTCAAGAGAAAGAAATGACTAACAAGTACTAAAGATATCACACTGTACTTTGGGAAAAAGAAGTAAATACCATCCCTGCTAAAAAACTAACAGAGCCAAAAACCCCTTCCTGAAGTTATCTGATAACTGAAGAGCATCTGTAAAGGACATCAAAAGCAAGAAGCAAATGTTTATAGCAAATTTTGCAAATTCATAAATGGGATTAAATTATTGAATGACAAAATTCACTTAACATATTTAAAACATATTGTTATTTTTACAGACATACCTTAGGAAAATTTCCATATATTAAATCCATATACTTCATGTTAGCTGAATAGTAACACGCATTGAAATATTTTATCATCCTATACATAATTATGTAAATAAATAAAACCATTATTTTCCTTTCTCTGTTATTGTTTTTCATTTCTTTTCATGGTTATTTTTCTTTCTTTTCTTGTTTTTTTTTTTTTTTTTTGAAATGAAGGATATTTCAAAGTCATTCAAAAGGTTGTAGTGCTTTTAGGATTAATTGTATAATACAGTGCTGAAATTACAAATTGATTTTAAAGACTCTGCTAAAGTGTCTCTCTGTATTTTAAATTATCACTCAAGCTCTAGGACGAGAGATTGAAAAGGCGATAAAAACAACCTACTTACCCAATAGTTTATTACCTTTAAAAAAATTGCTGGTGTTTGATTTCAGCTGATGTTACATAATATGACTCCCATGAAGATTTATAGTCTTGACATACGAAAAAGGGCTGCTTAAGCTCAATGCAGTGCTGATGTTTTATATCAGTAACTGCTAAACGTATTTATCATCAATACCTATGGTGTGCCAAACAGCTGTACTTGGCCTCCTTGAAATATTCTGAACAGTTTTTATGGACCTATTAGCACTAATAATAATTTTCAACATGAATTGATAAAATAGAAACAGATTTCTGGCCATCATGACCTCTCCAGCAGGAATGGCTCTTCTTATCTGAATGCACCCCCCCCTTTCCAATTTAATCCCTTAAAACAAAAGTCTAAACGTCAGCATCTATCAGTACTGTTTCTCCACCAGCTGCTAATACTAATATATGTGAGGTGCTCCTTTGAATACAAAAATTTTATTTCCCCACACTGTGTTCTCAGCTCCTGTTACAGAGGGTCTGGCTGGATATTTGCTCACACAGTTACTTATATTCACTCTTTTTGAGACAGGAGAGAGTAGCCAGCACTGAGTTATTACCTAGTTACTGACAATAATGATGATGCCTTAAAACTATTAGTATATAAAAATCACAAAATTACATATATATGATAACATACATGTATTATCTCATTCTCTCAACCATCCTGTGAATGAGACACCATCATGTCTATTTTTGAAGAGAGAAAACTGTTCAGTGGGCCAAAGTTACCTCCCTCAAGTCAAACAACTGAAAAGTGGGAAAGCCGACTCCCACCCTGGCCTTTTGATTGCACATATTTTCACCACATAACACCCAATGTTCAGCCCAAGCTAGATTTATAACATTGACCAAGAGACTCAGAAGGTACATATGAAAAATTTGCAATAGACATTTGAGGGATTCATGTGATTAATAACATTTCAATTGCCTCAATAGGAGTACTAAAATTTCTCGGCAAGTTTGCAAAAGGATGGATTGGAATGGAATTTAGGAGAACTAGAAGGTTTATAAAGGAATCACAAAAGTGTCATGAAATGATATTTCTAGTGTTTTAAACTCAAAACATTTCTCCCCCACTGGACCCAAAAGCTAAAAGAAAGTATATTGAGAATTTGCATTTTGAAGTACACATACACTTACAGATACCTTCATGTCATACAAATATAGCACAGATCCTTTGATGTAAATTAATCTCATAGGCTAAAGCTGTGGCTTCCAGAGGTGATAAGAAAGTTTTAATTTATGTAGGAGAACTGATTTTCTCCCCAAACATATCACACCACTTACCCAATACAAAGAGTGCCCAAGTTATGTTGTACTCACTCTTACTGACTTTTCATTACATCCCTTGAAAAGTCCCAGGAGTATGTAAGGAGCAAATATCTTATTTAGAAAAAACATACCATAAGCAGAAGTAGTTATTGTCTCTTAGTAAATGTGGAGGGTTTTCTCACTTTTTCACGTTCTTCACTTTACATATTTTGCATTAAGTTTTATTGTATCTCAGAGAGGAAAGAGCATTATGATGTTAAAACAGCAAAAGCCACATAAAGTATTGCAAACTTAAAGATACATAATATTAAAAATAAGGGAAAGTTAATTCACAAAAATGTCTTTTCATTTCTTTTAGTACTTTCCACTAAAAGTAGAAAGATCAGTGAACAGATCTGCAAGTAATACCGGAAAATAGAAGAATGTGTGGCTGGATCTGCTTCAGTAAAATCTTTGATGATAACTAAACATCAATCCATGTAACTAAGCAGACTGACAGTCTGGAGTTTGTAAATAGAAGATAAAACTCAAAAACATGTCTCTGAGTTGGAATCTTATTCAGGAAGAATCAGTGCAGCATAAAGATTTAAAAGATTAGATGTAAGAACAATCTCTTTTTCTTATAAGAGATGAATCCAGCAATTTCAAGAATGTGCTGGCCTTAAAAAGTATTAATGTGCTGAAGTTACCAAAGCTGAGGCTTGATCAGACAGATATAAAAGTTTGTTATAAAAGTTTGGCTTTTTCTGGTGAAGGAAGCATATTTGCATATATATGTATAGGTAAATATAAACATGTGATATATATATATGTATATATTGTATATGAATATTAAGAGATAACAGCGCTTGTTTCAAATTAAAGAACCAGCATTGGCTGCATATTTCATATAAAATTATTTTAGAATAATGTATGCTATTCTGATATTTATATATGTATACACATTTATACATGTGTTCTGATATATATATATATATATATATACACATATACATATATATATATATATACGTATATATGGAGAGAGAGAGAGAGAACGACGTATTTACCATAATCTCTTATGTAAACTTGGGTGCTTTTGTATATGACATCTCTTTGTGACACCTACATTTTATCACTCAGCATTCTCAGAAAAAAATGAATGTCATTTGGAGGTTCTTTCTTAACTCTCCTTTTTCCTATGCTGAAATGGTTTATCATATTGCTATGAATTTGGTTTTTCGCCTCCATCTTAGTTATATAACCTATCTCTCTAGGAAAAATATTTTTCACAACGGTGGCTAACCTATTAAAATTGTGAGAATGAATATATTTTAAGAATATTCACCATAGAATGACTAAATTTGGGGGAAGGGGGGAAATTTGGCTAACAGAGTTAAGATGCCTATTGAGCTATCTCTTCTGAATTTTCTTGTGTCTTAAACCCTTTTGGTTTTACATGGGCATCAGATTAGCCACTGTAAAGTGTGATTTCATTTATAGTCATATCACAGAATAAGATTACTTTCATTGACTATGAGATTAGAGCCTTCCCCATAAATGTGTATTTTATAGCTACTGTTGGGTGTAAGCAATCATAGCTTAAAACTGGAAGCAAACACATAAAAATCATACAGTTGATACAGGCTAGAGGCTCTTAGGTAAGTCACTCTTCATTTGCCCGAGTCACGATAAGTAGTGTTAACACTCTTGTTATTCATCAATAAAACAAGAAGGATGAAAGGAATGGGAGGGCACTGAGTGTGATAAATGCTAAATAAAATGTTTGGAAAAAGTGAATGTAGCAGTCAGGTAGAGATTAAAATACAACATATCCTTGGGTCACTCAGTTAAAAGGCTGAGTACATTCATCAGGGAATTCTATGATGTTTGGCAAACATGTTAATTATAGACATAAGGGAATCCTGACACAGGTAATATAAACACCCAGCCTTTATCATATATCATCACCAAGTATTATAAACTATGCCAAGGAAAACCATGTTTCTTTTTCAACATAAAAAATGTGTGAAATTTGGGGTCATGGTACCAGCCCGAAGTGAAGAATTGTTAACCTCGTTGTACTCTTGTCAAGCACAGCTTGCAATAAATATTGAGATGAAAAGTTCAATCAAGAAAATATATTTTTATTCATATGCTGAACTATCTAAGAAAAGTAATACAGCTGGTATCTCCAATAAACAAAGAAGCAGGACACTGTCAAAAATGCAATATTATTTCTTTTAGAATTTAGCTAACAAAATATGCAACATTGTTTTAGACAAAGGAAAATATGAATATAGTGGGTGCATATATGGACTTGCAACATATAACACATTCTACTTAGTGAACACTAATATAATATGATGGTCTCAATACTATATACTCACCAACAGAAATCTATACTACATGCAGGCCACCCACCAACATTTTTGCCTGCCCGTTTCAAAATAATCCAACCTCAGTAGAAGTGAAAAGAGAATAGAAAAAAAAAAAAAGTAACCACAGGGTTCCTTTCTGGTACACTTTATAAGGTGAGCAGGAGGACGTTACTAAAACTTTAAGTAAGTTAAAGCCACATAGCATGACCATTAACTATTAGAAAGTATTAACAAGCAACAAATCATCCCAATACATTGCAAAGTGTGGGTGTCGTGTAGACCATGATAAAACAAACAAGAACTCACACATAAATAAGACCCATAAAGAATGGCCAACAGGCTGACAAATTACATATGAAATTTAGATTTAAATATAACCTCAGCCATAAGTCTGATTTTGCACTTCTATCCAACAATGGAGAGTCGAGCATTTCAACTTTAGATACAAAAGCTACATCTTTAAAATGGTAGCACTGCATAGAGGCAGGTTTGCTGGAAAGCTATTAAAACTTGAGTGTCCTTCACTTTACCAGTCCCTTCCAGGATGCTGAAGGTTATGTGGTTTTGCAAAATATTCTAAAGTTAAACATTTTGGCTGAATTTTGTTAAGAAATATGTTTTCTTCTACTCCAACTTTCCATTTCCATCCCCTCGTTTTGGGTGACAATAGAATAGCCAAGGGCATTTTTGAAATTCAGCTAAAGGAAAATTATTTGGAGAAACATTAGTTTAGACTTACTGGAGTGTAGTTTAGGGATTTGCAGCAATTTCTGTGTAGAGTTAAGTTGCTGCTGCCACAGAATAGCTCCCACAGTCCTACCAAACACTGACAGAGCCAAAGGCAATACCATGATATGAACACATCTTTGAAGGCTTAGGACTGGAAGTATATGGATAGCAGAAGAGGAAAAAAGAGAGAGAGAGGGAGGGAGGAAAGGAGGGAGGGAGGGAGGAAAGGAGGGAGGGAGGGAGGAAAGGAGGGAGGGAGGGAGGAAGGAAGGGAGGGATAGAGCCAGAAACTAACCTTTGGATAGTTTTCCAATCACCAAACATGCAAAGTTATAAGTGAAGGATTTACTTCTCATCAATGCCTAGACAAAATATAAGTTCTCTCCTATCAGGAAAGAAATACACTCCATAATGCAGCATATAAACTGTAAGTGCACCAAACACTTTATTTCTTTAAGGAAATTATAATACATTAGAATTTTATCAGAAATTCTGTTTGTAGAACATAAGCCTGGCAGTATTCCTTCAGCTTCTATGTTTGTGAGTCAAATCACCTGCTTTCTGCATGCCAACATACTGGATCATGTTTAAGTACGTCTGACTCATGGTGGCCCAATGAAGTCCGAAGGTTCCAGATGAAAAGCTATACAAAATTGCTACAGATGCATCTTGAACACTTGTATACAAAATTGCTGCATCTGTATACAAGTGTTCAGTGACAAAATTCCTTACATGTTCATTGATCTAGCAATGTATATAGTATCAGAGTTTTGAGCTACGGTATTACATAGCTCAAGATTCCTGATTTGGACACAAATGAAGGTAACTCTTAATCATCCTTAAATTTATTTATGAAAACAACTAAGAAAATTCTGATTAAAACTTCATAGAATATGAAGCAAAATGATAAAATGAGCAAGAAAAGCAACAGAATTTATTCTGAAACCTTATAGCCGATGCATGAAAGTTGATAGTTTATTTGAAAATAAACCTAAAATTTTACTTGACATCACTTCACATTACTTGTGAGGCTGAAACTTTTCAGATCCATCAATTAAAAAAAAAACAACCCAGTAATTTCCATCAACTATTTTAGAAGACAGACTGAATTATTGCTCTACATAAAGAAATTACAAAATCACTGTCATATGAAGAAGCTATTAAAAGATTATGCAGGGGCTTCCCTGGTGGTGCAGTGGTTGAGAGTCCGCCTGCTGATGCGGGGGACACGGGTTCGTGCTCCGGTCTGGGAGGATCCCACATGCCGTGGAGCGGCTGGGCCCATGAGCCATGGCCGCTGGACCTGCGCGTCTGGAGCCTGTGCTCCGCAATGGGAGAGGCTGCGGCAGTGAGAGGCCCGCGTATGGCAAAAAAAAAAAAAAAAAAAAAGATTATGCAGGGTATTCCCTACAAAAAAATTTCAGGATAAAAAGTATTATAGACATTGGTCAGGCAGTTAATTAATAAAAATACTACATTTTTATATGGATTTTGAAGTGTTACATTTGTTAGCTTTTAAAAAATTTTACTTCTTGTTATATCTATTCTTATTCTAAATAGTTACTTCTGAATCTAATTTTGGTTTTAATGCTGTGTTATTTTTCATAAGGAAGGCTCCTAAAATTTTATAATTTAGGTTTCACGTGTCATAAAAATTAGATTCACACCCACAGGCCCCTGGCTTTGACAGTATAAGAGCTGGGTTCAATTTTCAATTCAGCAATTTCCAGGAGAGGTGATATTAAGCTATTACTTAGGATAATAAGAATACCTCTGTCACAGATTGTTATAAAAATTAAGTGAAATACACATATTGTAGTGTAATGTAATGTGTCAAACTCTATAATGGAAAGATGTTACTTTTACTATCATGCAGTTGAATTCTCTTTTAAAATGATGATTGTTTCTGTTTTCATGGGACATGAAATGGCATCTATAGTAAGGGACAATCAAGAAAAACTGACCTAAACCACATGATTTAACTTAAGTATATGGAAGACTTTCCCAACAGTGGAAAATTTTAAATGTAGCCATGAGCTACTATGGGAAATGATCAGGCTATCATATAATCCCTTGAAATTAAATCTTTCTGAAGGGTCAATGTAAATGGTTCAAATTCTTCATGAAATAGTCTGAAATTTCACTGAAAAAGGGTAGTGACTTATTTTAAGGACATTCATGTATTTTTTCTTACTAAAAAAGTAATACAAGGCCTTTTTGGGAAATTATAAAATAATAAAAGACAAGATCACTATCATCTACAAGCTGGTGATTTTAACTTCTCTAATGAGAAAACATATATACATTAATAACTCTTGAAATGTAAGTTAAAAATCAACTCTCGGGGCTTCCCTGGTGGCTCAGTGGTTAAGAATCCGCCTGCCAATGCAGGGGACACGGGTTCAAGCCCTGATCCGGGAAGATCCCACATGCCGCGGAGCAACTAAGCCCACGTTCTGCAACTACTGAATCGCGCACCCCTAGAGCCCACGTACCACAAACTACTGAAGTTTACGTGCCTAGAGCCCGTGCTCCGCAACAAGCCAAGCCACTGCAGTGAGAAGCCTGTGCACCACAACAAAGAGTAGCCCCTGCTCGCAGCAACTAGAGAACGCCTGTGCGCAGCAACGAAGACCCAACGCAGCCAAAAATTAATTAATTAAAAAAATCAACTCATGATCTCACCAACAAAATACCAGTCGTACATACTTCCTCATTATAGTCAGTACCTCCTCTGGTATCTGTATCTCAATTCCTCAAGTGTCATCCACCTCATGTCTCATTATTGCCCAATTCTATTCCTTTATTCTATTCTCTTCATCTGCTTTCCATCACCAACATATTTTAATTTTTGCTTTTAGGTCATTTGTTTTGAAACTCTCACCTTGTGTGTGTTTCCTAAATGTGGAAGATCTAATAAATGAAAATACAATTTTATATTTATATCTGTTGTCACATAACTTGGTCATTGTTTTATACCATCTTATGTATGATATTCATTTTCCAACTAGCCTGTAACATTATTTCAGATAGTGTATAAAACAGTATTAGATTTACCTACAACTAACACTGAAATCGAAATTCACAATGGCCCTAACAAGAAGCCCTGTTTTGCACACATATGAATTCTGGGGGGTGAGGGGACTGGAATAATGACTCTACTCCTACAAAGTCCTCAGGGACCCAGCTCCTAAAGCTGCTACATTACCCAGCGCCAGGGGCACTATGCATAAAGGCTACATGGTGAATTGTTGCCCAATGGAGTTGTGCTACAATGCAACTCTTTGGGGTTTCTCCAGCCACTGCTCTAACATTCTTAGGGGTGGCCTCATGCTTCTGGTCCAAGATGGCCTATACCCATGCTTCTGGCAGCAAAATGAGAGAAAAGAAAAGGAGGACAAAGACTATATTCATCTCTTAGAAAATTTTCCCCAGAAGCTGCCACAGAACTTGTCTTTCAGCCCAATGGCTAGAGTATATGACTTCCACATGCCCACAGCCATCTGGAAGGGGAGCTGGGAATTGCATTCTGTGTGTGGCAAGCTCTGGGTAACTATAGGGGGAGAGAAATGGGAGCAAATAAGAAAATGAAAATGAAATGAAGTTGCCATTGTGAGGATGAAAACAAAGGAAAAGAGATTTCAGAACTGGGAGTGTTTTGCCCTATTTTTCTTAGACTATATATGAATATATAGGCTTATTGGAAATTTAAACTTTTGTGTGAAATACACAAGTGCACAGTAAACAGAAAACATAAATTTGTTTTCTTCTGAAGCAATACAGAAATATAAGACATTCCTAATTTTTCAGTAATATAAAGGTGTTTTTACAAAGTAGAAGATATAACACTGAGGGAGAATGCACATTTTTTTTTTAGTTTCCAATACGTCAATTATATTGTATTATGGCCTAAGTGCTTAACACATACCAGGTACTACCTGCAAATCAAGGACTTCTAAATGTATTGTGATTAAAAATGTGTATTTCTTCAGTGTATCAACTATGCAAACTTTTCTTGGAAGGTGGCAGTGGGAAGAGAAAAAGGGCAGTAAAGCGTGAAAGGATGAGACCTCATGAATAGTTTTCATTGAAAGAGAGGCTTCTGAAAAGTGCTGGAGTGTCACAGACTTTACATCTTACAGCTGGTGTGCAAAACGCTCTCTTCATTTTCTTCACTAGAACTGGCATAAACACTACTGTACTGAAATGACATACCCAAGAGGACACTAAACAAGATGTGTCCAGAGATGTTCTGAAGCTAACCTTCAAAACTAGAGTATAAAATGGTGTATGCAAGTTTAAATATTTCAAGGGAAAAAGGAAGGAAAGAATATGAATATAATTTTCTTTGACTTTGAGGAATAAAGCATTCTTTTCTTTCCACTCTGCTTCTCTCTTCGATTCTCTGAGAAAGGGGTTAAATCTAAAACTGGAGTTGGAAAGGAATCTCAGCGACGTTTTACCAGCAAGTGGCCCCACGTGCACCTGTGAGACACCTTTCCTGGGGCTGCAGACGCAAGAGGGATGTGTTCATTGCAGCTTAGAACAGATGGAACCAGTACAAGCAAAAAGTAATTTCTTATATAAAGTCAATGAATCTAAACCTGTCTGATGTTGCCCAAGGATAATTTGAAATAGACTCAGATAGTTCCAAACCACAATATTTGGGCTTTAGCATGATCTTGTCTGGTAACGATTTAAATTTGATAACAGGCCAGATTTCCAATTTTTTTATCCCCTCTTTCCCCAAATTGATGTAGAGAGCTATGAATTTATCATGCACCAAAATCATTTAATATTTGTGTCCTACCATTTTACAGATAGATCATATTTTCAAGAAAAAGAAAAACTAATTTCATGTTCATATTTTCCATTTGTTGAACCCATAACAAATATTTAACTTTCTGATGGTTAACTTTCTACAAGCTTGTTTCAGTTAGCAGAAAGAAATGTGACTCTATCCGTGGCTCACAAAAGCCCCATGTGTGGTACAACACAATTTTGGGAAGAGACAGATGGAAAGAGTTTATTCTCAGTGTGAAAAGCTATAATTTATTCCTTGGTAAATAAATAAATTAAAGACCATTTACATTTGAATTTGCCCAGAAACAAATGTGAAGGGCCTTCTCTAGTATACGATGGTAGTTAGAGCATTCTTTTATATAAACAAGGTTTGAGCCACCATTGGCATTGGAATTTGGTGAATAATAAACAGTGGAGGGGCCTGATTCCTACTACTAGCCATTGGGAGCCTGCAACAAACTAGTAAATGTGTTCTAGAGCCATGTGCCTGGCTCTGGTAAAATAGTTAATATGACATTCACATTGACACAAATAGAGGATGACAGGCATTTTACTCTCAATGTCATTATGCTATGTGAAAAGAGATCATGGGATTGGTGAATACAAGACTTCCCAACTTTATTATGACGAATTTTATTTCTCCAATATTTTAATCAAATTTTCGCGTGACATGGTTTCAAATCTCCCCAACGTCCTAGTCATTTCTGAATAAATGACGGTCTATATCTCCCTCAAAGTATAATACCCCAATTGAGCATCATGAGTTGAGCATGATCTGACCACTGCAGAATAGTGGGTCTAATACCAGACTTTATCTAGATTTTATTTTTTTATCAACACAGATATCATGGTAACTATTTGTAGAAAACTAAAGCAATAATAACAACAACAATAAAAAATGAAAGGGAGAAAAACACACGACCATTTGAACTCACCAGACCACAAGCCCCACCTGAGATAGGAATGATGTCTGGTGTTCTACTACTTCCCCAACACCTATATTCTGACTATGAGATAGTGCTCAATAAGTGTTTGCTGATTGAATTATACTGTAGGATAATGGATTTGGACCAAACTCATTACCAGAACTATCCAGATAAAATCAGAATTAGTGGTGATCCGTGAAGAAACAGGCTTTCCAAGACAGTGGAAAGATGAAGGCTGAGAAATTATTCAAAACACCAGATATGTATACCTTCTCAAGTAAGCATATGGTTGTGCTAACACTGAGTGTGGTGGAAGAGCCAGGAAAATCCAGTGATTGTAAACATTCCCTGAAATAGACACACCTGGTTTTCTAACGTAGGCTCTCCAAATGGCCAGTATAAAGGGATGAAAAGTGAACGCTTCAGATCTGGCAGTTGTAACTCATGGTCATTACTTCTGTGAATCAAGAGAAGCTCAGGTGAGCTTTGTCCTATGAATTCCTGCTCTGTGTGAACTTATTACTTCCTATAAGAATTTACATCTTATCTAATTGTTTGGAACTTCATTTACCTTTATACTTTGTGTGTGTGTGTTAGGGAGGGTTTCTTCCTAATCACCTAGAACTCACCAGAATTCAAGCAGCTATAAATTTAAAAACCAACCATATTAATAGGCATCAACATTCCCTATAAATAAGTGTATAATATTTTGCCTCCAAAAACATTAAATGAGATGGAAAAAAAAGCTTAAATGTAAGTAATGAAAAATAAAATGTAATTATATGAGGCAAGAATAAGGAAATCAGGATTTGTAGTTGTGCTGACAGAATGCCATACGAGATCAAAAGGTCTTTTGGTATATATATATATATGGACAAAACTCTAACAATTATCAATACCTACAGGTAACTGATAGATGATAGCTAGCTAGCTAGGTAGACAGATATACAGGCAGACACACATGCATTCCAAACTACGAAAGGTTAAGTACACAGGATTTCAATATCACATATACAAGTAGACGCTGGGGTTTTCATGAACAAGTAAGGATGAGAGCCAACACTACAGATCTTTACAAGGTAAGAAGCAGGAACAAAGAAACCCAAGTTTATCCACAAATCCAGGAACCAGAAAGGAGTTGTCTCTTCCATGAAAAGATAACCAGAGTTAGTGAACTAGAAAAAAAATTTTGCACCTTGGCCTGGAAATACAACACAGATATAGGCCACATACTCTGGGCCATGAGTTGATAAAGAATACCTACCTTGTACAAAAAGTGTGAAACATGAATTCGCACTTACTCATAAGGCAGAGAAACCTGTGTCAAGAAACAAACAAAAGAATTGGTCAATTAAACCTGTAGGGATATGACAGAAATAAACAATATATAGACATAGGCTGTTTAAATTTCAAAATCATATGTATGGAGTGGAGGTAACCAATTCACAAAAAGAAATGAAAACAATGATCAATAAAAATCCAGGAAAAATATAGTGTAAGATGATAGGATTATAATCAAATATATTAGCAATTATAATCAATAAAAATCAATTAAACACATTCATTGAAGTAGAGATTCTGAGATTTGATTATCTGCAATATCACTATATTTACTAAAGACAAGTTTAAAACATAATGACAAAGAAATATTCACTTAAATAATGAGGGGAAAAAACAGGCAAATATTTATCAAAATAATGCTTGATAAAGCTATTAATAAAACACAAAAATGATTAATAGGGAGAAAAGGTGACATTATTCACTGATAAAAGAAACAACGGCCTATGATGATGTAACAATCATAAGTATGAATGTTTCTAAAAATATAGCCTCATACTCTTCAAGGCAAAAATAAAACAGAGAAATTGAAAAATCCATAATACCTTAGGAGATTTTCATATACTCAGCTCAGAAACTGATAGATCAAACACCTAGAATATTAGCAAGAATGTAGATTTAAACAGCACAATCAACAACCTTGATCTAATATAGAAATATGCAAGCAACAGATACAGAATATGTTACTTTTTATTGATGTATAGTTAATTTACAATATTATATAGTTTCAGGCATACAACATAGTGATTCTATATTTTTACAGATTACCATATGAAGTTATTATAATATTACTGACTATATTCCATGTACTGTGCATTACCTCCCTGTGACTTATTTATTTTATAACTGGTACTTTGTACCTCTTAATCCTATTCAACATTTTGACCATCCTCCTAACTTCTACTCTCTGGCAACCACTAGTTCTTCCTCTGTACCTGTGAGTCTGTTTCTGTTTTATTTCTTCATTTGTTTTATTTTTTAGATTCCAGATATAAGTGAAAACATACACTATTTGTCTTTCTCTGTCTGACTTATTTCACTCAGCATAATACCCTCCAGACTGGCAAGACTTCATTCTTTCTTATGATTGAGTAATATTCCATTGGATACATACATCACATCTTCTTTATCTATTCATCTGTCCATGGACACTTAGATTACTTCCATATCTTGGCTATTGTAAATGACAGTGCAATGAACATAGGAATGCATATATATTTTCAAATTAAGTGTTTTTGTTTTTTTCTTTTTTGGATAAATACCCAGTAGGGGAATTTCTGGATCATATGATAGTCCACTTTTATTATTTGAGGAACCTCCATATTGTTTTGTACAGTGGCTGCACCAACAGTGCACAAGGGTTGCCTTTTCTCCATATCCTCACCAACACTTGTTATTTCTTGTCTTTTTGATAATAGCCATTCTGACAGGTGTGAAGTGATATCTCACTGTGGTTTTGATTTTCATTTTCCTGATACAGGTTGAAAATCTTTTCATGTATCTGTTGGCCATCTGTGTATCTTCTTTGGAAAAATGTTTATTCAGGTCCTCTGCCCATTTTTTCATCAGATTGTTTGCTTTTTTGATATTGAGTTGTATGAGTTCTTTATATATTTTGGGTATTAACCTCTTATCAGACATATCATCTGCAAATATCTTTTCCCATTCAATAGGTTTCTTTCTTATTTTGTCAATGATTTCCTCTCTGTATAAAAGCTTTTTAGTTTGATGTGATCATGCTGGTTTATTTTTGAGTTTATTTTTTTTTTACATAGTGTGAAAATTAGTCTAGTTTCATTCTTTTACAAGTAGCTGTCCAGTTTTCCCAACACTACTTACTGAAGAAACTCTTTTCCCCATTGTATATTCTTGCTTCCTTTGTTGTAGATTAATTGACCACATAAGTGTGGGTTTACTTCTGGGCTCTCTATTCTGTTCCACTGATCTATATATCTGTGTTTGTACCAGTAACACACAGTTTTGATTACTATACCTTTATAGTATAGTTTGAAATCAGGGAGCATAATGCCTCCAGCTTTGTTTTTCTTTCTTCAGATTGCTTTGTCTATATTTGGGGCCTTTTGTGGTTCCATACAAATTTTAGGATTATTTTTTCTAGTTGTGTGAAAAATGCCTTTGGTGTTTTGATACGGATTGCATTGAATCTGTAGATTGCTTTGGGTAGTATGAATATCTTTACAATATTAATTCTTCCAATCCATGAACATGGAATATCTTTCCATTTATTTGTGTCACCTTCAATTTCTACAATCAATGTCTTATAGTTTTCATAGTACAGGTCTTTCACTTCCTTGGTTAAATTTATTTCTATATATTTTATTTTTTGATACAATTGTAAATGAGATTTTCTCTTTGATTTCTCTTTCTATAAACATTATTAGTGTGTAGAAATGCAGCAGATTTCTCATTTGTATCTAGCAAATTTACTGAATTTATTGTTTCTAATTTTTATTTTGGTGGAGTCTTTAGCATTTTCTATATATAGTACCGTGTCATCTGAAAATAGTGACAGTTTTACTACTTCCCTTCCAATTTGGATGCCTTATATTTCTTTTTCTTATCTTATTCCTGTGGCTAGGACCTCCAATATTATGTTGAATGAAAAGTAGCAAGAGTGGGCATTCTTGCCTTGTTCCTGATTTTAGAAGAAAAGGTTTTAGCTTTTTACCTTTCAGTATGATGTTAGTTGTAGGGCTGTCATAAATGGCCTTTATAACGTTGATATATGTTCCCTCTCTACTAACTTTGTTGAGAGTTTTTATCATGAATGAATGTTGCCAAATGCTTTTTCTGCATCTATTGAGATAATCATGTGATTTTTTTTTAATTAATTAATAATTTTTTGCGGTACGCAGGCCTCTCACTGTTGTGGCCTCTCCCATTGCGGAGCACAGGCTCTGGACGCGCAGGCTCAGCAGCCGTGGCTCATGGGCCCAGCCACTCCGCGGCATGTGGGATCTTCCCGGACTGGCACACGAACCCATGTCTCCTGCATTGGCAGGCGGACTCTCAACCACTGCACCACCAGGGAAGCCCTAATCATGTGATTTTTATCCTTTGTTTTGTTAATGTGATGTATCACATTTATTTATTTGCAAATATTGAACCATCCTTGAATCTCTGGAATAAATACCACTTAATCATGATTTATGATCCTTTAAGTGTATCTTGGATTTGATTTGCTAATGCTTTGTTGAAGATTTTTGCATTTATGCTCATCAGAAATACTGCCCTATAATTTTCCTTTTTATTGTGTCTTTGATTTTGGTATCAGAGTAATTCTGGCCTCATAGAATGAGTCTGAAATGTTCCCTACTCTTCAATTTTTTGGAACAGTTTGTAAAGGATACATATTAACCCTTTAATATTTGGTAGAATTCCCCTGTGAAGCTGTCTGATCCTGGACTTTTGTTTGTTGGGAGTTTTTGATTATTGATTTAATTACATTACTTGTAATCAGTATGTTCAGATTTTCTGTTCTTTCCTGTTTCAGTCTTGGAATATTGTATGTTTCTAGGAATTTAGTCATTTCTTCTAGGTTGTCCACTTTGTTGACATACAATTGTTTGTAAAATTCTCTTATGATTGTCTGTATTTTATGATATTGGTTATAAATACTCTTTCGTTTCTAATTTTATTAATTTGGGCCCTGTTTTTTTTTTTTTTTCCTTGATGAGTCTGACTAAAGGTTTATCAATTTTGTTTATCTTTTAAAAAAACAGCTCTTAGTTTCATTGATCTTTTCAATTTGGGGGAGGGTGTCTCTATTTCATTTATTTCCACTCTGATCTTTATTATTTCCTTCCTTCTTCTAACTTTGGGCCTTGTTCGTTCTTCTTTTTCTAATTCCTTTATGTGTAAAGTTAGGTTATCTGAAACTTTTTTTTATTTCTAAGGTAGGCCTGTATCACTATATACATTCTTCTTAGGACTGCTCTTGTTGCTTCCCATAGATTTTGGAAAATTCTGTTTCTAATTTCATTCATCTCAATTTTTAAATTTCCTCTTTAATTTCTTCATTGACCCATTGGTTTTTTAGCAGCATGTGTTTGGTCTCCACATGTCTTGTGTTTTTTCCAGTTTTCTTCCTATAATTGATTTCTAGTTTCATACTGTTGTTGTTGGTACAGATGCCTGATATGATTTCAATCCTCTTAAATTTATTGAGACTTGTTCTGTGACCTAGCATGTGATATATCTTGGAGAAGGTTCCACGTGCACTTGAAAAGAATGTGTATTCTACTGTTTTTGGTTGGTATGTTCTATAGCTGTCTATTAAGTCCATCTGATCTAATGTGTTAAGACTAATGTTTCCTTACTGATTTTATGTCTGGAGATCTATTCATTGACACAAGTAAAAGTCCCCTACTATTAATTTATCACTGTCAATTTCTCCCTTTATGTCTGATAATATTTGCTTTACATATTTAGGTGCTCTTATGTTAGATGCATGTACGTTTACAAATGTTATATCCTCTTCTTCGACTGATCCCTTTATTATTATGGAATTCCCTTCTTTGTCTTTTGTTATAGTCTTTGTTCCAAAGTCTATTTTTTCTGATATGAGTAAGTTCCCCAGCTTTCTTTTTGTTTCCATTTGCATGGAATATCCTTTTCCATTCCTTCATTTTCAGTCTGTGTATGTCTTTAGCTCTGAAGTGAGTCTCTTATAGGTAGCATATAGATGGGTCTTTTTTAAAAAAAAAATCCATTCAGCCACACTCTGTCCTTTGGTTGGGGCTTTTAGTCCATTTACATTTAAAGTGATTATTGAAAGGTATATACTTATTGCCATTTTATTATTTTTGCACATGTATGCAAACTGCATGTGCCTGCCTTGGGTGGAAGGGTGGAAGCTGAAGCAAGCATGGGCTAGGGCTTTTTTCAGGCTGTGCCAGGGCCAGCACCTTGGCAAGGCGGGCTGAATACAGAGCTCGGCACATACCAGAGCACGGCTGCCACTTTGGTGGGGGTTGGGCAGGGCTGGAACCTGGGTGGGCCAGGACCTCTCCTGGGGTATGCTAGAAGCTGCCACTTTGGCAGGGAGGTGGGGGGAGTGACTGGAGCCAGAACCCTTCCCAGGCCAGGGCTTCTCCTGGGGCATACCAGGGGCCACCACTTTGGAGGCGTGGTTGCAGCCACAGCCGAGTGTGGGATGGGGGAGGGGTACTGATGTGCCTTAGCAGGACATCTGGCGCTCCAGGCACTTTTTGACCTGCTGCCTCTGTGCTAGGACTTGGAATGAGCAAATTCAGGTGCATGAGATTTTAAAAGCAGAGTCTTAATTTCCTACAGCCCTCTGACTCTCCAAGTCATAATAAGCCCTGCTATATTTGAAAACCAATTAAGGGGGCTCCTTTTCCCAGTGCTGGTTCTGAGGGTTGGGGTGTCTAATGTGGGATTCAAATCCCTCACTCCTTAGGGAGGACGTCTGAGTTTGTGATATCCCCTTCCTCTTTTGGGCCCACCTGGGGTGTGGGTCCTGACTAGATCACTTGTCTTCCCCTCCCATGCATCTCAGTGCTTTTTTTTTTTTTTACTTCATTATATCCTTAATAGTAGAAAAGCTGTTCTGCTAGTCCTTAGGTCATTCTCAGAGAAAGTTGTTCTACATGAGGTTGTAGTTTTGGTGCGTTCATGGGAGGAGGTGAGCTTAGGATCTCCCTACTCGGCCATGTTGATCCCACTTCTCCCAAAATACACTTACTTTGAAGTACATATGAGTTATTTCAGAAACTGATCATGTAGCAGCAAAACAAGGAAGCCTCAATTAACTCTAAATATCAATATGAAAATCATATTGATAATAATAGGGCCTTGGGCTTCCCTGGTGGCGCAGTGGTTGAGAGTCCGCCTGCCGACGCAGGGGACACGGGTTCGCGCCCTGGTTCGGGAAGATCCCACATGCCGCGGAGCGGCTGGGCCCGTGAGCCATGGCCGCTGAGCCTGCGCGTCCAGAGCCTGTGCTCCGCAATGGGAGAGGCCACAACAGTGAGAGGCCCGCGTACCGCAAAAAAAAAAAAAATAATAGGGCCTTGCAGATTCTTTTAAGGGAAGCCATTGAGGTTTTTTTTTAGCAGAGGAGTAACATGATCGTTCTTAAGTTTTAAGGGTCATTGTGCTGCTGTATTGAAAAGAAATGGTAAGATTGAAGAAGAGTCACAGATGAAAGCAAAAAAGCCAGATTTCTTGATGTATAGATGATTAAAGAATCCAGAAACAAAATTAGTGCAACAAAACAGTGGAAAAACTATTCATGAAAGAAATATTCACTTCATAGGAATTAGGTTGAAATATCCATTACATAGAAATACAAGTTCTATGTAGAAGAAAATTATAGTCCTGCTCTAGAGTTAATGCATAATAGAAATGTAATATATGCAGGTTTTCTGAATTATTTTCTAGTTTTAAGAAAAACAAATTTAAGAGAGTTGGAAAAAAGCCAAGAAACCCCACCATTGTGTTAAGCCCTGATGAATCAAATTGGCTGGTAGCTTCTGTCACCACTCTCTCACAATCTTTGAAATTGATTGCTATATGAAATTAGGCTCCTTGGGGTCTTGGATCTCACAATGGCTTCAGAAAAAAAAATGACTCACTGTTTACTTACCAACATGAGTTAATTTATCAAAAAGAAGGTCACTTAACAAGGTGATTTATCATCTTCTACCATGTACAGTGCTCATATTCCAAGTTCTCCAAAGAAAACACTAAAGTCTACCATCTTCTAGATAAAAAATTAAATGAATGAGGAAGTGGCCAAAGGAGGGTCAGTAAGAGAGAGACTACCCTTTGTTTAAATACTGAGCTTTATATGAAAGACTGGAACAGGATTTTCTAAAGGACTTGAACTTATTTAACCATATCTTCTAATTTTGAAACCTCTCATTCTACTTCTCTCCTTTCCTTGAAAGTAGCTGAGTGTTGGCTAAACTTAAAATCACTTAGATTAGATTTACAACACAGTTCTTTAAAATTGTAAAGCAATTAAGAAAATTTCTTAACCACCTTTTAGATTTGCTTCTTCTCTGGCATATACACACAGATTTACACTACAGATTTTTAAATTTTCTGATCCTAAAACTATTTTTTTTCCTCCACCAGCTACATAAAGTTTCCCTGCTAATCATTACAGCTATATTCCTTACTGTCTTGATATTTCACAATTTCCTTTTGGAGCCCTTAAGAAGGAAAACGTAACTTCTTCCACTATGTAGTCATTTAGTATAATTTGGGATTGTTGATCTTTCCCTCATCTATCCTATGCCATAGCATCATGATGGTAAAACACTACCATAAAACTAAGAATTATATGTGCTCCTTAAACTATCGTATATTACCAACTGGAAAATATACCATAAGAAAAGGTGACCATTACACTGTTAGTTGAATAACGTGCCTATAAAAAGAAAACAATTTAGATTTAAGCGGATAGTTATATAGAGTAAAAGAAATATTTGGGTGTTCTTTGGGATTATTCATTTCAACAAAGTTTGTCATGCTCAATAAGTTCCAAATGACAGTGTGGGAACATGTGAAATTGAAATTAGACTGCTGGAGAAATCTGAGAGGAGATATAGAAAATCAGAACATGCTATGCACAACCCCCAGCTCAGTCTTAGAGTATCATTTTCATTATCAGTCACCTGATACCTTCTTCTCAGAATTTCCACTCCTAAATTGTGTTTGTTCTTAGAAATTGATAAACTATATAATAAACTTAATAAATGATTTTAAGCCCAGACTTTTGGAACTGAAATATTTATATAAAACATTAAATTTATAAAAAATGATACCTAAAGTTTCAAAATACCTTATATAATAATACAAGTCATTTTCAGTTGAATTTTGCTTAGAGAAAAAGTCTTTTAAAAAGGAATAATGACTAAATGTATTTAACTAAAATTAATCTCTCTTTTATATGTTTGTATACCAACTGAAATGTCCAAATTATATTGAAACAAATGTACTTATATCCATGTATTTAACAACCATTTTATTAGATTTTCCCAAGTACAGAGCTCTATGCTAAGGATTGTATGACAATATAAGGATAAATGAATTAATATCTCTTTACTCAAAAACTTTTCAACAAACAGAAGAGTTGTAAACACAAGTAAATATTTTAACATGGAGGCTGATAATCCTGCCATAGGTGAGATCAATATTGTACGATAGTTCATTTTTCATTCAGTCATTCAACAAGTAATAACGGAATTCCTCCTAAAAAACCTGACACTTTTCTAGGTATGATGGATAGAGAGAACAAGACCAACAAAGAGAAAATTAATTACTTCACATGATTATTTTAAATAATGTGTAATCATTCATTTAAAACAGGGCTCCAGTAAAGAGGACTAAAGTTAGTTTAGTTTCTTACTATGGAGATCTACAGCACTGGTTAGGATCCACTTCCTTCTTTGTAAAGAGAAATTGTTTTGGTTTACATTTTGTAGGGATCAGCCATTTAAAGCCTTATTCCTTCTATGAAATCACATTTATGGCATTGTTACCATATAGATTATAATGCTTCTCTTAACATATATCATGCAATTATTTTATACCAAAGAATACAGCTGTAGCGATATATGATCATTTCTAATTTCATCTTTTTCTGATACCTTATAAAATGTTATTGTTCAAGTATGTTCCCCAAACGTCTAGATTCCACAATTTGTGACTCTGGGAAAAAGTCCATTTGTCTCCGACCCAGTGCATGTGCATATGCCATGTTCACATTTAATTCATTTAAAATAAATGACATTTTAAAATGTGGAGTATTGTGTAGCTTGAGAATTCCCAGTAGATGGCTAAATACTAGCTTCTGTCCTCAGGTAGACCTATCTATGAGCTTCTCACAAAGGTTCTTGCCTCCTAGGACTCATAAAAAGGCAATAAAAACCATGGCTATAATTTCTGCACAAATAACTCACAATAAAGAAAATTGCCAGGGCAGCTTCTTATTAGTAGAAGAAATTCCACATTTCAGAAAAGCTGCATTTACTACAATTTTAACTCTCTCAGTGTAACATATGTCCTGTTATTGCAAATCCAGACACAACTGCTTATATCTACAGTCATCCTTCAGTATCCTCTTGGGTTTGGTTCCAGGACCTCACCCAAAGATACCAAAATCTGCAGATGGTCAAGTCTCATAAAATGATGTAGTATTTGCGTATAACCTAAGCACATCCTCCTGTATACTTTAAATCACCTCTAGATTACTTATAATACAAATTACAAAATAAATAGTTGTAAATACAATGTAAATGCTATGTAAATAGTTGCTGGAACAAGGCAAGTTCACTTTTTCTTCTTGGAACTTACTGGAATTTTTTTTTTTCCAAATATTTTCAATCCGAGGTTGATTGACTCCAGAGATGCAAAATCCAGGGATACAGAGGGCCAACTGTATATGGCATTTGGGGTTTTACTCAATTATTCTTCCTAACTAGTTAATAAAATAAGTAAAACAGTAATTATTATCCCTATTTTCTCCAGAAGAGTAAACCAAACCTCAGGCAGGATAACAGAAATAATTGTACATTAAGAACTCTAAACTAGGTTTTTAATTCTTAATTGAATGTTCCTTCCACAATATCATAAAGCCTTTGCAACGATAAACTTGGTATACTGGAAGAGTAGTTCCTTTCACTTGAATGTAAACTGCACATGTGCAGAAAAACTAGGGAATTTTTCCATCTAGAATAAAATGGTAAAATGTAAGGCACAAAGATTTTTTAACAATGACATTAAGGCTAAAATCCTTGAATTCATACTGATAAACACCCTGTGTTTATTTTTCACATAAAAGGAAAGTCACAATAACATTCAGAACTATTTCCTTCCCTGATAAAACTTCACAAACCAAATTCTCCATTTTCTAAGATTTTATAACCTTGCTTAATAGTCTGAAATTAAAACCTCTTTTTGTGTAGTACATAGTGTTTGTATTTTTTTTACATAATATCTCATTTGATCTATACAAAAACTCCATGAATTAGGAAAATATTATCTCTTATGTGTGAGTAACTCGACATAGAAGGATGAAGTGATGGGCCTCTAGGCCAGGATTATTTTCACATTTTCCACAGAATGACATTTTTGGCTGGTGTTGAGACCAGTACTTCATCACATTTAATGCAGACAATCTGATCGACTCCGAAAAAGAGTAAAGTCAAAGAGTAGCCATTGGCAAAGGGAAGCGATACCAGGAAACTCCAAAAGTAAAATAAACTCTCCTAATTTTTGAGCCTCCATGATTGAGTTATGCCCCCATAACAAATACTTTGATAATATCTAATATCCAACTCTATCTCTGGAAGTTACTGGAAGGGGCTACTTCTTAATCATCTATGTATCCCTAGGACCATCTTAAAGTCTGGCAATTATAGGTACTCAGTGAACTCTTGGTGGATGAATAAATAAATCAACTCTACAATTTTTATTTAAACGTTTTTTAACCAATGAAAAATATTCAGTTAGAGACATTAATCAACCTGACTAAATAATCAAGAGATGTAATTTACCTGCCTCAGGTAGACATACTATGTCTTACCATTCTTAACCTTCATATTTTCAAAATAATGTAAAGATTTTTTTACAAAGTTTTCGTAATGATTTTTAAATATACTTTTTATTTTAAGACTTTTGGTCATTAAAATATCCCCAAATTCCTATACTCCACTGAGACCATATTGATTCCTTAGAGAACAGAAGTTAGGATTTCTGTGATTGTATATAAGAAAAAGAAATGAAAGATGACTGATTTTCAATTGGGGTGGAAGAAGAAAGAGCATATGACCATAGCTTTTATAAATTACTCTTTCATTGCAGTTGCATAAGCTGTCAGACCTGCTTTCATTCATAATCGCTGAGTGACTTTTCAACTTCAAACACCATTAAGATGGTCAGTGAGAAGATCAAGACCTAATCATCTTCCATCTAAGAATATCTTTGTAGGATGATGTGAAAGGGGAAGAAATGTGATCTGCAATTTGATTCCACTGGATTTAAATTAAGATAGACTATATATTAAAAGTCACTTTTAAAGCTAAAAGAACAAATGAACTTGTGGTTTGCTTTCCAGAGCTTTCTTCCTAATCTACCACTAACAATGTAAGAACAGTGTGACAGTGACAATTGCCAATGACTAAGCTAGGCTTGTAACAATTGCTGAAAGTCTGGGCCAGGATTTTCTCCAAATTAATAGTCACACTGAAATATCTGCAGCAATATTCCACCCCCCCAACTCCTTCAGTTACTGAGAGAAGATAGGTACAGTTCTTTGAAGGATCTAGAAAGAGATGCCCATGAACTATGGATGATCTAGTGAGGGAGTGAGTAGGGAACAAGGACATTTTAGCATGCTAGCAGAACTTGGTGCACATCTGTCAACACATCTGAGTGGGGTTGGCAAGGACAGCACTGTCCTACTTGGGCAGCTGCTCAGGATTATGGAATCCGTATGGTGAGACCTGCAGTCTTTAAAGAGAATTACACATGTGATTTTGCTGAAAGCCAGGATAATGTTAGTCAAAAAGCCCCCTTACTGGTTTTTTTTAAAGAATCCAAAGACTTAAAGAAAGGATCTGAAGAATAACGGTTCTACTGCTGACATGTGGTTATTGAATGTTTTATGTACTGTTTCTAACGATAATAATTGAATGTGAAATGCATTTTTATGTTTTTCATAGAATAATATCTTCCAAGTTAAAGGTTGAAAGAAAAAGATGTAAAACTCTGTGAGAGGTATTAACTCCACAGATAATTGGGTGAAGAAAGAAGGCAGACCAGAGCAAACGTTCTAAATGATTTAATATATCAAAGCAAATACTAATGTAAATTACCTAATTCTGGAACCATTTCCTTCAGTATATGTGAGAATGCTAATCAAGAAGATTATAAAAATGATTTAGGAAAAACAATAGCTTTCAAAATGTTTAGACAATCCTAATTATGTCAGTTATCTTGAGGTGATGACAGGCAAATTTATAGATGATTTAATAGAACACATATACAACATAAATGAGATTTTTTTAAGGTAGCTATTGTGATTTATACCTCTTTAGGAGTTGAACATTTCAATGAAACCATGGCAAAAAAATAAAGACACTGGGAAATAGTTAGGCACCCACTAAAATAAAAAAAGAATAGAGTACCACAGCCAATAGAGAATCAACCAGCCATCCATCACTCTGTGTTTGACTATCTGCCTGCTCTCTTCACATACTTATCTACTTCAGAACCACCCTTTTCCTTGGATGTTGGAAAGCCAGTTAATGTGTAGCTTTAATTTAGCATTTCCACATGTTCCTAAGGTTTTGTGTTTCCTCTTTTGAATGGAAACATAGAGTGGCAGGCACACCCTTTTCACGGTATTGGAAAGAAATTTAGAATAGTGGTTACCAAAAGAAAGTCTAAGTTTTCTTCAGATTTTGGTGAAACGAGAAAAAAGGAAATAAAGGGCAACACAGTGAATTAAAATAAAATCATTCCTTTTTTGTAATTTTTCCTTTTTCATTGTTAAAGTGCCCTTTAAATAATCAAACTGTATTAATAAATTATAGTAGTTCTTTAACTTTGTTCTTTATCTTGATAAAATAAAAATATCAAAACTATGCTGCCTGACCCCCCACCCCAGCTTTATTTTATTTTTACTAGTCTCTAAAAACCAAATGTCTTGAAACAACTGGTTTAGAGTTTCACACGAAAATAAATGGGTTACCTTTGAAAAATATATTTAATTCATATTATTCTTTTGGTAAAGACAGCTTTTTTTCTGTCCATAATCTATATATCCTTCAAGCAAGTAAAAGCCCTAAACTGTGCTTTTGTGAGATGGTTTCTGACTCATACCAATGTGTCTTTTTGTGCGTCTCTTTCTATTTCCCCTCTTAGTCCCCATGACTCCTCAAGCATCTGCCCATGTTTTCAGACTATCATTAAAACAACTTTGTCCAAACTTCTGAATCTGGAATTTTCTTGCTTAGCACAGCTAAATGAACCAGTGACAAAAGAAGGCAAGCATAGTTTAAATCAAATGCACTCTAAATCAAGTTCTTGGTCACTTACTAGTAATTACTGCTGGAGACCGAGTTTGAACTGGGACAACTGCATGCAGCAAAAGCGAAAGTGAGTTATGGCCACTGTAAAGCAGAGCTCCCACGGATTTGGGACCACCCTTCATAGTAAGAAATTTGTTTCTCATTAGTCCCCAGAAAGCACATTCACAGAGACACAACCAAACATCCACAGCTGAAATTTAATGTCTCACAAAACAATACTTATCCTTATTCAGTGCAATGCACTCTCACATTTTTTATGCTATCGTTTTTAAGCTGACCACATTTGCCGTATTGATTTTGTGAACCACTAAAGCATTGTAGCTCAGTTTCAAAATTGTTCCATATAGCACGACTTATAATGTTGCTATTGAATTTCATAGCAATATAAAGTTCAAAAGAGTTGATTTCACTTAAATCAATATAAAATTAGAAACTTAGCCTTATCAAATAATTTCTTAGTGTGTTGCCATTGAATTCTTGGAGGAAAGAAACAAATATTTTTATCTCACTTTTCTCAGTTTCCCTTTTATCTGATCTGATTGGCTCTATCTTAAGACTCCTAGGTTTTTCTCCAAATAAATTCCTTCTGAACTGGAAGAAGTACTGGAGAGGAATGATAAATAAGTGTAGGGTTTTTTTTTTTTTAAGTAAACTTTGAGGATCCTAGTTTTAGCATTGATAATGACTCAAATATTGACTAAAAATTCTGAATTATATGTATGAAATCCTGAGATGTTCTTAAAAATCACTAAAGAAATGCAGTTATCTTAAATTGCCTATTTCAAGTTTATATAATAATTCTCTGCAATGTTTTCTGATTTCTTTTCAAATAAATAAAAGGTAGATAAAATTTTAAATTGGTTATACATACATGGATGTGTGTGTCTGTGTGTACACGGACACACTTACACTTACTATGGTAAGGAGACCAGACTTAGGAATTCAAACAGAAGTAGTTCAAGTCTTGGTTCCAATGTTTTTTAGAAATTTTAAGAATTTCTTCTAAAATTTCCTCCTCTGCAAAGTGGAATAATAATCATATCTGCCTCACAGGGACAGGGACAAACTAGATAGAGAAAGCAAAAATCAAAGTGCTATTAAATTGTTCGTTATTGCTATAGATTTCAGGGAATGAACTGTTTAAGTTTACTTCATGCCTGGGGAAAAAAAATAAAATATCCTCGCTGACCATTTTAATTGATTTCCATGCATGACTCTAATCTTATAATTCAGTTAATGCATGTAAGTAGAGAAAAAGAGCCCCTTTAAGGCAAGAAAGTTATAGAGAAAAGATTAATAATACAGTTGATGTTAGAAGAATATCAAATTCTGTACTTCCTAAAATCTTTAGACATTTGAACTTGACCATCAAGTGACTGCTACTGAGAGAAGCTCCCATACTTTGAAGGATTAAAATTACAGCTCCACTTGACTCCCTTAAATTAATAACCATGTAGAAAATCCAGTCTGTAGCCTGTGTTCCATAGACTACACCAGGGCCACAGGTTAAATGCAGCGACTGCCTATTTATCTACGGCCTGTGAGCTAAAAATGGTGTTTACATTTCTAAATTGTTGGAGAAAAAATTAAAAGAAGAAAAACATTTTGTGACAGTGAAAATTATATGAAATTCAAATTTCAGTGTCCATAAAGTTTAATTTGAGCACAGTGTAGGTCATTCATTAATGTATTGTCTATGGCTGCTTTCATGCTACAACAGCAGAGTTCAGTAGTTGCAGTAGAGACCACATGGCTTCTAAAGCCAAAAATTAAATATTTATTATTTGGTTCTTTACAGTTTTCCAAGCCTGGACTATACAGCAAAAAGAAACTCAGGGACAAAACGTAAATGATGCTTACTAGCTCCATAATTACTCCAATATAATTATTTTTAAATATAGCAAGGATGATTCTTAACCATAATAAGTATATTTTACATTTGATATAAAGAGTATGCCTCTTTCAACATGAACTGCATAACCTGTTTCTGAACAGCGACATGGTGTGTGCTTCAAAACCAAGTAAAGAAAAACAAATGGTTTTTATTTACCTAATAGTTTATAGCACACACCCAGGCAATGAGATTAAATAGTATTACTATAATGGAACAGAAGCCAGCTTAAGACAAAACCCCAAACACCATCTTCCACAGGCCTTCCATCTATCATCATAAATGAAAATTCAGTATTCCCCCAAATCAAACTTTAATTCTGATCAAGTAACTTTTTATTAAACTCCTAGGACTATTAAAACAACTGATTTCAGCAGAAGGTAAGCACTAGCATTTGAAGGGGGAGAGGATTCTATTTATATATTCAACAGTGCCAATTAAATAGAGACTAACAGATAATGGCTTCTTATTTATTATCTGCCAGCAAGGACTTGAGCAAAACAGTTAAAACACCAACCAGACCAAGGAATTTCAATGGGCTTATGGGTCAAAAGAGAATGTTGAACAAGGACATTCAGAATTTGCTTCTTCTAAATCTCAAGCACTTTACAATGTTATTATTTGTTTACTAATGAATCATCACTAAATATTGACTTAATTTTCAAAACTGACAAGAGAAAATTATCTACCAGTCAGGTAAAAGAATAAAGTATTACGTTAACTATAATATGCAATGTTTGACCTTCCTAGTCTAGATCAGTGTTCTCTAGACTGGAGGATACCCCGCACCTATTTCCTGTTCCTGTTTTTGGCTGTTTATGATGTACATTAATAAGATAATACTTGCGTTAGTTCATAAAAGAATAAATGTACCTATAATAAGAGCGTATCATGAGAATATTTTACCTACCAGTACACACAACCAAAAATAATTGAAAACTATTCATTTAAATTACTCTAGTTTGGTACTGAACTATAATTAATTACAATAATTTAAAGATTTTTAAAATATAAGTTACGCTAATAGATTTTACAGAAGGTGTCTGCTTTCTCTAACACTTGATTGCTGTCTCTAAAAACAGTTGCCCACTAGAAAGAAAGCAGGGGTCCTTGAAGCAATGGCTGACTCCTGGAGTGGGAAATGTATAGGGTGAGCCTAGCACAAGAGTAAGAAAGCTATTGAAAACTATTGAGGGCATGTCTGAAAGACTCAGGAGACAAGAGAGGTTTTCATTGACCCAAAATGGGACCATATAAGCAACCATAAGGATAACTGCAGCATATTGCCTCTTTAAATTCATATGCATTTTCAGGAGACTAGAGAACTAACTCATTGTGAAAACTGCTAAAATAAAAATAATGAAGCATTTACTCCATCTTTTCTAAAAATAACAATAATAAATACTCAAGGCAGATGGGAAAATAAAGGGTAGGTGACAATGTGCACTTAAAGTAAACAATGGCACTTTTCTTCCTAACTGATGGCATAAGTTCTACGCTTGTTCTCAGTATAGAAATACTCAACCAAAAGATATAGCATTATTTTTTCCAAGGAGTTTAGAGTTTGGTACCCTGAATGGTTGATTTTGAAAAGACAAATGATTCTGCTACTTAATTTAAAACCTTTTGGAATCTATAGTTCAGATCAATCTTTTATAGATGGTTAAAGTGAAGAAGTTTTAATAAAAGTGTCTTTCTTTTCGCTGGTTAATCCTTAAGACTTGAAAAAACCCCTCTGAGCTGATAATGTTTCTTTTTCTTTTTCTTGCCAGTAGAAATGAAGCCAAATAAAATCCTATTCCTCAGTTCCCTCCAAGGATATAAATGAGGCTGAAAGTGTCCTTGGCTTCGCCTTCTAAGCTGGCTAAAATCCCTACAGCCATTTGCTTATCTCAGGGGGACGGGATAGCTCCTTTAAATTATATTTTATGTGGTATGTCCCATGTTTTAAGAACTCTCTGGGCAACAGTAAAATGTCGCATTCCTTAAACTGGTACAATGAAGATGCCTGCTCATTCCCCCTCGTGTGCTTTCCTACACACTCAACTCGTGCATATTTCTCCCTGCCATGTCCCTAAGCCCTTCAAGGTGAGAACCAGATGTTTTAGCCACAGGACACCAGAATCAAGGAAATGAGCTACAAAAGATGACACCATTTTAAAATTTAAAAAATCACTCTTCCTTCTCATTTCTCAAACTGATCACTCTGTACACCACTTGGGAAACAGTCTTAGCTACTTGGAATTAGATGACCTAATTTCATATCTTCAATTCTTCTATTTAGTAGTTGCAGTGACTTAAAATCTCTGAGGATCAATTTTATTTTCTGTGCACAGTACACTATTATCTGTATTAAAAATAATAATTATTATTAATTCTATCAAACTGCAAGTTTGAAAGTAAGAAAATAAATATAAAATTGCTTGTACAATAAATGCATAGTATAATTATGTACACGTAATTATCATAAAAATCTCATTTGGATAATAAAAAAAGTACTAGCTTTTATATATTCCACAGTATCTATGTGCTATATTCTATGCTAAGCACCTTACATATGTTACCACACTGGATTTTCACCAAAACAATCAGGTATGTATTAATATCCTCCACTTACTAATCAGGACACTGAGATTCAGAGAAGGGTAAAAACTTATTGAAAGACGCATATGGAATAAGTAGCCCAAGGTTAAATGTGAAAATGTGAATCTAGATCTACCTGACGCCATAACCAGACTCTTGACTCTCACATTATTCTGCATTTCTACACAAGTGGAGGGGGAAAAAAAGGAGAGAGATTGATTTAAAATATAAAATGACATTAAAAAAAATGTAAGCCACAGATATGCTGAGAAAAATGGCATCTATATCAAAAACTTGAAAGAAGTTTATGTAAATAAGGCTACCTTCATGAAGCATTGCTTAATTTTGTTAAGCAAATAATTTTGGCATAAATGTAATAAGTTAAACTACATCTATTATATGTGATTCCTTAATAATCTCTTTTACTCGATTAAGATCTACAAAAGGTATTATTTTCTTGCCTGCTCTGCAGGGATTACCTCAAGTGCTTTAAAATCCTCATATCCCTAAAAGCCTTTTTGATACAGACATGTTAAATCCTCTTACAGTCAACCTAACCTGAATTTAGAAAAAAACAATTTTCAGAGTTTCTCCAAAAATGCCACAGGAGGTTTATAATCCTCCAACATCACCATCAAAGTGCAAAGCTGCTGGGCTGCAAGTGCACACAACTGAAAGGGCAGACTTTGCTCTTCCAGTTCTCTGCTTCCCTTTCTACTTTGATCTTCCACTGCCCTTTTCCCCTCTTTGTTTCATTTTGGACTCTGTATCCCCCCACCCCAACAAGACACTGAATTATTTGTGAAGCTCATTTCATATTCGGATTTTTAGCTCAACTCCTCTGCTTCTGCTCTTTAAGGAACAGTTTTTAACAAGGCAGAGTCATCTTAACATCCCTTCACTCTTAAACACATGATTCAAGTATATGGAGACAAAGCAGAGAACTAAGACACCATCCTGTGAGTTAATAAGCCTAAGGCTTGTTTGACATGCCTGAAATATAAGTTAAAGTTTCCTGTGTTAGTTCCTCTCTTTTTTCTCCAGTGCATCAAAGCACCGCCCTCTATGATGGGAGAAAAGGAAGACACTTGCTTTCTTTGGAGCAGAAATTTGATCCCAGGGACATACACTTAAAGTTCTTGATCCAAATCCCAAAGACAGGGTCTGGGGTCATACAGTTTGTGCTTAATATTGTTAGGAAGCTCTCCTAGACTTCATTTCTCCCGGGTGAAAGCCTTATCCCCAGGTGACCGCTGCAGGGCGTTCAGCTGAAACTGCCTGAGCCTGCAGTGTAAATGGATTCACTTCATCTGAGGATTAGTAAAACAAGTCCATTTTTCCAGGTCCAGCTGAAATCCCATCTATGAAGCCTTCTTTAATGCCTCAAACCCACAGCAATCCCATGGCACTTACTGACTGTATAATTCATAGAGAACCCGGAAACGTTTTTAGAATTGCTATTTAACACTTTCTTGGTTAGAGAGAAATTTCCCTCTCTTTTTGGCATTTAGTGAAAAATTGAACCAAACAAAACACTTTAATATCTACTAATGGTATCATAAATCAATATTAATATCTATTAAAATGAACCAAGACAAGGTAGTCTTTAAAAACTATGGAAAAGAATGGGATGGATTTTAGAAATATTTCCATAGAAACAACTGAAATATTTAAAAACTGGGGTTCTTAGCAAATTATAGATAACTGACACTCCCTGATGATGACAAGGAAGCTGCTGCAAAAAATAACAGCAAAGAACATTTACCAGGTGTTTTCCCCTTACCAGGCACTGAGTGTAAAGCACTCAGCCTTCCCGACACACAATAAATGTGTTATTGTAACCTACATATTATGAATGAGAAAACGCAGGCACTTAAGTCAACTTCTAGAAATGTCAGCTAAGTGGGGGAGTCAGGATTTGGAACCCAAGCAGTTTGACTACAGAACCGATGATCTTGACTTTCTAACTAAAATTAATGATTTTGGCTTTGGAGTAATTATATTGCATATCCACTTCATTTGGACAACAGAACAATAGAATTATGTAAGAAATAACGCAGTCTGTCCTACTGACGGTTATTGTAATCTCAAAGAAAGCTTACATTTAAAACATTGCTTTGAAAAGACATGTAAAGGTGAAATGTGTATTTGAGGGTTTTGGATTAGCAGTAACTGTGTTATTTTTCCTGAAGAATTGTAAATAATAGAGAAATGTAAAGAGTTCCTAGTGAATTATATTATTATGCTTCAAAAATAATAAATGTGTTAGTGAAAATTAAGAAAACAAACCTAAACACCATTGATTACTTCCTCTGCAGCACATGAACCCCAGAGGCCTGAAGCGGTGCGTGGAAGGAGCAGTGATGGGAACCTAGAGGCAGAGTCCCCTGAAAAAGGCACAGAGCCAGCCCACAGTGACCCAGTGGGGAGGAAGAAAAGAGAACAAATAACCTGACTCACTCTCCTCTTCCCCCCTTGCTTATGATTGCATTGGTCTATTCCAACCAGAAGCCAGAGGTCAGAGAACCCATTATTGCAGTCCACTTCAGGCCAGAAGGAAGGTGGAGAGCAAGGGGGATGGCCAAGAGTGGACCTCAGAAGCCACCAGAAGGAAGGTAGTTAGAAGTGTCATCTATGCACATCTTCCATTTTTCTAGTTTCCTTCTTCTTAGAGTTAAAAATACATAGTTTCATTTGTACCATTCTGGAAAGTCCTCCTATGTATTAAAAATCTAAATCTAAAGCAAAATCACTAAAACATGTATAATAAAAACCTTCTGCCTTAAGAGACAATTTTATCTTTGCTTCTTTTATGCATTATTTCCTCATACATTTATTAAGGAACTCCTATCTGCCAGGTATGGTGCTGGGTATGAGAGATGACACAACAAGTAATATGTGGTCTTTATTTTCAGAAACTCACATTCAATACAAGAAAATACAATAGCTAACTAGTTAAATTACCATGGTGACTTGATAAGTAAATTCACTGGTGTTGGGGGCCCATTGCCTGGCTTACTACATTCCTGAAAAATACTTTTCTCCTGACCTCTGTTAGTTTTGAATCTTATAAACAATGAGCACAATGCTTGCTTAGTGACGTGTGTGGTAAATAACAATGTACAGGTGTTCTCTATAGCCATAATGTTAAAACTTGGTGCTCAGAACTCGAAAGCCTGAACCTGGGGACTGTTCTTCCCTTCAATTTGCATTTCTAGAGCTCCTTATCAGGTTTCCCGATCTTTGTAAATTCTTTGATGGAATGCATAATGGGGAATGTAGAATGGTTATATAATAGGAACATGGTTCTTTACAATACAGAAAGATTAGTATTGGGATTTGGGCTTAGGCTCCTGAGACTTACTGGTTTACAGCATCTCTGTTTTTCTGGACCACAAGTAAATGTACAAATTTATAGAAGAATGCATTTAAATAAAAAGCAATAAACAAATCCTCACCCACCTCCCTCAGGGGAGGCATGTAGAGGGACTGAATCTCCTTAGGTTGCCTGACATTATCTTAGGCATTACTATCGAGGATTTTTAGAAAAGAGTCTCCTATTCATGGGCCCAGTGATGTTTTACAATTCAGCAGTGCTCTATGTGTAATAAATCTAAATCAGCTCTATTTACAATAGCCAGGACATGGAAGCAACCTAAGTCTCCATCGACAGATGAATGGATAAAGAAGATGTGGCACATATATATATACAATGGAATATTACTCAGCCATAAAAAGAAATGAAATTGAGTTATTTGTAGTGAGGTGGATGGACCTAGTCTGTCATACAGAGTGAAGTAACCACAACTAGAGGAAGGCCCACACGCAGCAACTAAGACCCAACACAGCCAAAAATAAATAAATAAATAATAAACTTATTGGAAAAAAAAAAAGCTATTCTACCCTTCCATCCAGTTGGCTCTATGCCCACCACCCAAAATAATCCTATCTTTCCTGTAAAATCTGATCTTTCTCTCTTGCTCTTTTTTACCTGCAATATCTCCATTAGAAAGTCTTTCACTATCTGTGCACATATATGATGATATATCCATATTCTATAGATTTCAAGGATTCTGGTATTAATACCTTCCAAAGGAAAATAGTAAATCAATGTGTTCAAATTGACAATGGTCACAGGAAATCTCTTGCTACCAGAAATATGAAGTTAGTCCTAAGTGGATACAAACATTAACTAAATTATTTCAAACTTTTATTAACAAGTATCCTATGTCTCTGTTTACTTTCTCCCCAAGTTTCTTTCTGACTGATGACTCTACTTATTAATCCCACTACCTCCTGCTGTTGCTTAAAATAAAGTGTTTTCTCTGGAGAATAACATTTTAGTACTTCACCTGAGAACTAATGGACTAAATAAATTTATAAATATCTCCACTACAAGAAAATGGATGGTTTTAATGCACTATACAGCTCAGTTAATCTAGACACAACCAAATCTGATGGTGTTAGTGACATAATAACTGTGAAATCACACAATCCCATGCCCCAAAGGCAAATGGCTCTTCTTGTCCTCTAGTCACCTATCTTATCATGGAATGTGTGAAGACATGGAAGCAAAAAATAGCATGATCACGTGTCAGCTTAGAATTTCAAGACCCGCCTCCCTCCATATATTTGAAAAAGTCACTCTTCATTCCACTTACCTCTGCTTTAGTTTTTTCATAGCATTTACCACCACCTGGCATGATTGTCATCTATCTATTTATTTATTTATATTCATTAATATTTATCTATTCATATAAACTTCAGGAGGGCAGAGACTTTGTATGTATTGTTTGCTATTCTACTTCCAGTATCTAAAATAGTTTCTGGCATACAGACAATACTCAATTAATAATCATTACATAAATTTATTAACAGTTTCCAGTAACTGGAAATTAAACTATTTTTCTTCTCTGTAATTAATACAGTATAAAGAAGATTTTTATATTAATGAGTTTTTCCTTATTATTTTTCTAGAAATAGTTATTTTTCTAATTAAGTAAATTTCCCTTTCTTTAATTGAAAATCAACCCAAACAAAAGATTTGATGAACTGCTAAATTTATACTTCTTTCACCTAAGCTGGTTCTGTTATTTTTAAACACACTATAATTTATAATACCTTTATAGAGAAAATAAATTCAAACTACCTCAAGCTTCCTCCTTACAATTTTATATATGTGGCACTTATCAATAACACTTTTACTGAGACATATAAAGTACTGCATTCTACTGTCCAGTCCAATCTCATGAAAATGATTTTCAGAGTCATTCTGTCTTTTAGATTTCTAGAGCTTTAACTTAATAGAAATAAATGTTAGGAAATCTTATTTTTATTCTAGATCTACCAGCCAATTGCCAATACCTCTAAAGCTTATTTCTGATACAAAAATAAATAGGCAAATAAATAAATATTTTATTTTTCTCATATGCTTTGTTTTATTCAGATGGTTTACACAAGTGACAGGCCTGATATTTGAAGATCCTTAATACATATAGAGTCATGGACCCTGACTTTTCTCAGCTAGAGAGTCTCCTTAAACTTGAATCAAGTAAGAGAATAAATTGGTAAACAACTTGGGCTTTGAAATCATATTTTCTGAGTTTGAATACTGATTCCTCTGCTTGCCATACTGGCAACCTTTCAGGAGTTACTTTATTTCTCCAAGATTCAGTTTCCTCACTTATAAAATAGCAATATGCACAAATCTCATGAAAATATTGTCCAAAGTAAATGAGATAATCCCTGTGAAGTATTATATAGCTCAATGCCTGGCACAAAATAATTGCTCTAAACATGTTGGATGTTGTTTACACCATCCCCCTAAATGTATGGAACTTCTTCCTTCTTGAACCCCAGTGTATTTTTGTATGTGTGTATCTCAAGATATTTTCACATCCATCTAGTACTAAAGCTCTCTGTGTATTTCTCTTTTTCCTGTATTACTCTCACATAGGAAATCTTATCCACCTTCATCTTCTCTGAAGTGTTCAGGCTTGTGTCTTGAACATGACAGAAATTTAATATATTTTTTAAAATTGAATGAAACTAAAACAGGACAAACGTAACCATATGTCTATACTACATCCCTTTAAAATAAAAAAAAATTCATTTGTCTCTTGCAAATAAATAAAATTATTTTAAAGGTTTTTCAGATATAGTTTTCATAAAACATGAATGATAAGTTAATTCAAAAACTACAGATTGCTCCTATATTCATCACTTCAGAAGTAGGTTTTTTCTTATGTATATTGCTTTCAAATGTGTTGCATTTGCAATCCATGGAAGAGTAAACTAGAATTGAAGATTTTATACTTAATGATGGGTATGTAAATTTAATACACATTATTTTCAGAACACAGAAACTTCCTAGTGGATTGAAACAGTAGAGCCAAGACCTCTATTGAATCATTACAGCTTCCTACTTTCCTCTTCTATTCAAGTACACTTTTCTGCATTGATCTAACAGGTAATAACTACTCATATTTCACAGGAACAACTGGGACCCAAAGAGAATAACAAATATGTTTAAGATTATTCAAAAAAAGCAGAAAAAAATTGCAGTCTTTGGTTCTTAGTCCATCTAGTTTGGTTTTTAGCCCATTTAGTATCTTCTGATAATTTAACAACTAAACTTGCAACAAATAATGTAGCTTATTGAATTTTTAAACCCATGTAATCATTATAATAAATTTGATTTTGTTTTCTAAAATTTCCTATTCAAAGACAAAAGGACATCACATCTGGTACAGAAATTTTTAGTATTATGGTGACTAATCTACTACAGTTGTCAACAGAGCTGCTTGGATAGAACACATAATTGATACAAAGCTGACACATAGCATGATGAATTTATAACTAAAAATGTCAACCTCTGAATGTCACCTGGAAGTCTCACTATGCTAAAAGCAGAGCATGTGATAAATCCCTGCCTTGCCTTGCTTTGCTCTGACTTGCTGATAATTTCATTTCTCAGAAAGCTAAGGAGGCAAGAGTGGAGAAATAATATTTTGAACTTCATTTTACTAAATCTTACATATCAAGGGTGATACTCAAACTACTTCATAAACAGTACTGTCAGGCACAAAGCAGTCAGGTCCTAGAGGCCCTCCATGCTTCAGCAGTTACTCCTGTAGCTGTTGAATTGTGTGTGTCCTGGACCTGGAGAGAGGTACGAGAACCCAGTGAATCAGGGGGACATTTGGGTGTCTCAAGGAAGGAGTATTTATCAACAAGTATTTTAATACTATGACAATATTATACCCGTACTGTTATATAATGGCTGCATATCAGTTTGTTGATAATTCTCCCCTCTTATCTGTTGAATCCATCCCTTATTTTACAACCCAGGAACACTTCTTTGCTTCTGAAACTCATTGCTACTTAACCTAAACAACCTAACCTAAACCGTAAGTCTCATGGTTTCTACCTCCTGAAAAACATTCCACCTCTTTTCCAGACCCTAGAGTCTCCATTTTCTTATCCATCTTGGTTTCTGATTGTGACACTTTCCAGCTCAAAATCTTCAATGTTTCTCCAATATCATCAATACAAAACCCAAAATTCTTAGCCTAAACACTAAGACATACCATTCGTCTGATCCCAACATAACTTTGCAAACTGTTTTCTTGTTACTTTTTATTCACTCTACAATCCAGCCAAAATAAACAACTTATTGTTCTCTGAATAAAGGACACATTTTCACACTCCTATTATTCTTTTGCTGTTACTTTGAACCAGAATGCCATTTCCTTCCTGTGTCCAAGCACTTCACAGCCAACCACAAACATGATCTTCATCACAGTTTTCAACGATCTCTACATCCATTGCAAGTTTTGTCAATACAATGCTCTATATTTACTGATGATGAAAGTAATCATCATGTTGAACAATTTATTTTTGCATATATCTAATCTCCCTTTGTAGATGGTAAGTTTTCTGGGTATGATACATGGTTGATTCATTTCTGTATCCTGATAGCTCTTAGCACATACTATACATACAGCAGCTACCCAATAGATATTTGGTGAACGAAAAAATGAATATAATGAAGGGCAAGAGAACAAATGAAATTGGCAAGAATGTTGGCAAAGAGGAATTCTCACCTCAGAACCTACTTAACTGAAAAAAAGAAATGCCGACTATAGTAAATAATGTGTCCTAGTCTCTAAAATGTCATATTCTTACATTGACTAAAAGGTAGATAAAACTAGAAATTCTAAAACAATACATGACCAAGGAAGATAAAAGTCCATAAAAATTATATATGGTGTAAAAGTAATCTTTATACCAGAGACAGCTAAATAAATTTATCTGAATGCACAGGAGTTATTGTGTACATATGTTGGAAGGGGCCTCTCATGACCCAAGTCTCTCAATACAAATAGCAAAAGAGCTGAAACCCAAACAGAACTGAGTCTTCTGAAAAATGTTAGGAACAAAAATATAATTGTGGAATGGGGGGTAGAGAGTTGCATGCTGGTTTGTTGTTTTGTTTGGTTGGTTAATTGATTGGGCATTATTTAATGCATTTATTTCAACTAAGAAAAGAAAAAAATATACATAGGGAGGAAGAAATAAGCTACTGTGGGGAAAGGTAGTGATACCAAACATACATAAAATTGCCAAGAAACATTTAAAAATGTTTATACTAAAATAGAATGAAATCTCAGTGTAATCATGAAGAAAACATCAGGCAAACCCACAATGAAAGAACTTCTACAAAATACCTAACCAGTACTCCTCAGGTAAGTCAGGATTATGAAAAATAAGGAAAGACTGAGAAAGAGTCACAGACCAGAGGAGACTAAAGAGACATAATGGCTGAATTCAGTGTGGTGTCCTGGACTGAATCCTGGAACAGAAGAAAGGTATAAATGGAAAGCTGGTGGAACCCAAATAACGTGGTCTAGTGTCTGTCAGCTCTCCCTGAAGCTTCCATCTCCTACTGGCTAAGTGAGAATTTTCCTATTGCTCCTAAGCCAGGGGAAATTATGAAGAGAGTTAAGATCTCTTCCATGTCATGACTGAGTGAAAGGAGACAAACAGAGTAAAACACCAACAACCTCCTCTTTAACACTTCTGATGTTAACCATCTCTCTGGACTGTCATCTTTCAAGTGAACTTAACATCGCTGGCAATGGGAGAGATCACACCCACCTGGACACATCTACTTTCTAGGGCTTAGCTCCTTCTACCTGTAACACTATTTGTGAGTTTCCACATTCAGAGCTTAATGATGTTGCAAGTTTCCATGCACCTTTTCATTTATTCAGTGAGTATTTATTGAGTGCTTACTGTGTGCCAAGGTACCAGAGCTTTTCTAAGAGCTAAAGATACAAAAAGACCAATAAGGTGTCCTTATTCTCATGCAGCTTGCACACAATGTTTACTGAATGCCTGCTGTGTGCCAAGAAGTATAATATGTACTTGATTAGATTATATAAAGATTACAATTAAAACCAAAGACTGGTAATTTATGCACTAATATGAACTTGGAGGGAAGACTAAATAAGATCTCAATAGGTTGGAATATTTGGACCATACTAACAAGATTAATTTTAAAGTCCTAGGCATAATTTTTTTTTTTAAATCAACAACTCAAATGGAGGCCTATTTTAACAGCAGCAGATCTTAATATATGTTTTTTAAAAAAGCCTCAGGGCTTATTTGTTTTTGTTTTTGTTTTTTTTTGCTGTATGCGGGCCTCTCACTGTTGTGGCCTCTCCCATCGCGGAGCACAGGCTCCGGACGCACAGGCTCAGCGGCCATGGCTCACGGGCGTAGCCGCTCCGCGGCATGTGGGATACTCCCAGACCGGGGCACGAACCTGTGTCCCCTGCATTGGCAGGTGGACTCTCAACCACTGCGCCACCAGGGAAGCCCATCAGGGCTTATTTGATGTCTCTCTCTACTTGACTGTATATGAATCAACGAAGAAATGACAACATAAAAAGTCATGTACAATTTAGAGTTCATCAGGTAAAGTACAGCTTCCATTGCACTTTGAATGCTATATTTTAAGTGAGATATTAGAATAATGATGCATGCTCTTAAAGAAATAAGTTGTCCAAAGACCACTTCATTGGAGGAATGGTTGAAGGAACCAGAAATTTTTCACAAATAGGAGACATGCCTTAGAGAAATTGTGATAGGTTTTGAAGAACTGCCTTATCAAAGAAGAATTCTACTCTTTCTGAACAATGCCAAGATGCCCAACTACAACAAGCAGGCCAACGTTATAAAGTGACAGATGTTAGATCAATACTAACTAGAACTGGACAAGAATAAAGCTGTTTAGAAAATCACTTTCCTCAAGTGATAATGACCTTTTTATAGGTGAAAATGTAGGAATGCAGTAGAACTGTAGTGGGCAGATTATAAGACCTTTACATTTTCTCCCAACTTCAGAACTCCATAGTTCTAAGAAGATGTAGATGTCAACAATTTATGATATAAATAAAAGCAAATGAGCCTGCCTTCTGTGGATGTTATTCATGCTGTGAGTTTGCATCTCTTGCAGCTTCTCACATTTGCCCAAAATAAGTTCCCAGATATTTATCTGACTAGTCTACCTCATTTGCTCCTCCCAGCAGTAGTAACTCAGAGAAAACTGCTTTGCTATATTCCTGTACAAGCTCCAGGAACCAAGAGCAATGACATCCAACTATGTTTAAGGAAACAAATGATATTCAATCTTGGTTTGTTTCAGTGAATATTGGACCCCGGCCTACCTCCTTTAAGCGCTTGATATGGGACTTTGACAGTAATGATTTGTAAATCTTCTAAAGAAAGGTGAAAATCAGAGAAACGAGAATACCTCCAAGTCCTGATGTCTCACAGATTAGTAACCTGCCATTAAGAAAGTGTGGGGCATTGGGTGAGTGAGCTGGAGCCATAAACATTATCAGGTAAAAGTGAGGTTTCCTGGAGCTGCAGAAAGAAATGGGCTTGTAACTACTTCTGGTATTAATCATAATAAGTGTTTTATCTAAACCTGTCATGTTTAGTTTCTCCATGCAATTTACCTCTCAGGCACGCTGCTCACAATATCAGTTGGCCTTATCTTTTAACTTATAGTCTTCAAGTACCTAAATGTATTTCCCCCAAAGTTCCCACAGTTAACATGACAAAAGTCAACGTAAGTACTATTTTAAGACAATGCTGCACCCACATTATAAAAGACAGAGTTGCTTATGCCTGGCTACTCCTATCATCTGTTGAAAAGCATAACAGGCGGCACTGATTCTTTGCCTAATTGCAGTTTTAATGTGAGATTTTACAAGAGTTTAAGTGGGGATCCCAGGTGATTTTTAAAAATTCACTTATTTCACTTTTGTCTTTGCCAAAGAAATAAAATAGAGATGTGCTTATCCTATATCTTGCTCATCTTTTATCAAACAATACTTGTTAGGTGATACACTTAGGTCCACAAGTAGCTTCTGAGGGATCACATTATGAAGTTCACTTTCTAAGGATCATAGAACACGAGTAGGAGCAATCCAACCAACCAAATAATCAGACAATAAACAATTCAAACCAAAAATACTGCACAGACAGACTTTTTGTTAAAAATGTCAGGGGAAAATAAAAACTGGTAGCTCTTATAAACGCAGTGAAAGATGCCAACCTGAGAAGAAGGCACAACTTGAAGATTAGACAGCTAATAATATTCCACTCTGAACGACCCTATTTCATTGTAGTCCTCTTATGATCTGCTAATAATCCTTTATAATTAAGCTCCAGCATAATATTAAAACGTAATCCGCATGAACACCAGTCGCAGTATATTTCAAAGGCTGAAGTGGTTATCGCTTCCAGCCGTGCATGACAATCACTCAGTCACTGTGCAGCTTTAATTTCATATTTTTTAAACGGTTTGCCCCAAGATTTTAGGAAAAAATTATGATTCATTTCTATCCATAAATACAGTGAAATAGATCTCAGTTAAACTCAAACTGATAAGAGTATGTCCAAGGTACAGGCCTTAGGAATTTGCATTCATCACTTTAGAACTAAAACCTTTGCTACATCGCCACAGAAGTCAGGTCATCTTTTGCAGAATATCTTATGAAATGTTTACAGTAAATAAAGCTGGTAGTACCAGAAACTGCATATGGATGTTATTAATCAACATGCAAAAAAATTCCTGATTCCACATTATGTGATAAGATTTGATTGAACATTACTGCCCATATTCAACTGTAGTACATATAATATTTTCCATTTCTTCTATTTCAGTATATTGTCCTCATCATATTTCAAAAAATTCAGTTTTTGTCCAATAACTAAATAATCATTCAAACCAAATAATAGATTATTAGAAGTAACACATTCAAAACATACTTAGTTTAACTGAAATAGTTTTATATTCAAGTATAACTGGATCATGAACATAATCTACTAAATAGACTTACTTCAGAACAGAATTATTGTTAGAATGTTCTAAATAATTGATCCCAGGGTTAAAAAAAAAATGATACACAATTTAACCTTATAATCTTTTCTGACTCTGCCTCTCATATAAAAACAAGGGAGATGGGGTGATATTAACAACTTTCACATTAAAAATGTTGACTCAGACTCCAATAAAGAAAAAAAATGTGAAAATTATTGCATGAGCTTTTAAAAGATTTGACCTTGATTTTTAATTTACAGATAACGGAGTGGTATTAGTAGGTTTTCCAAGCTGAGTGTTACCACAGATGAGGAAAGTAACATGCTGTTAGATAGGAAATAATGGCTTTCAACCATTATTAGATATGATATATGGATATGACTATATCTAGACTTATAAAGTGCTCTGAAAAAAAATACTGCTCCACAGATAGCTATTTGGTGAGATTATTATTAGACATTTGACTAAATTTAAACACTTTTGCTGAAGGAAAAGGTTTTCCTTAATTTGTTTTTGTGTTTTTAAACAAAAGCAAGTTCTAAGGGAATGATTTACAAGTGTCATTTAAGCTATTTTAAAATGGTGTATGTCAAGATTAATGGTAATAAAGTCCCTTCAAAAATTTCTTGGAAACATTTAATTAGAGCAATTCTATTTTTATAAAAGTTTTATATAACCCTAAGCATTGAGAAAAACTGGCTAAGAGATTTAAAAAGTCAGCTTTTATTTAATGTTAAAGATATGCCAGGCACTGTGGCATGTGGTGATGGAAATAAACCCTATGAATACAACATAGGGTCTGACTTCAGAGAGGTTTTAATCTAGTGGTGAGGTCTGGGGAAGAGTGATAGAGGAGGAGTGGAAGGGAGAATAGGCAGAGGGGCAACTAAAATACACAAGCCACTGAGTTCAGCTGCAAACCTTTGAAAAGACAGGCAGGAAACACAGAGTCAGGAACTAGTTAATGTAAGACATTAGGGAGTGGCAGGAACTCTAAATAAACTGTAGAGTGCATGCCCCATGCAGAGGCATTCAAAACCAACTATTTTTAAAACACTGTACCAGTACATCAAAATAGTTTATCAGCTCAATTTAGTCTGCAATTTACAATCCTTGTTTTAAAACTATAAGATGGATTAAACTGTGGTATGACATGTGGTATAGTCAAGGTACAAGTAAAATTTACTGAGAGCCTAAAGAGCAGAGTGAGTAAATCCAGGTGAGGGATTGGAAACGTCTTCCGAGAGAAGGTGAGATTTAACTGAATCCTGACAAGTAAGGAGGATTCAACACATAGTGAATGGCAGACACAACATGATGCAGTGGCTAAGAGCCTGGAATTTGGAGCTACACTGCCTGGGTTCAAGTCCTAGCTCTGCCACTGACCGATTCTGTGCTCCCGGCAAGTTAATTAACCACTATAAGCCTCAGTTTCCTCATATGTAACATGAGTACTTACCTCCCTAGATTGTTTTAAAGATTAAATGATAAGATGCATGTAAATTAATGGTTTAGCTATTATATTTCTATACATAGCTATATGTATTAGGACCATTTTGTTTGTTAAAACAAAGCTTAGGTTTTCATAAGAATTACCTTTAATATATCTGGTAATTTGGGAAGGAGCATACTACTATTATATTCGGTAATTAATGTAACATTTAGGAACATATTAAGTCTTTTCATTTATGCACATTCAACATGTTTTTTTTACAACTCTCCTACATTGTATTTTACGTCTGAACAAACTGAAATACTCCCCTTTTTACAAACTTCTCTTCTTTGTCTACTTTCCCAAACCTACTCACCTCCTTCTTCCCACTGAAATTGTCCTCATATCTCCCTAATGATCACACCCACTTTACAAAGAAACCCACTTCAAATGCCCCTGTCTCCATGGATCTTCTAATTGTACAGTGGTGGATAATTTTTTTTATTTTTCTAAACTTCTATGGGGGGAGGTGTAATTTTGTGGATAAGTTATGCCACATCAAAAATTCTGATTTGCTATTACTCAATCATCAGCTGTCCTTTTCTTCTTTGGTTCTCAAAATCTATCAACCATTTGTCTTTTCACCTTGTACCGACTTGTCTGAAAAACTATACTTTTTAACATTTCCCAAAAAGTACATTTGACAAATTAATAATTAATTAATAAGCAACAAAGGTTTTTTACAGAGAAATTTATAACTTGTAGGACAAGTATTTTACATTACAACCCTCAACAAACAATTTTAAAATCCCTTTTAAATCCCTATTAGCTATTTACTGTCTTCCTTAAGTCCCTGTCTCAGCTGGTCTGCCCCAGGCATTCTTATCTTCTTATGCTTTCCCTGCACAGTGAGTGCTCAGCCAACCAGAGTGGTCACTGCAATGGCTAACTGTCCCTCTACTAGCCAGAGGGTTTTCTCATCCTTAGAAAGCCTGGCTACCAGATGATAGCTGGACTTAAAAGACTCCTTATCAAATTATCATCAAAACATCATTGGGAGGCATGGGTGGCAGGAGTTCCTTCATAAAATGAAGTTTTATACCAGCTGCTAAGAAAGTAAAAATTTCTCCACATCAGTATTTACTTAGCTGTGACAACCTGTTGTCTCCCCAGTATATGACAAATTCTGTAAGTGCAAAGTCACTGTCATAATAATCTTTAAATACTCCACAGCACTACGTGCATAACCCACAATACCTTGCTTCTTGCAGATGAATGCTTTCAGATAAATAAATGAATGATTTGATAAATTAATAATTAATAAATGAACGGAAGTATGGCCTTTATGTGGCTCATAAAAGATATGAATAGAATTAATTTGAAGAATGCTCTATTTTATTAAAATGAGGAGACTAGTTTTCACAACTGCATGTCTTGTTTCCCACTTTTCTCCTTAGGTCCACAATATCTCATTCTCTTAGTGGAGAGTTTTGTTGTGGTTTTCAGTTTTAAAAGGAAACAAATCCACCTTTAGTTTCAAGTTTCTTTTTCGTTTGCTTGTTTTGTTTTGTTTTTGTCTCTCATTTACTCTGAATCAGCCTCTCTCAAAATCTCATAGAATATCAAAAAAAAAAAAAAACAAAGAAAAAATAAAATTTGTAGCACCACCTAAATCTAATGCAACAGGATATAGAGTAGAATTTTTCAATTGTCCTAGAATTTGTCACTGGGACATAAAATTGAAAAGCAAATGAATCAAGTACCCTGTTTTAAAGACAGAAAAGGCCAGGAAGTCCATACAAGTTGTCAGAAGTGCAACAAGTTTCTTTAGGTATAAAATCTACCTTTTAAAATCATAATTTATGTACAGCAAAGGAAACCATCAACAAAACAAAAAGACAACCTACGGAATGGGAGAAAATATTTGCAAACAGTGAGCGCAACAAGGGGTTAATATCCAAAATATATAAACAGCTCATACAACTCAATATCAAAACAAACTACTCATTCAAAAAAAAAAATGGGCAGAAAACCTCAATAGACATTTCCTCCAAAGAAGACATACAGATGGCCAACAGGCACATGAAAAGATGTTCAACATCGTTAATTATTAGAGAAATGCAAAACAAAACCACAATGAGGTATCACCTCACACCAGTCAGAACAGCTGTCATCAAAAAGTTTACAAAAATAAATGCTGGAGAGGGTGTGGAGAAAAGGAAACCCTCACACACTGTTGGTGGGAATGTAAATCGGTGCAGCCACTGTGGAAAACAGTATGGAAGTTCCTTAAAATACTAAAAATAGAGCTACCATATGATCCAGCAATCCCACTCCTGGGCATATATTCAGAAAATATTAAAACTCTAATTCAAAAAGGTACATGTACCACTATATTCACAGCAGCACTATTCACAATAGCCAAGACATGGAAATAACCCAAATGCCCATCAACAGATGAATGATTTAAGAACGTGTGTTATATGTTATAATGGAATATTACTCAGCCATAAAGAAGAATGAAATATTGCCATTTGCAGCAACAGAGATGCACCTAGAGAATATCATACTAAGTGAAGTAAGTCAGAGAAAGACAAATATTATTTAATATTCACTTATAAAATATTATAGATGAATCTATTTATAAAACAGAAACAGATACACAGACATAGAAAACAAATTTATGGTTACCAAAGGGGAAAGGGAGCAGGGGAGGGATAAATTAGTACGGGATTAACAGATACAAACTACTAAACATAAAATACATAAGCAAAAAGGATTTACTGCATAGCACAGGGAACTCTATTCAATATATTATAATAACCTATAATGGAAAATAATCTGAAAAAAATACATATATAAAATTGAATCACTTTTCTGTACACCTGAAACTAACACAATACTGCAAATCAAATATACTTCAATAAAAAAATCACAACTTAAAATTTACCTTAATAACATGAAGCAAATTTACTGTTTTGAGAAAAGGTAAGGGAAGTTTCATAAATAGTGAGAAATGTCATGAACAATTATTGTGGGAAACTTTCTTACTTTTTAAATATATAATAAAGCAAATACATAAATACTATAAAAGGGCAAAGAAAATTAGATATTATTATAATGTCATAATATAACTGTGTACCCTACAGAGCCTAAATTTAATTTTTCTTTAAATATCCATTGGACATTTTCAAAGTATTATATGTATGTATATCACAAATGATTTACATAATATATTTACATATATACACAAATATACATATTGAACCATAAGAAAATCTCAATAAATCCCTAACTTCAGAGATTGTATAAGCCCCATTATCTCTATCTGACAATACAACAAAAATGGAAAACTAATAACAAATTTTAAGTGAAAAAGAGCCCTACTGGAATTTTTTTAAAGCTCATCTAAAGCATCATTGAGTTATATAATAAATGCTAAAAGCCATAGTAAGCAATTCAGGAAATAATAAAATTGAGAATACTACATTTCAACACTTATGAGACATAACCACAACTTAACAGAGACAGAAGCATAGGCTTAAGGGTAATCATTATGAAATAAAAATAAATGAACCAAGCATTCAATTTAAAGGATTATAATCATTTCATATAACATTAATAGTATCAACAGAAGCTTACTTTTAAAGCAACCACTCTGCTACAACATTCTATTAAACACATTGTAATAGTTTCCACTTTTAACTCCGACTTAATGAGGTAGGTGCTATTGTTTGAATTTTGCACATGGGAAAAAGGCTCAGAGAGTTTAAGTAGCTTGTGCAAAATCACACAGCTAACAAGTGTCAGCTTCAGGATTCATAATACAATGTGTGAGATTCCAATCAGGAGGAATAAAATATTTAAAATAACAGAATAGTGAATTATAAACCAAAATGGTATTAGTGTTAGAGTAATTAAGACTAGGGACAGAATTAACAATAAAAGGGACAGAATTCTGGTAAATGAAAAAGAGTATTTACAAATAACCAAATATCAGAATGAGACAAGATGCATTACAACAAAGAGATGAGATAGATCTAGCAAACGATACTAATAAAAGAATAATTTAAGGAAAAATACTACATTTGCTTAAGAGGGTTATTTTAATATAAAAGCAGTACAATCTTTCATAAATAAAAGCATAACAGAGATAAACTTTCAGTAATTAATGGTATCAAAATGTGTAATGTAAATATTGTTAGAAATTTTTTAGCCTTTTGGAAATTTTTAGATATATAATTGCAGTGGGAAGATTTAATTTAACACTCAATCAGATTAAGTAAATAAAAAGGGAATAAAATATAGAATATCTGAATAATGTAGGATTACTGTATTGGATTCAATCTATAACTAACAGAGAACCTATTTTCTTTTCTAAGTATTCATGAAATATTTATTTAAAAAATAATTATACATTAAGTCACAGAGGAAACTGCAAGAGAATCCAAAAAGCAGAAGTTTTAAAGGCCATATTCTCTGGCCATAATGCAATAAACTTAGTAATCAAAAACACAGTAACATGAAATACAAAAAAGGGGGAATACTTGCAGTATATAGTAAAATGATATTTACTATCTAAATTTATATATATTTATTTTACATATAAGTGAAGCAGACATATATTTACTACATAAAAAGCTCTCAAAAATAAGAAAAAGTTTCACAACTCATTGGAAAAGCAGGCAATAGCAAATAGAGCAGTCAAAAAAGTAATAAAGGGCTTCCCTGGTGGCGCAGTGGTTGAGAGTCCGCCTGCCGATGCAGGGGACGCGGGTTCGTGCCCCAGTCCGGGAAGATCCCACATGCCGCGGAGCGGCTGGGCCCGTGAGCCATGGCCGCTGAGCCTGCGCGTCCGGAGCCTGTGCTCCGCGGCGGGGGAGACCACAACAGTGAGAGGCCCGCGTACCGCAAAAAAAAAAAAAAAAAAAAAAGTAATAAAATGGCCAACAAACTTGAAAAGTTGGTCACTCTCATAGTCAAACAAGTGCAAATAAAATAATATAGCTCTTTTTTTGTCTGTCAGATTAAAAAACAATAAAAAAGAATAAAATCATTCGTGTAATTGAATATGGAAGCCAACAATAATGTGCAAAGGAAGTTAAATTATAAATTAATACACTTTTTAAAAGGTTGTGTAGAATATATGTTGAAGTTTAAACATGGATACTATCTAACCTTTCATTTCAGTCCTGAGAATATATCATAAGAAAATAATAAGTGTGAAATGGCGTAAAGATATCATGCACCTGAATGGTCAAAATAGTAAAAACTTGAAAACAATCGTATCCTTCAAAGAAGACTGGTTAAATATATATTGTACATCTATACAAAATAATACTTTTAGGTAATAAAAGTAATCATGTTAGGACAAGTTTTAGAAGCCTGTTACATACGAGTACTGCACACTCATTAAAAAAGCCAAAGTAGATATGTGTCCAAATGCTGGGAGCTGGTGAAGAATATAGAAATGTGTTCATTAAAGATTCCCATTAGTTCGTTGGCTCTACTTAATTTAGTCTTTCCTCTCTTCTGTTTTTAATTTGTGATTATTTTTATCATTTAAATATGAACTTCAAATTCATTTAGTAAAAAGATTTAAGTGTGTTCACTGAATCATATGTGTTCCAAGTATCAGACAAATTCTTGTCCTAAAAGCCAAAACCACAAAAACTTTAAGTTTTTGAGATAGTTCATCCCAAATTAAAATCAGCCACAATTTATTCAGACCATCCTAGCGTTATCCCATTATCCCTTGACTGAAAGAAGAGGCAAAATTCTGACAGAAATTGGTCTCATATCTGTTCTAATAAATGAGTATAGTTCTTTTCTGAAAAAATAATTGACCTGAAAATTCGAAGTTCAAATTCTATTCACATCCATCGATTTGAACACTATTTTTTTCCTCAGGTAAATTGTACTCTCTAGTTTACTTTCTGGGCTGTGATCATTTCAAATTTTGCCAGACAGACCAAGTTAAAGACTTCTTTAAGTGTGATCAGTCTTCTTCTTTTACTGCCATTTAGACCCAGGTTTCAAAGGTCAATGAATTAGGCCAGTATTGTTTAGATTATGGACCAACTACAAACATACCACAATGTGCAGAGCCGATAAGAAACATGATCGATAACCAGATAGCATCTTACAGCTGGTACTTTAGAAAGGAAAGATGATCAAAAATGACCTAACATTTTCAGCATTTGTTTACAACATATTGATCAATTGTATAGCAGTCAATGTATTTTAAAAAGCATGACTGCTCAAGTTGAAGTTGCCTTATACCATAAAAACCAAATAGAAACCCACGAAGCTGCGTTTCTCAGTGTGGCTATAGATTTTTTGTGTGTGTATTTCTATTTAATATATAGCTTTAACGTTGCATCCTGGCACTTAACTTACAACCGTTCTGAAAATAGTGTGTTCTTCACTGAGTGAATAAGTCAAATACAAACAAGAAGTAGGTCAACTTAAGCCCTGAAAAATCTCAGGTCAAAGTAGTATATGAGTGTTTTAAAATCCATTTACTCAGTATCCCAAAGGATTTGAGCTTTTCTAAAGCTCTAAAGCTCTGGATAAAATTCTGATATAGAGATTCTAAATATTCCATCCAATATGAACCTTAAACAACTCAATATTTTCATTAACAAAATATCAATCTATGATTCCTGACTATAAAGTTCTAACCCTGGAAATTTAAATGCGGTTTAAGTGCATTTGTACTCTGGAGTCATTGCTACACTGCCTCAAGCTCATTCTCTAGGCCAGGCTCCATCTTAAACACTATATATATTATTTCAAATAATCTGAACAGCAACATTATGGTATAGGTAGTTCCCATTTTAGAGGAGAATGAAACATAGAAAATAAGTACCTCCCTGCGTACCTAGCTACTGGGTGGCGGAGCTAAGTTTCAAACCTAGCCAGCCCAGCCCTACAGTTCATGCTCTTAACCTCTGTGCCTTGGTATAACTATCCAGGGAGTTTCCTTATATTTGGCATGTATGTGCTAAGGTATGTGCCTTTAAAATTTCTAATGATTTAAATGTGGCACAAAGATTGCATTGCTAAAGCTATTTTCTGAAAGTTTTGTGATTATTTCAGTCCATATGTAGTCTATCCAGATGTAAACTTGCTGTCACAGACTTTTTCCTGCCTCTTTTTTCTCTTTTTATTCTCAATTTCCCATCTCTTCTCTACTCATTTACATAGACTCCTTAAGTTCCTTTTCTCCCAGAAGGTTCACTCCATCTTCTCTTTTGTGCTACTTTTTCTTCCCCTCAGAGCTGCATCCCAGATCAACTGGCTTTCCTCTAACCCTACCCTGTCTACCCATCTCCCTCTATCCAAGTCCTTATTTCTTGGCCTCTAGCTCCGAGTGAATGACTCAATTATCATCCTTCGACAATCCTAAGATTATAGCCCCAGTGCATCTTATCGCAGAACTTAGAGTCAGTGCTGTAATAAAGATGTCTTTCAAACACATTTTTAATAGTGATAAATATAGTCTCATATAAGACTTTGAAGACTTTTACTCCAGTGGCCAAATTTTTCAATTTCATTTGTCTTTCTGATTTCGAATTTTATTTCCAAATTTCAGCTTAATAATTGCCTACTTATCAAACAGAACATAAAGGAATTGCTCTGCTTTAAAACAAGCCTTATCTTACATGGCGTTGTTTGACAATTAATCCCTGTTCTCTTCTTAACTATGGAAGTCAGCTGCTTCGTGATAAATTACTGTCTGACACCCTAGTAAACTTTACCACCAATAAAATAAATAGGAACTTAAAGGGGTAGAAGGAAAGAAAGAACATGGATCATGGAAAGAGAGAGGTGAAAGGGATGCTAACTAAAACAAACCAAACAAAAGTTTGAAAAAAATTAAATCTTCATTTTCAAATAAATACAAACATATATTACCTGTTAAATAGAAAAAAGTAAAAGATTTACTTTAAAAACCTGTTGAGTATCCAAAAACAAAATGCTTGTTTTCATTTCTACTGTGTAAGTTTTAAGATATGACTATTCATACAAAGAGACATCCATCATCACATTGATTGAAGAGGAATAAAATTCTTAATTTCAAAACTGGTTAGGTCAGAAACCATCAAGTGAGTGGCGCGTATGTTTATTTGTGTACAAGTGCATTCACACTTCACTGAACCATATCTTGGTGTTTTGCATAACGAATCTCATCTGTCATCTTCTGCTCTGTGGGAGGAAGTAAGTAGGGAGGGGGCAAACCTTGTCTTTCTTGCTCTTAAAGAAAAGCCTGCAATTAAATGGAGGAAAAGTAAAGGTCCTCATTAGAATCACAGTGATTCCCACCACTTGTTTGTAGTAGAGGGCTGCTTCTCTCTCTGGGGAGTGGTCTATGCTTCCCTTCTCCCTATTAGCCTGGATGCCTTACCTTCCTAATACTGAAAGAGCTGACTGAAGTTTTATTACATTTCTCAGAAGGCTAAACTTAGTGGAACTTTTAAGTGTGCCTTGGAACGCCGTGTTCATGGAAGTTTTTCCTGCTGTGGATTACTGATGCTGCAGGAGCAGGTAGACTGATGTGCCTTGAATTCCGACAAGGAGAAAGGGGCGTGTTGTTATTCTTTTTGCATAAAAAGTGAGTATTTATAAAAGGCTTTTTACTTCAATGTGCTCCATTTTGATTCCTGATCAATTTAATGTGAGTCATTTTAATGCCATGCAACACTAGTTTATATTTACTCATTTGAAAACTTTGCCTAGTTATTTGCTCATATTGGAATCATTTGAGACCGATCTGTAAACAATATCCAAATTCGCTGTCATGCAACAAGAATTAACGTGTGTGCACAGACATACAATGGAGAGGCCAGGGATAAAGAGAAGGTAAATTATGGCAAGGGCATTAAAAATTAGCAAAGTGTGAGTCTTTATAATAACCAAATGGCTATTTTTCCATTTTTTTGCCCTTAAATCAATTTTGACCTCATCCTGACAGTTATGAAGTATTTACAAGGCATCACGTGACTCAGGAGAGTCGTGTATATAGTTCTATAGACTACTTTAGAAGATTAAGACCTTTCAGTGTATCTGATCCATCTGCTTCTTTAGGCCCCACATTTTGGAGGAACTGCCATGTGATTTTACATCAGGATGTTCATAACCTGAATTCTTAAAGCTGTATATGAAACAGATTTCAAGGAATCCAGGCCTGATTAAAAGAGTTAGCCTGTTCACATCCTCCCTATTTACTGCGGATTACAGGAAGGGAAGTTGGGGTTAAATCAGCAGGTCTTCCTGCTTCCCCAGGAGTTAACCTGGCAGCCGGTTTGGCACCCCCAGGAGAGCTGACAGGTAGCAGGATTTGTCTGAGCAGGCTGCCTGAGAGCCAACAAGGAAAACTGAATGCTCTGGATTAGTTCTGGATTATGTTGTCAGAGTGAAGGCTGATGGACAAACTGCAGAGAAATAAAATGCAATCTGTTTGGGAAGAGAGGCAGCGTGCATAGCTTTCATTTTTCAAGAAATGACAAGAAAAATCATTAATAATTTGTAAATCCATGTCCATTAACTTTTCTCCTTGTTGTCCCAAGACAGCCTTTTTAACATGAGTTTGCCACCATCCTCTATCTCTTCTGTCTAGTGACAGATAAGATAGATAAGAAATTGGATTTATAATATAATATCCCCACCTCCAAGAAAGACGGAGCTTTATTCTCCTAACACTGCTCTGGCTTCCTCCACACCTTCCCCCCACTCCGCCCCCAGGATGAAAGGAAACTTTGACATTGGTGAGATAGCCAAATGACATGTGTTTGCTTTCTTCCCTCTGTAATAAATTTCCAAGACAATGGTATTACTTAATGAAATTTAAAGACAAAAATAAATAAATAATCATGACAGTAATCATGATAGTATTAATATTATTATGATGATAAAATATGCTGTGGGATTTCTTCTCTTTTTTTTTCATAAAGGACCTGAGCATCAGTTCCAAGAACTGAGATAGTTAATAGATGTGAATACTCAAGTATATTTAATAAAAACAAATTTAGGTCCCTATAGGAGGGGGTTACATTTTTCCAATATAGGTGTTACTAAAATTCTTTAAAAAATAGTTGTGAAATAATTAAGGTTACTCAATTTCCATTTACTAACAAATCTAATGTTCTAAAATAATTTGGGTCATTTTTTTCTTACAAGTTTCTTAAAGTGAAAGTTACCTTATCATCAGAAAAAATCTCTGCTTAGGCTCGGTTGAAACTAAGAAAAATACTTAAGTGTTTTTAAAACAGCAAAAATTAGTATGTCCAGATGTTTTGGATTATGGCTACATGATGAATATTACTTAACAATAATTTCAAAAATGAAGTTTTATGGGTGCAAGGAGCTAGTATTCATAGACTCTAACAGTAACAGAGCAGGATTCTTATGTTCTCCTTTATGATTTCAATAACGAATTCTATCTTTTCTGACATAGAAGAGTTTGCTTTCTTCTCCACAGGAAGCAGTATAAATTAAGTGATGCATTTAAAGAGTCTCTTAGCTCCTTAAACCAGATCACTATTTCCTAATGGATCAAAGGCATAGTATTACTTCATTACTCTTCTTTTCAAAAATGACAATAGCTTCTCCTGAAATTCATACAGAATCCAGGCAGTCCGGGTAATTTACCTGGACTCCCATGGTAGTTTTGTAGTTTTCGTTGTAGATGATCTATTGTTTTGTATCTTTACAACTCTTTTTGTTTTATATCTTTGCAAACCTAAATAAGAACATCAGATTATAGTGATATTTAAATTATTGTGAATTTTCTAGTGTAAAATAAAATCCAACTAAAAATCAAAGCAATTCAACAATTATATGTCTTTTTAAGTCCAGTGTCTACTCCAGTGACATAAGGATGAAAAATGAATAGAATATAAATAGAACATAAAAAGAATGTGTATAACAGAGTCACTTTGTTGTACAGCAGAAATTAACACAATATTGCAAATCAACTATACTTCAATTTAAAAAAAGGATGAAAAATGGTTGTTGGGTTTGGAAAACTAAAATATATGTGTTACCTTAAAAAAATAAGTTTCAATATAGTGGTCAGGGATGAAATCACATTTCAGAGAACTGAAAAATTAAAGATAGAAAGTGAAGACTGCTCTTTTGTAAAATTTAGATGAGAAAAGGAGAAAAAAATAATGAATAATAACTACTGGGACCCCAGGGTTAAGGGACATTTTATTTGAATGGGAGAGATTTGAGTATCCCTAGAGGCCCATGAAAAGGAATTTTTAGAAAGGGTGAGTTTGAAGTTTTCAGGGTTGGGGCCCTGAAAAGTGGAGTAAAGTGCAGTGAAATGCGGAAATTATGGAACCAAAGGGTAGGGTAGATGGATACATCCACCAGCTTTAGGGAAAAAACATTTAAGACTGGTCTGAATGTAGACAGCTTATAGGTAGAGGAGTTTGCAGCACAGTTGTGACGGGCACAATTTTCTCAATAAATCGAGAGATCATTCCCTGGCAAGAGGAAAAGGCTGAACAAGTTACATGAGAAATCTGACAGATGTTTATATTCTTTGAAAAGATTGGGAAAATATATTGAAATGGGGGACCATGTTACAATGACTGGTCAAACTGGGGACCATATTTTTATAATGGTCAATGTCCAAGTTTATGTGATTATTCTTTGGTAGGTTCAGCTGCCTGGTGTGGGGGCAGAGAACGTGGATCATGGTAACAATCTAGGATGGGGACTTTGTAGGTAGACGATGAATAGGCATACACAAGAATCAAGGATGTTGGTAAGAGATTAATTCGGGAAACCAGTCACAGAGTCCAGCCTGGGGGGAAAGAATGAGAGAAGAGGAGGAACCTAGGGACTTGGAGGGGCCACATGAAACAAGAAAATGGGCACTACTGGCACAAACAGTAGGGATTTTTAAAATCTGGGTAGTGTGTGAGATGGTGCATGGAGTAGGAAAGATAAAGGCAAAATGCTGGGGAATACTGGCATTCAAGGACTAGGCATTTTTTTGTTCTAATTGGTGGTATTAGAGGAAGAATTTTTGACTTTCAAATATGAAGTCTGATAAATGAATCCAGAAATACCTTCCAAATTTTTTGCCATAGAGATTCTGAAACAATTACATGGAATAATACGAGTGATGTCAAATCATTTCCTGTCCAATTCAATAAATAAAACTATTCAGTCCCTGAATAAACTTTTAAGGGGACATAACGGCAGAAAGGAGTCACCATCAAGACATGCACTTGTAAAGTGATTTATTCTTTGACCAGAAGTGTTTTCAGAGCCTCCTTGGGAACTTCTCCCAGAGTACAAAAAATTAAAATGTGAGAATGTGACATCCAAATCCACCCCTGCACCCACCTTTGAAAAAGGTTCATGATTCCACCAAGGCAGAATAAGATGAATCTGAGAAACTCCAGAGAGAGCAGGCACCTCAGATACTTGCAAGTTAGGGGACAGCTCTGTTCCTTCAAAATAACAAATGAGCAGGAAATCAACAAGCGTTCCACAGGACACGTGTTTTAGCTTTTAAACCTCTGTAGGCTGGCACACTCCAAAAGTACTACCTTTTATGACTATAATAATTCCAAAGGAAAAAAAAATATTATTACGATCTCTTTAAAATAAAAACACAACCATGGGACTCCCCTGGTGGCGCAGTGGTTAAGAATCCTCCTGCCAATGCAGGGGACACCAGTTGGAGCGCTGGTCCACATGCCGCAGAACAACTAAGCCAGCGAGCCACAAAACTACTGAAGCCCACTGCACCTAGAGCCTGTGCTCCGCAACAAAGAGAAGCCACCGCAATGAGAAGCCCGCGCACCACAAAGAGTAGCTCCTGCTCACCGCAACTAGAGAAAGCCAGTGCGCAACAATGAAGACACAACGCAGCCAAAAATAAATTAATTAATTAATTAAAAAAAAATACAACCATGAAATTCCAACCATCCCTAACATCCAAAACTAAACCTTCAAATCAGGGATTCAGTTCAATTTGAGGTCTAAGACCTCAGCTACCATTTAAGTCATTCAAAGCTGACAAACAAATGTTTTCATTACATGTAATTTTAAAAGTAATAAATACTATTTGCAAAAAATCAAATATTTTAGAGATTAGAAAGTGTTCCATAATACTACTCCTTAGAAATAACCAGGGTTAATTATTGATTCTATTGGTTTAAACTTGATAGTTGCAGTCAAGAGAATGAGTTTACCAAAGAGAAATTAAATGGACCTAAAACAGAGTAAGTAGGGGTATGTTTAAAAAAAAAAAAAAAGGATCCAGGAAAGGAAAGAAAGTAGTAAGAGTCATCAAAGTACTAGAAGAATTTGGGTAATGACACACCAGGAAACTGAAGAAAAATAAAAAGAGTTTTAAAAAGGAGGTGCTAGTCTAGAATCACAGGTTCATAGACAAGTCAAGGAGATGTGAACAGAAAAAGTCAATTTGCTCTTAGCACAGTCCTTGGTCTTTTTTGTATGAAACTAGTACAAATGTTATGGAACACTTATCAATAAATTCTGCTACTTTGAATAATATTAACAGTATAAAGGAAACTTCCGTCAGAAAAAACCATAATTTTCATTCTTTTCTTTGGAATACATTAGTACTTTTGCGCATTGTACAAATTACAGTTTTGTGCTTGGCTATTCGTTTATTAATGTAAGCACTAATCATTTTGTGGAGACAATTTCACTCATTGACAGAAAGATTACAATCTCTTTTATCCTTTGTTTCTGACCTGCTGAAAGACAAGAGTAGCTAAAACTCTTTTTATCTATGAAAACATCTTAAGTATAAGGTGCCATAAATACCAAATTCAATGGACTGGACTAATGGAATCTGAGAAAATAGCAATTTCTTCTGTTATTTTTTCTTTTTATTCTGAGTTTCTATATATGAAAAACAATGAAGACTGGTTCAATGTGCTAAATATTTGCAGAGATAAAATGGCAGAGCCATGTAGACTGCAAAAAGGTTTTGAGTTACTTTCAAATGAAAACACCACTAAACAAGGAGAGGAAATGAGTAATGATACAGAAAGAATAGGAGGCAAGAAATTGTTGAAAAAGCAGCCTCTGCAGCCCTCCAACCATAGTGAATCAGAAGCCCTGGTAACAAATATTTTTGAGGTATTTTTAGTACATATACACACATCTACTGAACTACCAATATGTCATTTTATATATATAAATATATATATTTATATATGAACATTTATATATGAATATATATATATACACACACACTAATATATATAGGCTTAATTGATGATAGGAATTTTACACTTTTAGGAAAAAGCAATAAAGAATGAGTCATGATTTGGCTCATATACTTTATTGCTTCTCATATTCCAAATTAACATATTGCTTTCCATAAAAAGCTCATTAAATGCATTAGGATATATATTTCTTTTTAAAATGCACTTCTTCTAAGAAATATTGACAACGGTTTTCTTAGCTTGGTCATAACATGGGTCAAAAATTCTCCTCTGGAAGTCACTCCTGTAAGGAGGATCCACAGTGTGTTATACAACTTGAGAAAAATCATACTGTATGTGTTCTCCACATGAAGGGTTTTGATTGCTGAAATCCAGAAGGAAGCTCTAATGGTAGAAAGATTAGATATTAGTTCACATTTGTTATAATAAAAACTTGACCTCCAACTCTTCAAAGCCCCCGGTGAACATCATTATTATGTTCCATCATATAAGGCCGGTCCAGCCTGAGATGACCTTCCTTCTCATATTCACATCTATCAAATTTAACTAATTCACAAGTGGATAGAATGGAGATTTTTCAATCCCTGTTCCATGCACAAAGTTGGTGTATTTATACAAATAAGGGAAATCAGGATCCAGATAATTAGGAACTCTATTAAAAGAAGATTATGATCAATTCAAGAAAGTAAGGCTCATTCGCCAGTTTTATTCTATTCTACTCAATAATTACAGATTGCACTAATGCTGCTTTTCTTTCTCTCTCATTAATTGCTTCTTTACTTAAAAAAAATCCCTTTTAATCATCTATGTGTTTCATTTGTTATGCAACCTCATCCTTAATTCCCAAGGGCAACTGAGGGTTAAGTATAGATCAGAATTTTATATATATACAGTTAGCCCAATGAGAAAAAGGAGTCAGACACCATTATTTCTATCCATACAACCCTCAGTAGGAATTCTTCATTAGCTGTCAGAAAACTATAACTAAAATTGCAGGAAGAGAATGAAGTCACAGGGAAATTTTTTTCTACCTTCAAGTCTTTAAATTTAATGGCAAAATATCTAACACTTGTAAGCAATTATACCATGTTTACAAATAGTATTTTTGTACCTAAAATAAAATGTTTTAAGTACTTCCAGACAACTTGTTTTACAAGTAAATTAAAACATTTATTTGACAAGCAGAAGCTGGACGTTTCTAGAATGTCTTTTGAATATGTTTTCCCTTTGCACGCTTCTGAATCACAGAGGCAGCTCAGCTGGCTGAGAAAATAGCACCATTGGGCCTTTTGTGCACCAGTCATTGCAGGTCATCTAAACACTACTCAAGTAGCAGCTCAGAAATGCCCCAATTGAAGAGGGCTTGTGAGGTTAATTCTGTCATTACTGCGTTGACATGAGGCATGTTGCAGCCTTCAGCACAAAATGTTACTCGTAATCTTTTAATCCCAAATTAGGTCAATATTTTATCAAGTTAATCTAGCATGAAGATTAATTGCATTAGTCACACACACATATACGCCTGCAGGTTATTTGTTTTAGAGATACTTTTAATCAAAGAGCAAACCCTTGGTCCTAACAGGCAATTTTTTAAAAAACATCCTTTCTCCAACAGTCTTTATCTTTATAAAGGAGACATTTATTCTTCTCATTGATCTTTACATCAAGACGGATGTAAGAAGAAGGATAACGGTCTGATAATTACTAAAACAATGACCACTTAGAAAAGTTGTTAATAAGGGAGTAATGACTTCTGATTGAAGTGTTTTTAATAAAGAACCTCTTTGGTCTATTATTTCAATTTAATTCGACTTGTTTTCTTAAAATATGTGATTAGCTCTGCAAAGAAAGTCAATGGTTTTCTGTGTGTTTGCATGTTTGTATCTCTAGGCATGTTTAAAAACGTTGTAACAAAGAATATGAACTAGAGTGACTTTCTAGGAAATTATTATTATATTTTTTTTCAGTTATCAAAATTGCGATCAGGCATATCTTCCTTTTTTTCTTTCATTTTTTTAAATCTAAGAAGTAGAGTTTAGGGGGTAGGAAGGTGGAAATATATTGATCTAAGTGGCATAAATCTGCTAACAGAAGTCATTAGAGTGGACAAATGCCTTTCTCCCTGAATTTCTTAGATAAGAACTATCTGGTAGTTTAAAATTCCCAGGCGTCATTCTGGGTAGTATTACAGACCCCCCAGGGTGGCAGGACAGAGTTCATGCCCTGTTTCATCAAATATCCAATGACATTCTCCAAGGGTCATGCTAATTATAGGGATTTCACAGCCAATGTTTAAGAATATTGCATCTCAAAATTTTAGCTCCTGTCTTCAAATATTGGCTTTCTGGAATTCTATTAGTGAAAAATGATAGGTAAAAGGATTCAGAAATATTTTCATATGACTAGTCTTTTCTACTAATTAATGGATTAATATCAAATCTTTCATGTGATGAATAAATCAACAGCAATCTCAGTACCCAACACTTTAAGAAGAGAATGCTTGAATTTGGAGGTAAAGTTCACAATCCTGAATGTCAACCTTACAGTTAGTATGAAGTTCTGACAAGCTATGCTGAAGAAACATGCCAAAGAATTCTCTATTCGTCCACTTACTACAATGTAATATTCTTCTCATAATAAATAGTAATAAAAATCCACATTCAACTTGCTGAAAATCAGCCAAGTGCATGATAAACATAAAATGAAAACAAATATTTTTAGGAAAGAATACTATTTTAAAAATCCCAAATGAAATAAAAAATCATTTAGGGTCCAAGTTTCAAATTTTATTTTTTCTACTCTGTTCTCAAATTCTAAAAATTTTACATGCCCCCCGTGTCAATTCAAACAATAAGAGGTATAAAGAAAAGTTAAGCCTCTGTTTCCTTCGATTCAATCTCTTTCATCAGAAGCACCTAATATTAAAAATTTAGTGCATAGCCTTCTCATTTCTTTTTCATGTTAATTTAAATATAATTTTGTAAGTATATACACATCAATTTACAGGCTTCTTTTAATTTCTAATTTAAACTGTATAAATATAAAAACAGATTCTCTTAAAGTTTTTAAAATATATAAATATACATGTTTTTATCACAATATTCTATCTTTTTAAAATTAATAGCATATTATTATCAACTTTCCTCATCAAGACATATAGATATAACACATTATTTTTAACAACGCAATTAGAAACTTCCCAGCCCTGATAAAATGCTGCCTAATCTCTATTAATAGCTTATTTTCTTACTGAGAACTTATGTGTACCTGTCACATAACAGGTTAGTGTGGTATTCAACAAGAAGTACTAGATAGAATTTCTGACAATATACTTTAATTTACAAGAAGAAAAAAGACAAAACAGAGACAACATCATCAATGGTGTGGTCTGGGTTAAGAGTATGGATTCAGGAGTTGGCAGATCTGGTTAGAAACTAGGACTCCACTATCTACCAGCAGGATAAACTCTGGAAAATGTCTTATCCTCTCTATGCTTCAGTTTCTTTATCTGTAAAGCAGGAATAATAACAGTACCTTGGGAATGACTAAATGAGATAGGGAAAACAAGCAGTGATATACTGCCTGATACTTGATAAGTGTCTGATAAATTTTAGCTAATATTATTGTCACCATTATTTATATGATCCATAAGAAGGAGCTAAGTTGGAAAAAAAGGTATGAGCTCCAAAGGTGTGAACAGTAGAGTAAAAACTGAAGACATCTGGGAAAGCTTCACAAAGATGAGCCGATCCAAATGGGCACATGTGATATTTCAGAGGATTAACTCTCACTGCCCACAAGTTTTATGATCACCGTAAGGAAGGAGGGCTGAGGATGTGTGGGTCACTCAGGTGAGGAAGGAATGCAGGGGAAGAAGGCAGGGATACACAGGTCAAATTTTGTATAAACTCATTGAAAAGGTTGCAGATTTTTTATCACAGGCATATGGGATTTTAGAGTTATAGGGAACTTTATGACTCCACTAGTTTTATTTTGCCTAGAAGGAAATGGAGAGTAGAAGGACACATCCAAAGTCACCCAGCTGGCAGTGGCCAAGCCAGGATCACAGTCTAGGTCTCCGGTCTCCCAGTTTATCCCCCTCTGCTCCGTTCTGCCTGCCGTTTCAAGGCACTAATGTGATGACAGCCACGTTTTAGGAGGATTGATTTAGCAACCACGTGTAGGCTGAATTAAAGGAGAAAAGTCTAGGGAGAGAGGAATGAGGAAAGAGGCTATAGTGTAATCCAATCATTAGGTGATGAGGCTAATAAGCCCTGGCGATTTCCCCATTCCACACTATTCAACACTGCATGGGCTGCCTGAGGCAATGGTGAGCACCTGAGGATGACCAGTGCTCATGTGGAAAAGACCCTTCAAACAGTGATATTGTTGGGGGGGACAAACCTGATAGCCAGCTATCACAAAATGTTCATTTGTAAAATTAGAAGGAAAAGTGCTTTCACAAAGATAAATTAGTTCAAGTAAAAGATATATTCTAGGCCTTAATCTCATTATAGGAGGGACTTCCTTGGTGGTCCAGTGGCTAAGACTCTGCACTCCCAGTGCAGAGGGCCCCTGTTCGATCCGTGGTCAAGAAACTAGATCCAGCATGCATGCCACAAGTAAGACCCGGTGCGTCCAAATAAATAATTTTTTTTAATCTTATGAAAGGAGAAAGTAATAATATGTCTGTGAAATCTAAAATAAAAAGAACATTTTTCCCCCTCCCTAAGGTCACTCAATGAGATCATTAGCAAAAAAAAAAAAAAAAAAAAAAAAAAAGATTATAACCTTGAATCCTTGAATTCCTCTCTTGGAGACTTCAGTGGCCATTTTTATTATTCCTTGACTAACATTAAAACTGCAACATTTGAACTTGATTGTATTATATATTAATTCTCACCTTTAGTTTTTACACAAGTAAAATTGTCACACCTGTATTGGCCCCCAAAATTCAGCTGGACTCTGTGTACTTTCACAGGAAATGGAGAAACAATTTTCCATTTGATCTCCACTATTGACAGTAAGATCTATTCCAAGAACGTAAACCATATCCACGTATCAGTTTTATGAAGGACCAGATATAGGAAGAAATGTCCCATAATTTAATTCTCTCAACATAGTAATGGTGGCAATAAGTTGAGTTAAAATAGAATTGGCTTCCTTTTTATAAATTCCATACAATTTTAGAGACTATGTATATTTACAAGTAGCCTGGTTTGTTTATGTTTGATTTTTGTTGCTGAAAGATTAACACAATTTGCTGTAGATACCTATGAGGCTTGGCTATTGCCAAGAATATCTTGGGAATTAAATCTAAAGTTATTCTCATGACTAATATAGCCTGTAGAAATTTGACATAATTTTTTTAGTGGTACTGATAGAGAAATAAAATATTTTAAGATAATAAAGGAGTGCTCTTACTACAACTTTCATTTTATCACAGCAAAATAGTATATTGCTTCAATTTACTTTGTGATAAAAAATTCTGCATTTTTTGTGACCTAAAATAAATATTTTTTGTTTTGTTCCTTTACATTTTATCTATTCCATTTACTTTCATTTTTTTCAATAAAACTGAAATAAACATTTTTTAAATGCTTCCACACTGTATTTGATAGACAAAAATAAGAATAAATAGAATCATGATAGAACTAGTGGCAGCAGACCAATAACAATTTTCATGCATCAAACCACTAAAGAATTATTGTCCACATTGATTGCTTAGTTGGCTATGTGTTTCTGAGACAATAAATACATCTTGTCTAAGATTTGCATATGGAATCTTTTCTCTAAGCAGTGCGCATATTGGACAAGTGAGCCATTTATTTGCAACACCACACTGTTAAATCTATCCACTCCCCCTTAGCAAATTTTATGAAGTATTTAATTATTTTAGCAAGTAAATGAGGTTTCTTGCAAGTATTTATAAAGTTACAAAGTAAGTGTAAAGTTATAAAATAATCAGGTAGAAGATGGCCAGAGCTCCCAGCATTCATAATTTGATTTAACTGTGTAGTTTAGATTAGTCTAATTAGTCTAATTAGTATATAAACACCCAAGTGAGGGACTCAAGGTCATAATCCCATTTTCTTTCTAATTTTTATCATGGTATATTTATATATTTAGCAAAAATATCAATTTTAAACAAATGTGAAATTCTGATGCATTTTCCTCTAACATTTTATTCTGAAAGTTTTAAGACCTACAGAAAAGTTGCAAGAGTGGTAAATCAGCATCCATACATCTTTACCTGGATTTAATAGTTGCTAACATTTTATCATACTTGCATGCTGTCTCTCATCCCATGTGTGCACATGTGTGTGTATGTCTGCATACATACATTCATATATATTACTCTTTGCAACTATACATGTTTCCATATATGATATATATACATACCTATACACACATACATATATGTATATATATATGTAGCTGAATCATTTAGGAGTTAGTTAACATGCACATGCATAATATTATTCCTAAGGCTAGGTATTATCAAGTGGCATGAGTAAAATAACATTTCTTGTTTCTGTCTTAATACTTAAATACATTGTCTTTCTCATGAGAATTTAGCAAAGTTAATACAATATATTTATAAATGAAAGAAAATTTTAGATCATCTTTTTCCCAATTACCACAAAGGTAAAACACATTTTATTAGTTCACTCAAACTAGTGTCCATAACTGGCCTCCTGGCTACCACTCTTGTCTCTCCCCATCTCAAGCCTATTCTCCATCAGCAGCCAAAAATCCTGCAAAACCATAATCAGATCATGCTAACATCCACTCAGAACCTTCTGTGATTTTCCATCTTACTCAAGAGTTAAGCCAATGTTTTTAAATGGTCTATAGGAACCTGCACTGACTCCCTATACCCCTTTTACCTTGTCTCCCGATGTTCCCAAAGGCCCAGAAAAGCCCCAGCCTCAGGAACTCAGCACCTGCTATGGCCTCTGCCTGGAACATTCTTCCCTTAATGTCCTCATGGCTTGCTCCTTCTGCCCTTTTAGATCTTGACTTAAATATTACTTTCTCATGGAGTCTTTTCCTAGCCAATCTTTTTAAAACTACACACACACACACACACACACACACACACACACACACACCTAACCTGTATAAAAGCACTCCCTATCCTCTTTCTTGCTTAAGTTTTGTAAGCACTTACTAGAATCTAATATTCCCTGTCTTTTATTTATTTACCCACATGTAAGCTTCAAAAGGACAGGGATATTTGTCTGTTTTTCTTTGCTGCTGTATTACCAGTCCTATAATGGTACCTGGCACAAAGAAGATGCTCTTGAGACATTTTGTTGTTGTTGTTAATGAATGATACAAATACATATGGAGCAAAAAATAAATATAATTTATTAGTCTTTTTGCATATATTACTTTCTTTAAGGCAACTGTTAACAATATTAATGCCTCAATTTTACAAACATTTTGTGCTTGTCCAGTACCTTCCACATTTGTTAGCTTATTGACTGTATTAGTTATCTACTGCTGCATAATAAATTACCTCAAAACTTAGTGGATAAAAACAAGAAATGTTTATCACCTTAGTCTCTGTAATGAGGAATGTGGGTACTGCTTAGCTTAGTGGGTTCAGCATCTCTCCTGAGGTTGCAGTCAAGCTGAGAGACTCTAATCCTCTCAGACTTGTCAAGGGCTGATTATCTACTTTCAGATTCATTCAGGTTGTTGCTGGCTGGCTGTGGGTCCTCACCACACAGGACTCTCTGTAAGTTGCTTAAGTGTATCCCAATGGCATGGTAGCTGGTGCTCTGAGACAGAGAGATAGGAAGGCCTTCTGAAACAGAAGCCACCATCTTTCATGACCTCATCTCAGAAGTAATATCTCAGTCCAGCCCACATTCAAGGGGAAGGGATTACACAGGGTATGAATATCAGAGACAGGTATCATTGGGGCCATCATAGAGGCTACCTAAATTTTTGACCATTTTATAGACACAGATGTTGAAAACTAGAGAAGGCAAATTTTCCCAAGTTACACAGTTAAAAGCAAGATAGAGTAATTCTGATTCCCTAACCAGCACCCTATGAGAACCACTGATAAATTTAAATGTAATAACACCATATTAACAAATTGAAGGATAAAAACCATATGATCATCTCAATAGATGTAGAAAAAGCTTTTGACAAAATTCAACACCCATTTATAAAAGTTCTCCAGAAAGTAGGCATAGAGGGAATCTACCTCAACAAAATAAAGGCCATATATGACAAACCCACAGCCAACATCATTCTCATTGGTGAAAAACTGAAACCATTTCCTCTAAGATCAGGAACAAGACAAGGTTGCCCACTCTCACCATTATTATTCAACATAGTTTTGGAAGTTTTAGCCATGGCAGTCAGAGAAGAAAAAGAAATAAAAGGAATCCAAATTGGAAAAGAAGAAGTAAAACTGTCACTGTTTGCAGATAACATACTATACATACAGAATCCTAAAGATGCTACAAGAAAAGTACTAGAGCTAATCAATGAATTTGGTAAAGTAGCAGGATACAAAATTAATTCACAGAAATCTCTTGCATTCCTATACACTAATGATGAAAAATCTGAAAGAGAAATTAAGGAAACACTCCCATTTACCATTGAAACAAAAAGAATAAAATACCTAGGAATAAACCTACTTAGGGAGACAAAAGACCTGTATGCAGAAAACTATAAGACACTGATGAAAGAAATTAAAGATGATACCAACAGATGGAGAGATATACCATGTTCTTGGATTGGAAGAATCAATATTGTGAAAATGACTATACTACCCAAAGCAATCTACAGATTCAATGCAATCCCTATCAAACTACCAATGGCATTTTTCACAGAACCAGAACAAAAAATTTCACATTTTGTATGGAAACACAAAAGACCCCGAATAGCCAAAGCAATATTGAGAAAGAAAACAGAGCTGGAGGAATGAGGCTCCCTGACTTCAGACTATACTACAAAGTTACAGTAATCAAGACAGTATGGTACTGGCACAAAAACAGAAATATAGATCAATGGAACATGACAGAAAGCCCAGAGATAAACCCATGCACATATGGTCACCTTATCTTTGATAAAGGAGGCAAGAATATACAATGAAGAAAAGACAGCCTCTTCAGTAAGTGGTGCTGGGAAAACTGGATAGCTACATGTAAAAGAATGAAATTAGAACACTTCCTAACACCATACATAAAAACAAGCTCAAAATGGATTAAAGACCTAAATGTAAGGCCAGACACTATAAACTCTTAGAGGAAAACATAGGCAGAACACTCTATGACATAAATCACAGCAAGATCCTTTTTGACCCACCTCCTAGAGAATGGAAATAAAAACAAACAGATGGGACCTAATGAAACTTAAAAGCTTATGTGCAGCAAAGGAAAACATAAACAAGATGAAAAGACAACCCTCATAATGGGAGAAAATATTTGCAAATGAAGCAAATGACAAAGGATTAATCTCTAAAATTTACAAGCAGCTCATGCAGCTCAATATCAAAAGACAAACAACCCAATCCAAAAATGGGCAGAAGACCTAAATATACATTTCTCCAAAAAAGATATACAGATTGCCAACAAACACATGAAAGGATGCTCAACATCAATAATCATTAGAGAAATGCAAATCAAAACCACAATGAGGTATCACCGGCCACCTCTGATGGCTGGTCAGAATGGCCATCAACAAAAAATCTACAAACAGGACTTCCCTGGTGGCGCAGTGGTTGAGAGTCCACCTGCCGATGCAGGGGACACGGGTTCGTGCCCCGGTCCGGGAAGATCCCACATGCCACGGAGCAGCTGGGACCGTGAGCCATGGCCACTGAGCCTGCATGTCCGGAGCCTGTGCTCCACAACAGGAGAGGCCACAGCAGTGAGAGGCCCACGTACCACAAAAAAAAAAAAAAAAAAAAAAAAAAAAAACTACAAACAATAAATGCTGGAGAGGGTGTGGAGAAAAGGGAACCCTCTTGCCCTGTCGGTGGGAATGTAAATTGATGAAGCCACTATGGAGAACAGTATGGAGCTCCTTAAAAAACTAAAAATAGAACTATCATATGCCCCAGCAAACCCACTACTGGACATATACCCTGAGAAAACCATATTTCAAAAAGAGTCATGTACCACAGTGTTCATTGCAACACTAGTAACAATAGCCAGGACATGGAAGTAACCTAAGTGTCCATCGACAGATGAATTAATAAAGAATTTGGCACACATATACAATGGAATATTACTCAGCCATAAAGAGAAACAAAATTGAGTTATTTGTAGTGAGGTGGATGGACCTAGATTCTGTCATACAGAGTAAAGTAAGTCAGAAAGAGGAAAACAAATACTGTATGCTAACACATATATATATATATATATATGGAATCTAAAAAAAATGGTTCTGATGAACCTAGGGGCAGGAAAGGAATAAAGGCGCAGACATAGAGAATGGACTTGAGGACATGGGGAGGGGGAAGGGTAAACTGGGATGAAGTGAGAGAGTGGCACTGACATATATACACTGCCAAATGTAAAACAGATAGCTAGTGGGAAGCAGCTGCATAGCACAGGGAGATCAGCTCAGTGCTGTGTGACCACCTAGAGGGGTGGGATAGGGAGGGTAGGAGGGAGGCACAAGAGGGAGGGGTTACGGGGATATATGTATACATATAGCTGATTCACTTTGTTATACAGCAGAAACTAACACACCATTGTAAAGCAATTATACTCCAATAAAGATGTTAAAAAAATTTTAACGTAATAAATATTTTCAAAAAGTCAGGAGATATCTTTTTGCCTTGCTATGTGCCAGATACTATTTAATTGCTTTAATATGTCGACCCATTTTATCTGTAAAACAACTCTATACGGTAGGTATGCTTATTATACACATTTTACAGATGAGAAAAATGAGGAATAGAAAATTACAGTAACTGTCTCAGGGTCATATAGCTAAAGTGTGTCAAGGCTGGCATTCAAACCCAGCAGTCTGGCTTGAGAGTTTTGCTTCATAACCGGTACTCTGTACCACATGCCTCTCATACGTAAGAAAACTAAAGCATTTGACTGTCTTCAATTCATCAAAATCCATTTTGTATCTCGTCTTTTTAACTCAAAACAAGAGAGGAAGTAATGTTATTTTAAAAATTGTCTGGTGAGGAAACTTTCATCTAACGGGTAAAAATACCTACGATTGAAAATCATATCCATTGTGTGTACTGACCTCCAGTGAGAAGACAATTGGGCAAGCATGTGTCCGTTGGTTGGATCTGCTCTAGATAGAATGTCTCATGGCTGACTATAATGTTCTCAGGTGAATATCCCTTCCCCCTTTCAAAGGAATAAGAAAGCCACACACACAGAGAATGCCATCCAGTGCATGGGAAATACTTCCTCTCTCTTTCTTCTTTCTAGCTTATAAAAGTTCCCCCTCCAAATGGTAATAAGTCACTTCAGAGAATGCATTTTCTAAAGGATGATTGCCCTCCTTGAGTAGTGGTGCACTTAAGGCAGGCATGCAATAATCCCTAGAAATATACTGCCTGGAGTGTCTTACTGGTTAATTAGAGCTGGCACTGGGCCACTGCTTCTCAGCCTTGAATCAGTGCAAGAGCACTGGAAGGAGGCATGGGTATTAAAAGTGTTATTTCAGGGGGATATAAAGCAATGGCACCATGCCAGTCTGCAGAAAATAAAGCCAAACATTCCTGTTACCACAATAAAATGTCAAAATGCCTGGCTTTATTGTAGTCAGAGATTAAATCTATCACTGTGCCCATGATCAGGGTTTAAATATGATCTCTGTTGTTCTAAAAGACTACAATCATTACTCACAGGACAACTATAAAAGTAAACATAACTTCCCCCAAAAGTATTCATTGAATGGAAGGAGGAAGCCATCATTATAATTATGTAAACATATTCTCTTACTTCCATAAATAGCCTACCATCTATTTTTTTTTAATAGTACTACATTTTATCAAAGAGTAAATGGATAGTCCATAGGAACGAGATGAAAAATGTCTGTGGCTCCAGCTGACACCCCCCAGCTTCCACATGTGCTCAAGAGGCTTCCAGAGAAGTTTTACAAGCAACAGCAACACATTACAATGTATTGATATGGCAAATTTTACTTTTTTATAATCCCTACATTAGTTATGTCCTATTTCAGTTTTGAGACAGTCTATCTGGGGGCTACAGCACCCTATAAACTAGATCCTTTGTTCTTTCCTCAATAATTGATTCCCATTTCTCCATCTCTTATAGTAGTGGAATTTACTCCTGATTATCTCAACCTCTACTGGAACAGAATTTCTTGACCATAATCCAGCCTTTCCATGAGTTGGTCCTAAAACACTGCTATTGGTTCTCCTCGATGCTGGCTACCTATCCACTTAGAACTATCGATTACCTATTTTGGAATTTCTTTAATAGACATTCTGAGTCTCTGACTAAAACTGATTATTTTGCCAATGGTACTTGCACCTCACCTCTTCCTTTCTCATGTTGATCATTTTTAATTTTTAGATGACTAGTTAAAAATTGCTAGACCAGTAGTGACAACCTGAAAACAATTGACATTTTTCTACTCCCATATGCAAATCCCTGCAATCTCACCAGGTGTGTTTGGGTTCTTATCCTGGCCATCTCTTGGCCAGCCCCTGCTACCACCATCCAACACAAAGTCATGACAAATGAATAGGCAGTAACAAGATCCTCCAATATTCAGAAGAGGTAATGTTTTCAGGTAGTGCAGGAAAGAAAGTTCTAAATTTCACAAATACTGCATAAAAATTCATTGTAAAAACATAGGTAAGAGAATACCTCAACTGGAAACTGTGTGTTTTATATGATGCTATGAGATTAAGTTAAATAAAATTTCAGTGCTCATGCTTAAAAAAAAAAAAAAAGTTAGCCTAATCTTAAATTGCCAGAAGGCATGGCAGCTGGGGCTTCAAACCTATGCTACATTTTAATTTTTTATGGAGACAGAATAAATTGCTTTATTTTTTCAAACTGAAGTACGTAAGAAAAACTACAGGCAGATCCTAGAGCGCCAATGAAGAACAAAGCAAGCTCCTTAATTTAAACTCTTCCTTACCAAAGTATTTCAACTTGTCCACTGACAGAATTGTCCATAAGAAGAGATCTTTGTTTTTACAGTGAAAGTCAATGGAAAAATATATATGATTTTCTTTATAAACAAACTTTCACAATCATTGGACACCTACATCCTTCTTCCAAAATCAGGCTCTGTCTAAACCAACAATTTATTGAGTCTCAGGTATGTTCTCATGGACAATGAACCCACTCTCCCTACCAGCAGCAATGTACCTAGACACCTAGAATCTGAAAGAAATTTTTATTGGAAGTCAAGACCAGTCATATAATTTGTGGGTCCCAGGCAGAATGAAAGTCCTGGGTTCCTCTACCAAATTTTATTAAAAATTATTAAGAATTTCAAGGCAGCAACGGCAAATGCAAGGCCCCGCTAAGTGTGAAGTCCTGTGGAACTGCTTCAGTGTCATATACATGGCTGTGCTGGGAATCTAAAACACAATATGTAAAATGCAATTAAATATATATGCTCAATAGCACTGTTACATAGGCACAGTTTTTTTAATGTATACAGGTAACCTGTTAATTCAATCCTTTTTAGTCAATTCAGCAACACAAACAAAAGCATCTTCACTCCCACTGAACCAACAAAAAGACAATTACCTTACAACAGGAGAATTCATCCTCAGCTAACTGGTGCTCATGCCTTTTGGCAAAGCTGGTACATGTTCTAACACTAAGGCAGTATTTTAAGAATATATCTATGCATGTGTTTTAGTCTGTTGAAGAGAGTTATTAGTTTGTAAAACTTTTTGAAAAAGGAAGACATGGCAAGTAAAGAAAAAAATGGGTGTGTTGGGGGAGGAGTCCATGCAGGTACTAATGGCAGAGACTGGGCTTCCAGGTTCCAGTTGAGTCTTTTGGGCATCATGTTTTGGAATGCCATATTGGCAGTGCGTAGATATTCAGAAATACCATAAACCACCACAGGCTCTTCTGTTTTTCTTTAAGCAGTGTATATTTCTCCACCATGCTGATCTGGGAAAACAATTGACATCAGTCTTGACAGTGCTGGAGTGGCAGGTTACAAAGAGTCTCCTGGTGGAGAGAAGCAAAGGGCAGGAGATGCCATAGGCTAAGTTACCTCATTACTAATATCTGCCCAACAAGGATTGGAGTGAGATTTATGTGCTGAGAAATCAAGTAATCATTGATGTTCCAGGCAAGCAGCGCCAAAGCTTGGATTTTACTGGATCATATCAAGTGAGGGAGAAGAAACAGATGTATCTTCCCAACTGGGAAAAAGGAGACAGGGTTATAGCTCAGAAAGAAACTATGTGTGATGCATATGTGCCTGATTACACAAAGATGCCTTTCCCTTTCACATATATCTAGAATATTCAATTTATTTCAATGTTTGTGTATTGCTTGATATTCTATTAGCTTGGGGAAAAAAAATGACTGTTCCTATAAATGTCATCATGGAATAGAATTATAACTTGTTTGTTCAGATAACTTTTGTTTATCTCCTTGAGTTATTCCAATACTGACAGAGACTCATACCACTCTCTTACCTCCATCCAAACATGTAGTCAGAAAATGTTCTTAGGAAAGTATCTTTTTCTTGTTTACTTAGCACAAAATACTGTTTTCTCTCTTTTTTACAATCTCCTGATTTTATAGTCACTTCGTATTTTTAGAGTATTTAAAAGCCTTGAGACATAATATTTTTTTCACTGAACAAGTCATGTATGAGTATCTATTATGTGAGAAGCACCGTTTTTGCTCTGTAATTTTAGGTATTAGTTCAGCGTTTATCACTGACTCACTGAATGAAAAGTTTTACCTTTAAAAATAGAGTCAAAGACACTCAACAATATAAAATGAGAATATTGTGTACTAATCCCTGAAACAGAGAACTGTGGTTGTCTTTAGGTTTAAGACCAAAGGAGGACTGCATGACTCTTATATCCCCCTCACTCAGCAACCTTTGTGTGCAATTTCCCTCTATATTCATTTTTAACTAAGTCTATAAGTTTGGAAGAGACCATAGTCAGCTCTAGGAATTAACAGTAAAATTTTAAAATTCCTTTCTACACTAGAATACTGTAAATCTAATCCTCTTACTCCCAATAATTCCATAGTTTATGTATACGTAGAAATTTTCCATTTACTTTCTTACCTTCCCTCCTTTCCTTCCTTCCCTCCCCTCCTTCTTTTCTTCTAATTTGTATTAAGTTCTTGTGCTTTCAAGCTTCTCTAGGGATCACGTGACTTTCTAGGACCATTCTGACTTACGCCCTGGTATCTAGGAATATACTGATGGGGATAAACAGGAGGCTGGACATTATCTGCACTCTTCCTTGATTGATGGGGGTTATTGGGTTGCTTACATGCTCTTTACTTATTCAACATCCAAAAGTCAACCACTATAAAAACACATATTTAGATGTCAATGATGTAAGCTGAATTCACACAACCGTTAAGTTGAAATTGGCAGCACTAACAGTGGTCCCCTCCACCTTAGATATCTTAAATGGTTTAGACAACTATCTTATTCAGGTAGTGATAAGTCAATACATGTTCTGGGTCACAGTACTACTTCAAGATGACAATGAGTATGTGATTTTTTTTTCCAGAGTAGCCATAAATTAATGTTTTTGTTTTTTTTTGCTTTAAGAAGCTTATGAGAGAAAAAAATAGTCTCAACTTCCTGATTTTTTTTTTTCACTCCCTCTCATAGTTAAAAACAGACTGCCTGTTGTCTTTGTTTTTGTAGGAGCACCATATCCTCACTGCATTTCTTCAGCCATATTAACTGTTTATGAGATGCTTTATCCAAAAGAACATAAATGAAGTAAATTTAGTCATTTCTGTCTTCCTTCTTTTACATGTGCTATTGGATTTCTGAATTCCATGGGAACTACAGAAACAGATGTGTTGAAATATACTTAGTTTTCTTTAAAGGAAAAAAGAACACTATTTCCATCGATCATTATTTTTCCTCTATTGACATGAATTTAGAAAACCGTGCTACTAATTTTGCAAAATTGTGATGTTAAGGATTCTAAAAACCTGAGTGCTTTCTCTTTTACCTAGAGTTTTTAGTTATCATATAACATTTGGTCTACTTCACACTTCATTGACTAAATAGGAATTATCTGTTATCATTCATTATGTAGGTTATTGTCAACTTGAGATACTTGCCCTTAGTAAAACTGCAGCAGGAAGGGCTACATAATTTATGAGGCCCAGTGCAAAATAAAAATGTGAGGTCTCTTGTTTAAAAAGGATGAAGAATTTCTAGACAGTTACAGTAGAGCATGAAACCAAGTTCAAGACCCTTCTAAGTGTAGGGCTCTATGCAGCTGCACAGATGGGATACCCATGGAGGCAGCCTTGAATGGTGGCATATCTCAGCTAACTTCTAAATCCTATGCTCTATAATCACATTTCCTACCACCAGTCTGCACCAGAGATGTGCAAACTTCAACAGATTTGGAGCTTTTATTTCTATTTCCACATATTAAGGAGGTATATGTTTTCACAGATTACTTTGACTAAGATTTTTTTTTTTTACATTTCATGAGCTTTTGGGCCTCACCCAGGTTGATAAATATCTCAGTAATATTATTGTAAAATGGAGGAGTTCCAATATCTCATGTGAACATACTGGGGTGGGGGAAAGTAAAGCCTTCCGATTTGGGATTTATTCATGTCATTTGGAAAGTTTTCCCCTAAGTTTGCATGAATTGATTTTGGTGAAATACAATTTTTTTGTTGAGAACACACAAATAAGATTCACAGAATAGGGCTTCCCTGGTGGCGCAGTGGTTGAGAGTCCGCCTGCCAATGCAGGGGACACGGGTTCGTGCCCCAGTCCGGGAAGATCCCACATGCCGCGGAGCAGCTGGGCCCGTGAGCCATGGCCGCTGAGCCTGCGCGTCCGGAGCCTGTGCCCCGCAACAGGAGAGGCCACAACAGTGAGAGGCCCGCGTACCGCAAAAAAAAGACGATTCACAGAATAATAACCAAAACTTTCACAAGAAGCCATGTAGTCATTCATTAGTCAGTCTGGTCGTCTCCAGTCAGCTTTTTTATTCCCCAGGTGTAGACCTTCATAAAGAAGGTGGTCCAAAAAAGAAAAAAGGAGATAGTCTATAAGGCAAATGCTGTCATCTAGAGAGAGAGAGAAAAGAACATACAGACAGTGGTAATTTTCCAAGTATAATTCATATAAAACTAGAAAGCCTCTGTCAGAATTTCACATCTCAGAATGTAAAAATTTTCCAAGGAGAAATCATCCTTTAGAAGAAATCAGCATTTTGTAAAAAGGAGCCATTAAGTATTCCCTGAACTTGAGGTGAAGGGTTATTCTGTTAATAATTTTGTATAATAGAATCTATCAAGAGATTTTTTTTAAATTTTAAGCAGGAACTTTTAAAGATGGTGCTCTTAAGTCCATGTAAAATAACTGCATGAGAGCCAATTGTTTTAGCTGTCTAAAAAGTAAATGACTATATAGCATCATGTTTAAACAAATAAAAGAAGTTAAAAGAAGGCTGAATTATCTGTAGTATATTGGTCAGTTTACCTCGTTTTCATGATACAGTACAAAGACACTCCATTTACTCTGGCTTTAAAATGACACAAACTGTAAAATCAAACAGACAAATACCAAAGGAATCACTAAAAATATCTGAAAAACCAAGGGAAAAGGTAGGGATCTAGCCTGTCTCTATATATTAGTTGTGCAGACATTTAAACAATTTACTTTATAAGAATGAATAGTGCACTGAGATACTGAGATAGCAATACCCAAATCAATTCACTTATTCCCCCAAAACATTTCTAGTACAGGTTTCCCCTGATATCCAAAAGTAGGACATCCCCATGTAACCTTTCATAAGCCAAAATGGAGTAAAGCAAAGAAGCAGTACCTTCAAACACATCTTGCTAACGGACACACAAAATAAATTGAGAAAAATCACAGATGCTCACAGACACAGGTCAAAGCTATCGCAGCTTGATGCTGAGATGGTGAATGTAGATCCTGGGGAAGGAGTTGGTGGTACCACTCTCACTGCTAGGGGTGTCCGCTGCCTCTCTAACAGCTCATTGCAAACCAAAGGCCAAACACTATTTTTGCTTTTTTCGTAAAAGTGAAAATCCTCTTCCAATTTCTTTCCATTATGGAAAACAGGTACTGATGAAGGTCTTCCGTAAAAGCAAAGTGGCATAAAACAAACTTTTGAAAAGTGGGAGGTGCCTGTAGATCTTATTAACATACACGCTGCCTAGATTACTGGAAAACAATCAAATTGTTATTTAAGGAATATCCTAAATCATTTTAAAATTTAAGCAGTATGAACTGAAGTAGGTTCTATTGTTCTTTTTTTTTCAGTTGTCAGTAGTTGGTTCTGTGAAAAGTTTTGAAATTTAATATTGCACTGTAAATTTGAAATTTTTCTGAGCTATATATTTATGAGATATATTTTGATAATACATTTATATGTGTGCCTATATAAGTATATTATACATACACTTGATATACTTAAAATCATAAAAATAAGCAAACTGAAATCTTCCATTTAAATTTGTTTAAATAGAAGGGCTCAGGCTTCTTCTTATCTAATAAGATATAATTAATTGAGTAACGTTAAAGCGTTATTCATTCATTCATTTAGCAGATACTTATTAAGTACCTACAATATACCAGGTGATGTCATAAGTGTTAGGGATGCTGCAGAGAACAAATATAGGTGCATAGTTCCATGTAAACCTCATAATATCCCATAAGCAGTAACTGTTTCCATTTTACAAAAACTTGCTCAAGAACTTACTGCTGGCGAGTGAGGGAGTGGATTTAAATTCAGTCTCTGCTTACTTAGAAATCATGTTTTTATGTCACTTTTGGTGCCTCCCATATAGTTAGCCCTTCCTGTGCTGATGAAAGTTTTAAGAAAAAAGTTTTGATTTTCAATAACTTGACAAGCTGTGACAGGTGAATTACCAGTGCAGCTCTTGGAAAGTTTATTATAGTTTGGTCAAAACACTTAAATCCTTCACAAGCAACATCTCTAGTCATTAGGGAAATGCAAATCAAAACCACAATGAGATACAACTTCACATCCGTTAGGATGACTAGTATCAAAAACAAACAAACAGAAAATAAGTGTTGATGAGGAAGTGGAGAAATTGGAACCCTTGCGCATTGTTGGTGGAAATACAAAACACTATACCTCCTGCGCAAAACGGTTTGGTGATTTTTCAAAAAGTTATGCATAGAATTTCCATATGATCTATGAATTCAACTCCTAGGTATATACCCAAAAGAAATGAAGGCAGGGATTCAAATAGATACTTTTATACCAATGTTTATAGCAGCATTATTCATAACAGCCGAAAGGGGAAGCAACCCCAGTGTCCATACACAGATGAATGGATAAATAAAATGTGGTACATACACACAATAGAATATTATTCACCTGGTATATATATACAATGGAATATTATTCACCTTTAAAAAGGAATGAAGTTCTGATACATGGTACAACATGGATAAACCTTGAAGAAACTATGGTAAGTGAAGTAAGCCAGGCATAAAAGGAAAAATATTGTATAATTCCACTTATGCGAAATACTTAGAACAGGCAAATTCATAGATACAGATAATAGAATAGAGGTTACTGGGATCTAAGGGAAGGGGAATGGGGTGGGTGGAGGAGTTTCTGTTTGGGATGATGAAAAAGTTGTAGAAATAGTGGTGACAGTTACACAACAATGTAAAAGTACTTAATGCCACTAATATGTACACTTAAAAATGGTTAAAATGGGAAATTTTATGTTATGTATATTTTATTACAATTTTTAAAAAAATCCTCCACAGGTAGTAATGGAGTTGTATGCATCCCAAGAACACTGAGAACTGGAAAGGGCAGGCAAGCGATCAGAAAAGAGGATGAAAATATAACACTATTTTTAAATAAAGAAGCAAACAATTTGCCTATTTCAAAATTTCAATAAGGTCTTCCCCTAAATACATAGCTTAGAATACATTTCTTATCCTTACTATAAGTAATCATCCATAAATGTCAGAAAAAATATATCCACTTTAGCAGAAGAAGTCAGACAAGATCAAACAGAATGCATTTGGGGTGATGGTTTATATTAGGATATTATTCTTTGACTTAACTTGTCTGAAGAATGTAACACTAGTTAACCTTCTTAAAAGATCACCATGTGGGAAAATGGGCTTTCACAAAAAAGGAAGTATTAAAGGCTTTTTTATCTTCTTCATTTTCTCAATGTCTTATTTTCTCAATCTCACATTGAGATACAGATTCTCTCTCACTCATATGTGTATGTGTGTGTGTTCTAAAAATGACAGAACACACTAATAAGAATTTCTGTATTCATCAATCTTATCCATGTGTACTAAGCAATTTCTTCCCAATATAATTTTGTATTAGAAGAAGTTCAATAATTTAAGGTGGAATGTAGTGTTATTCCCCTATAAAAATGCAATATATTATGAAGTATCCATGTCAGAGACTTCAAAAATTATATTTCTATATGGTGCTCAATAAAAAGCTATTAAATCAACATCTTAATATCTGACACTTAATTGACAACCATGCATGCCTACTGTTGACATCTACCTGGTTTTATGTGAACCCAAGGACGACTGGCATCAGTTAAGTGTTAATATCCTTATATGCAATTCACAACTAAGTTCATAAATTCATATTTTCTTTTTCTTTTCAACATTCCTTTTTTTTCTGTTGACTATTCCTATACATATTAATGTAGGTCCAGAATCTGAAAGCTTAAAATAAATTATGCCAAATGAAAATAAATTTGAAATTCAGTTTAACTGGGAAGGATCTCAATTGTTACACATCTTTAAAATTCACCAGGATTAATATTATATGTCATTATTTTTAATATAAGCCTAAAAAGCTAAAGAAAATTATGGAAGCAGATAGATTTTTCTGAACTTATATATAAATATGAAGCATCTATTACTTATGGGAACATCTATCCTATTCCTTAATACATGCTCAGAATAACTCTAATGCAAAAGGGTTAAATGATGAAAAATACATGTACTGAAGTAGTATTTCCTGGGTTCAAATCCTGGCTCTGCCATTTATTAATTGTGTGAAAAACTACTTCCCTTTTCTTGTCTTAGTTTCCTCAACTATAAAATGGAAATAACATACTCATGGTGTTGTTGTGAAAAGTCAATAAAGGACTTAAAGCAGTATTTGACACAGAATAAGCAGGTGACAAATATCAGGTATTATTATTAGTTCCCTTTTCAAAATCAAGAGAATTGGGGCTGGAAATCAGGTACTTTCCACACCAAAGTTATACATGTAGTAAGATGTGTAGTCAGACCCTAATTCTCTACTAATTCTTGTTATTTTAGAGAAAAAAAGGAAACTATCTATAGGACACTTCATCATTGGAAGGTTATGATTATTAAAATTATATCAATGGCATTTAGGTAGGAAACTTTAACACTTGTTGCTTCTACTTGGCATTATAATAACAAAATTTTATTGAGGAAAATGATTAATGAAATTTTGAAGTCAAGGTATCTCTCTTCCTGCAGACAGCCAAAGCACACAAGAATATTTTTTGACAATCATTCATATAATTTAAAGTTTTTCTTTTGTAATATTCTTTGTAATAACTCAGCTGTTTTAACCAAAAGCCAATTTTATGGTAAATAACAATAAACAGATGAAGTTCTAGTTTGGTCTGTAAAATATTTGTTGGTGAGTTTATTAGAATAAAATCTTAGGAACAATCTCCTCAGTCATAAGGTATTCAGGTTTTGATGTTAGTAAAGATCCAATGTCCTCCCACATATTTTATGGAGTTTAGCATAAACCCAAATATATTTTAAACCTTCAGTAATTACTCTACCCCCCAAAAATGTTCAATATAAATATTACTGACTAAGATAAAAGTACTGGGAAAATATTAGGGTAAAAGTTTCAAAAAAGTTAACAAGGTTATATTACCATAAACAAGGCAGTCCATCCTCTTCCAAAGCAAAGCAAAGTCATCCCTGCTCAGGGCGATTTCATGAAGATATTTTCTTATGTGATTGACTAATGTTTGGTTTTGCTTGTTTTTGTGCTATGGGAGTTTAATATGTTTCCATCTACCATGATTTTGCCCTCCTCCCTGAAACAATAAACTCTACATTCTACTAACAGTATCAGCTACAAAAAATTAACCAAGCTAACTTTTACTTTTACTAGCTAACTTTTACTTTTACTGGCTTGTTTTCTTGGACTACAAACATGATGAGATGAGATACACTCCTGACCCCCTGGCCCATCAAGTCAAGTCATAAGACTGAAATGACTGGCATTTATGGCAAGATTTATTGTCAAAGCATTGTTTAAAAACTAAATGAGGAAATGTCTCTCACCTACTATGATAGGATAGTAAGTTATTCTATTGTTTAGAATCTGGGCTAACATTTAGTGCTTAATTTTTTTAAGCTTTAGGGTGATTTCTATACTTATCTAATATCTAAAACTTTTTGATAAATTTGAATAAGGTTTTCTTTTTTTTTTTCCTTGTACTTCACATTTTTACCAAAGCTCCTTTTAGATAAAAAGTAAATGAGCTTTTCTATATTCAAGTACAATGTTTTTCAACATCTGGGTTGGAGGTTTGAGAGGAGGGAAGGAAGAAGGCAGATACAATATCCCAAGTCCAAAAATCATCTAAACTGAGATAGAAAGTAGCAGCAGGAAATTAATACCAGGTTTAAAAGAAAAAAAATGCTAATATAATGAAGCAAATGTTGAGCCAGATGCTACATATGAAAGAGCCTCTCTCCTGAGAAGTGCTGGCCACTTTTATAATATCCAAGTGGCCCGATCAGAGTTGATGACCTTCCTAAAGTTCCAGACTGAAACAGTAATTGAATTATTCTTGGGATTTGGCTTAAGAAAATTTTAGACTTGCAAAACCCACCATATTTCTGTTTTGTATTTGTCAAAAGGGATGGAATTTCTTCAAATCAATACATTTCACTTGAAAAGCCAAGTCTGTCATTTTTCTGTTGTTACCCTTTGCTCATATACAAAAACTTGTATTATTATACTTGTATTATTCTAAAGCCCACGATCAGACTTTATTTCAATATATTTTCAAGTCAAAAACTTAATTATAACTTTTGGAAATATGAATAATATTAGCATTTATCTGCCTGGCCATTCAGACACAGACTAAATCAGTTCTGAGACACAGATGTTTAAACTGAAGGAAAATATCAAAATTCTCCTTAGATACATATTAATTAATCTAATTTTTTATAGTCATAATTGGCTTGTGAGAAAATCTGATAAATGTACTATAACTTTGGAAGCAATAGTAAAAACAGAATAACAAAAGAGAAGCTGACCAATCTTTTGGGAACCCCATTACTGGAACTGAATATGATAATGGTGATTAAAATGCTTCATAGAAAGTTTACCAGTCTAACCAGACTGAAAAGTAACCCAGTAATTTCAACAACATTGTTAAATCATTAGCAAATTCCTTTGGTGAACTTCTTGACATGAACTATAGAGCAGCCTATTAAAAATTCACCAGCATGCAAAGCGTATGTATACTTGCATGCCTTCAACCAAGCTTATTAAGGTCTACACTCATATGTTTTCAAATATACTACATAAACCCCTGGAGGGCCAAGGCCAAGGCCAGATGTGGTATTTTATCTGCATTCTACCCTTGTCTGTCCCTTTGCTAACATTTCCCTGAGCACTGTACACAGTTCAGCATGCAGTGTCAAATAATTGTTACAGAGTGCACACATAATATATGGTATCCATGAAATGCAGATACTTCAAGTATTTTAAATGTACATCAAATTAACTAAAAGAGAACACAGTGGGGAAGAGTAAAGCAAATTTTATATACTTTCACTTAATTTTCCTGTTACTGAATGTTCAAAATCAACTATTTCAAGAGGACTATACATGGAACACAAACTTTTCTAACCATGGAAATGAGAGATAATTTCAGTTCCTGGAAGTAACTAAAGATAAATTACCAAAGACAACTGATCTCTTTTTTTCCAGCACTTCATCAAATACAAAACTTAAAATTACTTAAAAAGCATTGTGGTAATATGTTGCTCCAAAATGTTGTCAGTTAGAAAACACATTTTATCATTTGACAAGCCTTTATTTCCCCAGCCCTCCTTCATCATTAAAAAAAATACTTCTGTAGTTTGATGCATTTTTCCAGAGAGCAATAAATAGGTTAGATCATAAGTGACTTTATCCACTGACATACAGACTGACTGATGGAAACTTCTAACAGCCTTAAGACTTTAAGCCTTGGTACAAGGGTTTACATCAGACCCTTCGCAGGAGAGGAAAGCCATTTAATCCTAAGAACTTGCTAAACTTTCTACAAGATAAACCAGAGATTTTGTGTATTTTATTAATTCCAAAAAAACCCAGCAAAAATATACTTTTATAACTCTGGGTGTTTGTACTTCTTTTTTTTTTTTTTTTGTATAATTGTGTATTGGAAAAGACAAATGCGTAAGACTGAGCTTTGGGTGGCAAACCCAATTTCACCCTGTACCATGCATCATTCTTCCTATTCAAGGCTACTGCTTGCTTGGGTCTCTGAGAATAATTGCTACCACTTTATTCTGAAATGATGTGCAGGGTTTTGTTTTGCTTTTTAAATTTTTATTGGAGTATAGTTGCTTTACGTGCAGGTTTTTCTAAAAAAATAGAAAGAGAGAGAGAGACAATGCCAAGGAACACTGTGTTTATCCTCCTAAAAGTAAATTCAAAGGTTTCATAATTTAAATAGAAAGTGACTAGAGCTCACATTTGCCCAGGTGCTTTTTATTAAATTATTGAAAGCTTTTTTTTATTTCTCTGCATTTTTTAATTCTCAACTCCAATGTATATTTTCTATGTATTTGTACTGAATGAGAAAAAACTCCCAAAAGATTGCATACCAAAGAGCAGAGCCTCCTGTTCCCTGAGATTGATGTATGTTTATGAGGAAATCCAGCATGCAATTTTCAAAACCTGCAGGTTCACTGTAAGTTAAACCATGTGGCCTCCACTCAAATCATTCCCTCCTTTCAAAATCAGTCATCAGAACTCCCAGTTGCCCTCTTCCCTTGAATCTTTCCGCACTGATGTGCTCCCGCCAAGCCCCAGTTCTGTGTGGTGGAGCCACTAGGGGTGGTGGTCCACCAGCCATCTGTGTCACTCCTGTCACTGAGGCACCACTACAATGCCCTCCCCAACACTGAGCCTTATTTAACCGTCATTTACTCTTTTATTTCATAAAAGAAAATTTTAAATAAAAAAGGAAACTTTCTTCAATAAGAAATATAATTTTAGGTGTGCATCAAAATGACCTGGAGGGTTTAATAAAAATACAGATCCCTGGCTTCATTCTAGAACTACTGAATCAGAACATTGATGGGTAGAGAGATCTGTGTCTTAAATTTGTGAGCTTCTTATAGGAGCCTTAATATTACTTTTATGTCATTACAAGAGTGAGGAAAATATGTTCAAAAGTACATGCTTCTTTTCATAACAAAACACAAACATTTCAAAACTGTGTATTGTTAAATAGATAAATGAGAAGCAAGAATATCCAGCCTCAAGCAGAAATGAGAATTTTAAGAGCTATGTAATGTCATCAGTAAATTTTAAAAAGACAGAAAAAAATAATAGAAAATGCAGCTTTTGTTTCATTATCTGATTTTTTAAATAGTCATGTAGCATTGTATAAAGTCTAAAGGCCACCCATCATCATTTGAAGTGAGGTAGGAGGACCTTAATTCTCAGATGAAAGAAATTAAAATTCAGTTTAGGTAAAGAATTTGCAGTCCACTTTTAAATCTTTGTTGGTTCCTTGTCACTTAGCCTAGGCCTCATTTACCTCTGGATTTTCACAGAATCCTGCTGGAGAGCCTCAGAGTTGTTAAATGACAATTTAAAAGCCGATTTAGGATTAGGCAGCTTAACCAGGTGAGCGGAGGGTCTCACTTCGGGAACGAAAGAAAGCTGCAGCTCTGCCAGGAAGTCCGTACCGTGAGGCCGAGAGCTTTATCAGCCCCACGTGCGGATGAGCTCACACTCAGCGCGGGGATGAACTTCGGCTCAAGAGACACGGCTCCAGTACCTGCAGCCCACGGTCCGCGCGGCCAAAGCACCGGGATGCCAAAAGTATAAATGTTTCTGGACTCTCCTGTGTATTAATTAGCACTTTCTAGGGGGTCGCTGAATATTAACACAATCACTCCCAAATCATGTTGAATAAGTGCACGCTTATGATACATTCAGAAGAGTCGTAGCAGAAATCAGGAAGATTTCTAACTTAGTGAGGACGCTGTGGCTTGCGCCTTATTTCTTAAATGCCAGAATTATTAGATTTGTCCATCCTGAGGCTGCAGTGTTTTCCTCAGTAGAAAAAGGCACACTTATGATACATTTCTCAATCAATATTTTTATAGTAAGTGTTATTTCTCTCAACCGAAAACTGTATCCCTAACCTGTGCCCGTTCCTTCAGTGACTTACACTGTGTCACAGTGTGGCATGGCCACATTCAAAGAGGCACGGAGTCTTTCCATGTGCTCAGAATTCTGGGCAAGGGCATGATTCAAAGAAATGTGTTTGCTCAGGAAATTGGAGAGCAAGGGATTCTCCTTCAAAGGCACTGAGATGTGGTTTTTTAAAGGGTGGCCGTACCTGTAAAGAATCAGGTTCATTTACATTTCTGTAGATAAAACAGATCTCAGAGAAGAGAGGAATGTGTGCAAGAGCACAGACAAAGACAAGTGGGCAGAAAAATCAAAGACTGTTAAAAGGGGTGATGAGTAGAACAAATGGCTGTTTGCTAATGTAACAAGGCTCTAGAATCTAGAGTCTCCCTGCTCCAAACTGTGGTTCAGGGGTCAGCATCACCAGCATCACTTGTGAGCTTGTGAGAGCAGCAGCACCTTGGGCCTCACCCCTAGATCTACTGAATCAGACTCTGTATTTTAACTAGATCTCTAGGTGGTTCGTACCCATATTCATGTTTAAGGTGCCCTATTCTAGAAACTATAGGAGGAGAGCATGACGAGTAGAGATATGGGCTTTGAGCTCCAGAACACATTTCAGATTTTATTTGTAGATGAAGGATGGTAAAGTAAGGGTTTGAGCATGGGAGTTATTTTAGAAAGAGGGCTATGCTACTGTGTATTAGAATATTTGGAAATATATATATATATATATATTACACATATACATATGTATAAAATAAAAACAATTAGAAATCTATTGAGGTAGTTCACTTGACAATCATGTAGGATAAATAATTTAAGAAGTATTTAAATGCATTGTAGTTTATCCTGTATTTTCTTTTGTACTAATTCCTAAAACATATCAAAACTCCTTGCTCCTAGTTTTCAGGAAACTAAATGGTCCCAGGAGTGTCATTCTCAGGCAACATTTTTTCAAACAGCAATTCAACAGAGGCCTACATGATGAGCTCACAAAACATACATCAATCTAGTCAGCACCTAAAGAAACCTAATGCAAACTCTGATAGCACCATGAAAAGCAAGGGTCAAGATGGAAAGGCTAATTTGTGTGAGAGAACAGAGCAAAAAACATATAGGTGTCCTCTGCCATCCAAATCCAGGAACTTGATGAATTCTGATAGCAGGGGATGACTGTACTGGCAGAGAACACTGGGTAAGAGAGAGACAGTGGTGGAGGGAATGTAACCAGTGTCATTTACCTAGAAGTTCATTGACAGAGAATTGATAAACTATCAAGAAAAGATTTAACCCAGCCATCGTTCTATTAATGAATCATGATGATTTATGTTGCAGTGGTGTGATCCATAACTCAAGAGTATGAAGTTGTGAGCTTTTTATCTGTAGCTTCTTTTCCTCTGTGCCTCTAGTCATTTTCCCATGAGTAAGTCCTCTCTTAAAGGTAAGCATACCAGAGTTGCCTGGTGGATATAAGAATCTTCTGCAATTGTAGACAGAGCTGGTGTGGGAAACCATCTATTGAAGACTGTTATCTATACTAATCATACTGCACTCAGACACTAAAACAATTTTCCTGCCTCAGTGATATGCCACACTAACTCCTTCCACCTGACTTGCTCATATGCAAGCGTGGCACCACCTATGGACAAAGATAACAGCTAGTCTAACTTGAAGCTAATAGCCAGTTAACAACTATCTGAGTTTGCTATCATAGTTCCATAAGCTTCACTTTAACAGTTGTTAAAGACACTTCTCTGGTACGGTATATTACAAGAGCCAGTTTAGAAAGCCACTTAAGAAGCTGTGTTATCTGGACAAACTACTTAACACCTCTTTGGGCCCCAGTTCCCTCATGCATAATATAAGGATAATATTAATGTCTACTTCATAGAGTTGTTATGAGGATTAAATTGTGTGTGTGTGTGCATGTGCTCACAGTACCCAGTTCATAATAGGTGCTATGTAAATATTGGTTGTTATTATTCTCAAATGCTATCTCCCCAAATATTACTAACACAACCTGTCAGTAAGACAGAGCTGACTTTATTGCTTACCTCAAGAAGGGAAAAGACTGCGTCTCGAAGGGAGAAAATTTAATCTTGTGCTCAAAATTTGATGAGAATTAAAAGCTTGGATTATTGTGGGTTTTTCAGTTCGGGGGCTTGATTAAAAGTAAATAAAGATTAGGATACAACTGTCCAGCCCTAACTGTTTTTTGATTCTTTCCACTGAAGATTTGGTAGGTCTTTAGGGAAGTTCGTATAATGAACAATGAAATCATTTGCCTGGACAAAAGTCTCAGGAAATAGCAGTCATGTTAAAGTAGATATATATTTTGGGGTGGGAGGCTTAAGTAGAAGGGGCTGATAGGTAGTTTCAGTCCGCATTATCAAGATGTGTATGTGGTAGCAGAGCAGCTCCCTCACTGCGATCTACTGAATGTCAGCCCTCGACGCAAGGGTTTGTAAGAAAAATTAAAAGTAGTAGAAGAAAAAAAAAAAAAAAGATGTGAAAAAAAAAAAAAGATGTGGAAAAAAAAAAGATGTGTATGTGGGTAACTGGTTTTGGTAGTCATTATTATTGTTTATTCTTGTTAGTATTATTATTGTTACAGTTCTCAGAATTAGGTACCACCACATTAACTAAGTTAAGAGGATAATCTGTTTTTACCCATAGTCACTCAGGAAACATTAAGACCTTGAGAAATCAGAGAAAATGGAAGGAAGTCCCTGGGAAGTCAGATCTGAGTAAAGTAGAAACGCGGAGGGCTGGGAAGGAATGGAGTAGACAGAACGAGCAGTGAGATAATATCAGAAACATACTGCCTATAGCACATTTTTTTGTGTGCGTCAGCCTGCTTTCTTCCAAAATTTACTTATTTACATCGGGTTTGATCCTTAGAGCGCAACAAGTATCAACCATTGCATTTGTACTGCTTTGGTTTTCCCTTTGTGGCCAGCAGGGTAACTAAATCTTTTGAGAAAGGCAGTATACACAGCATTATCAGAAATAGGAGTGATATTTGTAGATAGATACATGTAGATATATTAAAATGGAGGCAACGTGACTACGAGTACCTGGCAAGGGCTTTGAACCTAAGTGGATCTGCCTTCCAACCCTGTTTCTGTCACATACTAGCTGTGGTGCCTTGGACATGTTATTTAACCTCCCTAAACTTTACTTTCTTCACCTATAAACTAAGACCACAGTATCTACTTGCAGGAATGTTATAAAGAAAGAGATGATTATTAGCAAATAATACTCAATAAGTTATAGTTATATTAGAATGTACAGATATGCTTTATATTTTATAGGTTACATCTATATATACATGTTCTCTTGCTTATGATATATGAATATATCACTATATAGTATTTGTGAATTACATATTATATAAGTAAAAATTAGTAACTGCAATATATGTTATGTCATTTCTGTTTTAAATAAAAAACTGAAATCTCCTCATTAGTTATATGTACACTCAAAAATCACAGAATTTGGTTTTAATTGTCAATCATAACTAATAAGTATAGTACCTAAAATTTCCCCTACGTAGCAAGTAATCCTATCCTTATTTATACTCAACGCACTCAATTTTTACATCAGTTATTGTTATTCATTTCCTCAGATAATATATGCTTTTGAGTTTTTTCCATTTTTATAACATTATAAATTCTAGATTATTTTTAAAATCTGAAATTATACCAAGACTTCTTAAAGTCACTATTTCAGCTGCAGCATTTTTAAAAAGAAAATTTATTTGGGCTTATAATCTAGTTATTGTAGCAAATAAATATCAGATCCACATGCTTGACTAGAAGAACAGATTGATAAAATAGGTTTCAAAGAATCTAATAATAAAGTAAATAAAAGTCAAGCTGCAATTCTAATTTCAGATTTTATGGAAGTGTTACTTTTCTCTTTGGGTTTTTTTTTTTACATTAGTTAACACCATAACTACACTTGTCATCTCTGATTGTTATTTAAGATAAATTTTTCCCCAAAGAGGTTTATAATGAAAAGGGATAAAATCGGCATCAGAAAAAATGGTATTTTTGAACATGTATAATACATTTCATTTTTTTTAATACATTACATTTTAATACTATGTTGAAACTGAATAGCAACAGTGTCTTTTCTCCTTCTCTTCCTTTCCATGGTGCCAAAAGAGCCCATATATCCAGGTAGCCTTCAGATATAGTGTCAGAGAGCCCCCATTTCTATCACTCCCTGATGATGAATGAGCTTCTTCGTCTAAACAAATAAGCACTTCAGAGGGTTACCCTTGACAGGGTTGTTAATCCAGAGAGCCTGCCTTATCGCTGCAGAATTCAAGGGCTGAAGTTTTACAGGATCCCTGCACTGCCTGGCTCTTGGGCAGTTGTGTGGAAGCTGCATGGCACATGGCCACTCTTTGCAAAGAACCGCCAGGCTCTGTTCCCTGTGTTTCCAGATCTGGTCTTCAGCTAACTTAGGATTTTCCTTTTAGCAAACTGAAATCGTTTATATTATACATGCAGCAATTGGTTAATATGCTACATTAATATAGCTTTCATTTTATCTCCAGAAAAGCAACATGCCAACATAAATTCTCGTGCATGCAAAGCAAATAAAAGACAGGAAGGTTAAATGACCATTCCTGGTCCTACAAGAGCAGAACTAGAAACACCACCTCTGGATTCCTGCATATGAAACACAGAGACAATTTCCACCTCTTATCAGCAACGTATAAATGTCTTACCAAAACTCTCTGGCTCTTGACTTTGCTTCCACTGACATCTAGACTAAAGGTCAGCATTTCTTTTACATTTCAGAAGCTATTAGAAATCAGCTTAAATTTATATTCCTGTAAAGAATTGATGAGTTGACCTTAATTCAATAAGGTTCAACAAATCTCTCAGTGGCATCTCTAAAAATAGGTGTCCAGATGATGATTAAGAAGTCAGGAAGAGGACTTCTTTAAGAAGCATATGCTTTCTTGATATTTTATAAGTATCAACATTTTGTTTTCAATAAAAGTCACAAGTTAAAAATCAGTTTTGCCTCTGTAAATGATGCAGGCACTTCTAACCTCCTTCTAACCTCCTCTATTCTTCCAATCCCACAGTGTAGCACCGCAGGAGATATGTAGAAATAAAGAATGCATATTTTTTATCCGTCACAAGCCTTATGTCTTAAAAGGTTTAGGAACGGCATCTGACAAAGCCTGTTTGAAAAGCAGAGCATAATGTTTTCAGTTTATAAATTATAAAATATTCAAAAGCACAGGCTAACACCAAGGAATTGGTTACTGCTAGATATCTGGAACTGTTTTTTCTTTCTTTCTCTTATCTCCTTGCTTTCTCTTTTTTTCCCATTAAGAACAAAATGCAAATAAAATGCAAATGAAACCCCTTAGGCCTGAGAAGGAGGAAAACAACTGTGCCAAGAGAGAAAGAATATGGGGGTCTCTTTGAATGCTTATCAAACAAATAGTTTAATCACGGGATTTTTTTGATTGACCGGTTCCTAAAATGTTATTTTCTAATTTGCATGTTGGTTGAGTATTAAATTTTACAACCCCATGGTTAAGCATGACAGACCTACTATTTGCATTTTGATTTTAATTCCTGCACAAAGAGCCTAAAAATTGTAGATTACAAATATTGCTGATCAGTATAGAAAGTTTGCTACATTATTTCAACTCAGAATTGATGCACGGTAGTTATTTCACAAAATGGGGACTCTCAATATCCCATTAGATTATGTCATTGCGTTTGTTAAGAAGGAAGAGCTGGAGGGGCTTCCCTGGTGGCGCAGTGGTTGAGAGTCCGCCTGCCCCTGCCGATGCAGGGGACACAGGTTTGTGCCCCGGTCCGGGGGGGTCCCACATGCCGCAGAGCAGCTGGACCCGTGAGCCATGGCCGCTGAGCCTGCGCGTCCGGAGCCTGTGCTCAGCAACAGGAGAGGCCAAAACGGTGAGAGGCCTGCGTATTGCAAAAAAAAAAAAAAAGAAGAAGGAAGAGCTGGAATATGCTCTATCACAATGATAATATTGAGCTTCCTAATACTCAGAGTCTGTGTGGATAGCAATTTAAGCCTTAAATTGGGATCTGCAGGCCTTTCTGAAGATTCTATATAAATGAAAGATTAAGTGAATCATATTAAAATGGTTCAAGAAGATTCTACCCTAGAAGAAGAGCCCAGTGTTGGCTTCACATAAGTCTATACACATGCACATCAGATCTAATTGAAAAGATGAAAATCTTAGGAAGGATCAATTCTACTGTAATGCTTACAGATAGGGTTTTTAGATTCACGTAAAAACACTTTCATTCAAATTCCATGGCTGTTTTTTAAAAAATTATTTGTATTTATTATGAACTAGTAAAAGGGAAAACATTATTTAGAGTCTCAACATAACGAAATCACAGTGAAATATTACAAGCAGAAAGTTAAGCATAAGCCCCAACTTCTCCCAACCTCTACCCACTCAACACTTTATTTTGTGGCTATGTCTTACTTTTCTTAGGCTATGTTCAGTCTTTATGGTAAGGAAAATCGTTTCCCTCAAGTTGTAAGACATATAAGTATGTAGTTATGATAGTTATATTTATCAAAAAATACGTTAAGTATCTTTTTGACCTAACTTGAGACTCAATTAAAAACATCACCATGATATATTTATCATTGTAGTTCTTTATGTATTTCATGGAGATTTCAACAAATGGATGAAAATATATTATTTCTAATGTCAAGTATAGAAGCTATATTATAATACAGTAACTATTAAAAGAAGAAAACTTAATTTCTAGATTTTAATCAGTGTCCCCTGTATCAAGATGGATAGCGTTGCTGAAAGATATGTGTAAGTGTACCTAAGATAAATATACAATGGAGATTCTTAAAAGAGATTAGATAAGTGAGAGACAATTCAAAAGAAAAGTAAAAAATGAAATAAAGGATTAATTTACCCAGTTTCAAATGCCTTGGCTTCAGATGATTATGACAAGAATCATTTAGAGAAAGTAAAGAGAAGAAAAATTTATTTTTTGCAATACATGATTTTTTTAATTGAAATAGAGATGAAAATTTAAGGAATAAATCTTTTATAAGCAATGGAAAAGATTTCAAAATAATGCCTGAAACAAACCAGAGTCACCTTAGAGCTTTTTAATGGTAAGTTCTGTAATGGAAATAAAAGGATATCGTATAAGACAATTATCTTTGCCCTTAAATATCTTTCTATAGTCTTAGCTCTATTCTGGCGGATAAATTAAGTCTTATGAGGAAATCTTGTTTCTTAAGATAATTGCTATGTCTATCTTAAGTGAATTTACAGTCCCTTATCTTAGAATAAATAAGTGATTAGATAGTTATATTTCAGTCAATGACATTTTCCTGAGAAATTAACTAAAGAGATTGAGCTTGAGATGTTTGATAGAAGAGAATCTCTCAGGCCTTTCAGAGTGTATTCCTTTCCAATAATCAGGAAGATGTACATCTCAATTACTCTTTATTTCTATGTATCTATTGACTAGGACATTCACTCTGCTAAGGAACAAACACAATAGCATCCATGAGAAAGCTATCAACTGTGATGTAACTGCCCCACAGAGATTGTGTCCTTGTTTTCCTCCCTCTGTTATCTCACTAGACAAATCTCCAGCCTTTAATTGCAGCCTTGACTGTGCAATAATTAACAGTTTGGGTTGGGGAAAGGGTCTTTTTAAAAACCTATGTAATAAATTCAGTGTTTTAACCATATAACTCAATTTAGTATGGAATTGATTTTTTAAATAAAAATTGCTTGGCAACTGTCATTTAATGGTCCGCTTGGACACTGCAGGAAAGCATTTAGATTGATTGAATGTTCTTAAAGATGGACGTATAAAGTTGATTTAATTGATATCAGAGTAGCTCTTCACATTTATCGTTGGATACAATCTGTGTAGCTGCATAGCATGTTATCTTCTTTTTGAAAAAGATCAACTAACACGAAGGAGATTCTTCCTTTGTAGTTGCCCCCAACATAAACATTAACTCCTGCATCAGAGACAGGAGGATGAGGAAAGGCTCCCAGTGCAGTTGGTAGTGGACGTGCAGTAGAGGCTGCTCCTGAGAAACTCAGATTAGAGAATCCCCTTCAATAATGAAGTCAAATAAACCCCAGATGAGATAATTCACTGCGCTTTCATCAGCTACACTCAGATCTCAGGAGGTCCTATCCAGGACAAAGTACTGAACTGAACAAAAAAGATCTCCAAAATAAAATGAGAAATATAGCAGCAGGGCTCACTGTCAGATCTAGATTAAATGCTTACAAAAAAGAAACTACTAGCTCAATATTAGAAATCAGTTTAACAAGAGTGAAGTGAAAACAAATAGTTTTCTCCATGAACACTAGAGAATTTATTCTAAATGAAGACTTGATACAGTAGAGATTTATTTTCATGAGATAGCATGGAGGTGCATCGCTTCATACATACGAAAATTTTAGGCTTGATCCAGTCTGTTTTCATACTATAAAATAAAATTGTGATCTTAAAATAATTTATATTTATCACTAAACTTACTCCCAGATGTGTGCATGTGTACGTTTGTGTGCATGTGTTAGTTGATCAAGTTTAGAGAACGTAATAAGGTTTCTACTTAGGAACTCAATCTAAGAATAAATTGTTTCTTCATTCTATCTTAAACATGAGTTATGATGTAAAAGTCTTACAGGTATGATCTCAACTTTCCATCAGATTTGGCCCTGCTTAAATCGGCCCCCCAGGGCCTAGAGCAAGTAAAGGCAGGTCAGATATTAGGTATGAAAAGAGCCTAAGAGATCTCTCCCTGCTGACCACCGTGATGACCATTTAAATCACCCTTGGTTTCAAGGACCATGTGAACCTGTGGTTTCAGAATTTAAAAGTGAAAGCGTCATGTGCTAAAAACACAAGAAATACAGGTCTAAAATGTATCGGGCATGCTCAGGACTGGCGGCATAATTTACGGGACCCAGTGCAAAATGAAAATGTGGGGCAAGAGTAGAGCATTAAACCAAGTGCCGAGTCCTGTGTGGCTGCGCAGGTCACAGCACACAACCGTGAAGCGGCCCTGCGTGTGCTGCAACTTGTCTGGAGGGAATAACTTAGTTTTTGCTATAAGTAACTTCTCCACACTTCATATTATTCCCCATCAAATAGTCTCAAAGCACAAACGTACATTTGCATTGACTAGATATGCATTCAGAGACCTTTTACCTGGCCTCTGTTTGTGTGGCTTCATATCTTTATGACATGGAATGAACAGCTTGGCGCCACGTTGCTGTTATCCATTAACCATTCCTGTTTTCCTAATCATCTTTGACTCCATCTTTCTCTGTCCTATCTGTTATTGTCTTCGGAAAAGAGATGTGAGGTTTCCTTAGCCTGTTCTGGTTTACATGACATGATTTGTGTATCTGCCTACAAGAGTTTCTCAAATGAACCCTGTGTATTATCTTCTTCCCCCAGTCTCTCCTCCTCTGAAGAAAGAAGAAAAAGGTCATACATCTGTAAAATGACAGCACTTATGAAAAATGAGGGTTTGGGCCACATGGCTCTCATCAGACACAGACTCATCTGCTGTGCCACAGACACTGCTCATTTCCTTCAGAATCAGACTACAGTTAAAAACAGGAAACACCTAATAAATTGCCTGGTCTATCAAATTAACAAAGCATAAAGAAACTTTCTAGGTATCAATGAGTATCACTTGCTTTAAAAAAATGCAAGTATCAAACATAAAAAATCTAGAATGTGACCATACTTTTTTCTATAAAACTACTTTAAGATGTCAACCTTAATTTAAATTTAGAAATAAAAAACCTACTCAGAAAAGAGGTAAAAAATTGGAGTTTCTACCTAATTTGCAGTCATAGATGGACTTTAAGTATTTCAAAAGCAGTGAGAACTTTTATCATATATTCACAGCGCCAGGATTTTTAGGCACACAAAGTTTTTTAAATAATAAATCAGGCATACGACAATCATACAAGTGACAGAATTCCTAAGGTAATCTCCTTTTGTGTGAAATTAATCAATCCCATTTTTTAAAGGTAACAAAACTCAGCATTATGAAATATTTTATCACACCAATACCTAATTGCCAAGAGCTGCTTTTTTTTTCATGTATTCTTGCCTAGAGTGAAATCAGTAATAAACCACGAAGCAAGGGGATACTTTCTTGAGCTGTATTTTGGATAACAAAAATACAATTAAATTTACGTTTGGAAAAAAATATGCTACGCAATTACAACCCTTTCCTCTCCTGCTGCTAAAAAAATCCTTTCTCCGTGAAAAAAATTGAGGGTAAAAATCTGAAAAAACTGTGCCCTCATTTCCTTCAAAGCCTTTGAAAGTCTAATCTCTCTAATGCTTATGTGCTCTGGGTTTCATTCCTATCCTTAAAACAAGCTTCTAGGAAAATGTCAAGGAAATAAAAACTTTTCAGAATTGACAAGAAGAATATCCCTTAAAATCCTACATTTCAATACACTCATTAGGAAACAACCTTTATTTTCAGAAAGAATTCAATTGCTCTGTCCCTCAGAAGTGACACAAAATGTTTCTACCACCACTCAAAGACATTTCACTATTCAAATCAAGAGTCTACTCCACTGAGAGTAGTATTTGTCCTGTGCATGAGTGACCCCTTCAGGTGCTGTATTGAAAAGACTATTCTATGCACAGAGTGGGAAAGGTCCCCCTGACACAATACATGAATGCTAAGAATTTACAGAAAATTTTCAACATAGGAATTCATTCAAAAGTGCTCTGAGAATAATAATTATGATTTTAAACCATCTAAAAAAATGCTTCTTCTCACAATGCATTTCATATACCATTCACCATTTCTTAACCAAGAAAGAAATTTTGAACACTATTTGAAAGAAACTGTGCTAGAAATAAGATTACCATAGTATTCAGAATACAATTTTAGGCCCTATTTCAAATAATCCATGCTCTGACCCTATCAATACACTAGAATTTACCAAATCATGTATCTGGATCTTTTCCGCAAAAAATGAGGTTACTACAATAGAGAATATTGATTTCTGCCCTTCAGACGTTTAAAACTGAATTGAAAACTGCATGAAAAAATAATTTAATACTTAACTAGAATTGTCCAGGAAGACATGATAATTTCATGATCTTCATAGTCTCAGAGAAAATGTCTGAAGCTACCTGAACAGTAGGCTGCCAGGAAAAAGCAGGTATTTGGAACTGGGGTAATTCTGAGTTTGTGAATCGTGAAATGAGATTGGAGTTGGACCCAAGCATAATTACCAACAATCCAAACTAAATGTCTAAGGCGAGGCTCAAGAATGGGAGTTCCATTCAAACTGACAATACGCAAAGTGCATTTGAGAAGGCAGGGTCATAATGATGTGAATCTGGAAAGTGGCAATACCTGTCTGTAGGCAAGCAGTGTCACAGACCTGGGGTAGAAGCACAAGATAGAGTGAGGCAATGCCTCAGCCAGTGTGAGTAGCTGTTAAGTACAGAACTCAGCTTCTCAGAAATGAAGGGTTAGGGAGGGCTAGGCCCCATCAGCCTGATGTTCAGGGCAAGATTTCATTTTGGATAGTACTGGTACTACAAACTAGTAATCGTGGGATCCACATGGAGTTAGTTGAGCAAAAGGCAAGCCAGTGCACAATCAGTGCTGCGCTGAACATCAGATTCAAAGTTGAAGGTAAGAGAGTGAGTGATTCCTTATCCCTTCTTCACAGCAGGACATAAGGGGTCCTTAATAAGTAGTCAAAGTTGACATTCATTGCTTCAGCAATTGTGCCAATTATTGTACAAACTGGACAAGCAGGAACGGACACATAGAAGGGATGTGATTAGAGCCTTTGCGCGAGGGTGAGATTTTGAAAAGGGAGCAGAGGAATGTGGAGTTTGTGGGGGACGAGTGATATTTCATGCTGTATTTAGGAAGTAAAACCTGATTATTGGGCATTCTGCCAACCATAAACCTCAATAATCAATACTTTTATATATGAATGGTATAAAAATCATTAGCATATAAAATGATGATATGGAGACAATAAAGTTCTTCAGAGTTCCTGAATGATTTTAAATAATTTTTTTAAATTTGTGTTAAAAATATGTCAAATTGTATCTTAAAAATATAGTTTTTATGTTAAACAGTTAGAGATTACTTAAACCTCTTAAATAGATCATAAATCCACGCCATTAAATTTAGTACATGGCTCTGTCCTGCTAACACTTTTAACAATATTTTGCTGAAAGTCTAAACGCATCCTCATCAAAAATGTTGAAGCTAAGCAGATTAGGTTATACACTTATATATTAGGTGACTGGCTAAAACAAGACAAAAAATTATCTTGATAGGGATAAAAATGGGCCCAAAATACAAATATGAAATTGAACATCATTAGATATAATGCACTTCCTTAAAGTTAAAAAATAATTCAATATTCTTAGACGAAAAACTCAAAATTGTACAGATTTAGTTCTCCTACATTTATTTGTATATTTAATGTAATTTAAATAAAATATAGCTTATGGTGAAGGTGACGGAATCTGTTGAAGAGCTATAGATTTTCTGAATGAATAATTACAAAATAATTGACATTTTTAAAAAAGAATGATATTGGGAAATTTGTTCTATCAGCTTAGTGAAACATATTATAAAGCTATAGCAATCAAGTTGATGTGGTCAAATCCATGCGTATACTCTTGTGATAAATTCTTAGAAGTCAGAAAAGCCTATTATTTGACTCTGCTAATAAACTAAACTCTTTTTTTAAGCAGGGTTAATCAATGAATCATTCTTTGCAATTAGATATGCTCACTAATAGAATAATATACTACCTAGATTAGTAAAACTCTATTAAAAATCTACTGGACACTGACCTTTTGAGTCATTCATTCTGCTGCCACACACTATGAACCTCAAGGAAACACCTGAGGCAATTTACAACTGAAACAGTTTACTTTGCAACTTTGCATCCCTTTCCTTCTTTTCCCTCCACGACTTTTTCGAAAAAAAAAAACAAACAAACTCTTTTTCAGTAAAAACCTGACCTAGAACATTCTGAGTTCCTCCCACCTCTGCCATGAACTCCAGGAGACAGAAAACAAACTGGCTCAAGGAGAGTCGTTATTTCCAGGGTAAACAGAAGATGTTTCACTGACAGCATGTGTCATCAGAGCAAATCTCCTTATCATCCAACCTTTGCCTAGTCTGGAAGGTAACAGGAAGCAAAGAGAAAAGCTTAAAGACAGACTCTTAAACACTTGCAGGAGGAGAAACAGAATTCTCCACGATTTGTGTTCAATTCTTATGATAAGGAAACAAACCTTCCAATGCAGACGAGTCAATGAAGAGCCCATGTTGCCAGCCCCATCTGGCCAAGAGTTCCACCATTTTTAGTGAGGTAGGACCAAATAACCCTGTTGGTTATTTGTATTTTGTGAACTTTATGGTCACACTAAATTAGCTGTTAATTAACAGTGTATATTTCTTACTCTATTGAACATGTTCAATTATTCTTAGCTAATCATTTTTATGAGCTGTAATAAATTCTCAAGTAAAAATCCCTCTTTCTCAAAAATATGAGGTAGGAGCTATATTATTATTCAAATCAAGACTATATTTAAAAAAACACCCCGCAGAACAAGAAAGCATCACCCTTTATAGGATGCCCCTTAAGAAAAATTATTTCTATCAGCATACGTCATGTATTGCTTTAAAAATACTATAAAAATGCAATATCTAATGCTGTCACAGATTCTATGTAGCCTGAATTGGTTAGTTTTTAAATTGGTGCATAATGCTTATGAGGCCAGTGTGATAACATCAGCACCCACTAAACTACTGAGATTAAGTACCTTTAGGTTCTTTAAGCACACGAATGTAAGCACATGGGCACATGCACACAGGCAAACACATACACACAAATACAAAAAAAGTCACAAGGAAAACCGGAAAAAACTATGTTAATAATTTAGTGCAATCCATTGCTACTTCTGGAGTCTAACCTAAATGAACCAAGGATCATGACTTGCTATGAACATATCAGTTGTTTGCCTCACATAGATATATCCTAAGTTCTTGAAAGCAGGACTATTTAGTGGCAAGCAAACCAGCTACTATTATTAAACATTGAACATCAACTCTATGCCAGGCACTGTTCAAGTGCTTTACCCCGCATTTCAGTCAATCCTCACGACACCCCTGTCCAACTGAGTTAAAAATAAATTAACCTGCCCAACATTCTAACATTAAGAGAAGCTGTGATTGAATCTCAGGTATGTCTGGCCTCCAAGCTGAAGTTCATTAACTGCTACGTTATGCTGACTAATGAAAATATCACATGGATAAATTTAAATTTAGTTCTTGTTTCAAAGCAGTTGGTCCATGATTTTTTTAGCTATATTTTATTGTTCAATGTGGAAAGGATATTATGATTGAATTGATAATATTCACAAGCAAATTCTCTACATTGTCTAAAATCCTTTGTGGGAAAAGGCAGGTTAAAAATAACTGAATATATACATGTGTACATAGATTAAAATATCTGTGAGTATTTTTTTTCTGCTAGAAATGAGACAGCAGAAGCGAGTAAGGTGGACTTGGGAGTTATTAAAAAAAGGAGATTCCAAGTCCACAAAACAAATGTAGCAGAGAGGAATGTGACACTAAAAACCCTAATCTGAGCCTTCATCCCATTTGAAGGCAGGGAATTTTCCCTCGGTTATTACTGGGGGGATTCCCAGAAGTCCCATGCAGTGTCAGTACATGAGGAAGACTCCTCTGGACTTCTCCCTGTACTGGTTGGTGTACAGATGTCCCCTGTCCAAGCTCATGTGGTGCCCTGGCAACTTCTTCACTTGTGCCACAGAAAACACAAGAGAATCTCAGCTGAGGCTGGAAACCAGAGGCCAAGGGCCCACCTCTAGGGCCCATGTGGCAGGGATTGCCCTCCAAGGACTTTCTACCACCAGCTGGGGGGCTTCCAGGCCCACCACAGCCTCAAGTAATGTCCTTGCTCCCAGCTCTCTTTCCTCAAAGAGTTCAAGCTTCTAGAAAACAAAATCCAAAAACACAGGTTATTTCGAATAACTTCTACTTTTGCCCTCTAAACAAACTTCCCGAGGGCACCAGAGTCTGCCTACAAGTTTGGACCTGGGGAAAAAATAATAGAGGAAAAGCAAAAAATAAATTAGTCTCTTAATAAATTATTTTGCCTGCAAATAATGCACAAAGGTAACGAAAACAGAATTTTTGCCTCTTTTCTATCGTTCCCTATTTCTCAGTTATACTTGCTTCATATCTTACTCTTTCTCTACTTCGTTCTATTTCTTTCATGTTTTCGTCTCTCCTTCCAGAGCCCATACCCCTTACTTGTAAGGGTGGTGCTCTAAAGCACCTCCATGTTGAGTATGGCACTAACTTCGATTAAACTGGCTAGGAATCTTTAGAAGTATTTGCCCATAACTAATTCCATGTCTTTTCAGTTTTGAACTCTGTGTTTATGTGTGTATGTGTGCGGGGGCGGGGGTATGTAAAATAATTTTTTCTTTTTTATTCTCAACAATGTTTGGCAGTAGATATTCCAATGGTCTTGAGGATACGCTGGTCAAAGCACCCTATCTCTCACCCCCAAGTGGTGTTTATAATTTAGATGAGAAAATAAGCATTTTAATTTGCAAAAGCTAGTTCTCTGGCTTTTTCAAACTTATTTTAGACACAGGCACTTTAATTTTTTTCAAGTTTCCATGCCACTAAACTGTTTAACTCATGGAGTTTTAGAATGTTACAAAGTGCAGTTGCATTTAACAGATGTTCATTTCAAGGAGTTCCATAACTTCATAAATTATTATAAATTAATTTGCTCGTTTCAGAGTTTGACAAAGCGGCTCTCAGGGTTTTCCATGGTCCGGGCTGGAGGAAGGGAAGAGTGAAAAAAGGAGCAGGTTGGAGTCCCAAGGAAAAAGAGGGTCTCCTGTGTTTCAGTAAGTGGTTGCATCACATAAAACTTATGTCGGCTGTTAAGTGGCCAAGCCAGCTGCATCCCATGTGCCACAAATGCTCTGGCCTCTTATTTCTCCCGCTCAGTTATTGTGTCTATAAATTCAATGGCCCACCTGTGCAATGTGCTCATCCAGAAAAGCCCCAGAGGAAGCATTAACATATCAAGGCTCATAAAGCACAAATCCTTAAATGTAAAAACCGACACTTTCATCCTCTCCAGGCTACATCTATATAGATTTCTTTTTAATGAAAACGAAAAAACGGTTTATCTTTCTGCTTACAGTAAAATACCTATGAATGGCGTTATACAATTAACAATTGCATTTTTTAAATTTCTACTGCTGTGAAGCCACCTAATTTTATTCTCTGAAACTATATGTCAGTCTATGGTTAGAACACCCATCCCTATCAGTAACTCACCATTCAATTTAATCATGAAAATGTCCCATGCCGAATGCCTGGCAAGCATCAACTCATAGGACCAACAACAACAAAAAGTGTAAACTTTAAAAATAACTGAATACACCTTTCTCTCCTTTCAATTCTCTTTTCAATTAGTTTTCCTGAAAATCTGTTGTCTACTGGCAAATCTAATAAAGCCATTTCTCTATGTTGTCTCTTCCCTTTGACAATGTTAGTCAAACATTTTAATGCATTTAGTAACATTTTGAACATATCCCTATTAGCATTTCACCTGGAGGGTTGTGACTATTTATTTATGTCTCCCCCCGCCCCTCTTTACATCGTAAAATTCTAATAGCAGTTCTTAATGGTAGTTGGAGAGGAGGTGAGTGGATCATTTAGAGACCTCTTTGTATATACACATTCACTTTCCAGGCACTTCCTATCCCATCCTAAAACACTAACAGAACACAGGAAAGTAGAGAGTAGAGAATAAAGGAAGAAAGGTCATGTGTATTTCTGCAAAGTTCCCCACTGTAGGGAGGAGATATATTTCATTCACATTTGTTTGCATATCAGTAAACCTGGCATATCACAGGAGATGAATAAACTCTGAATGAATAAGTGAGTGGAACAAGATAAAGCAAAAACTTTCAGTTCAAATAATTCAATACTAATAATTTTGAGTCAAGTCATTCACCAAGCCCATTCTGGAAAAAATATATATTTTGATATATTATTTTCTAATCAACATTTATACCCTCTAAACCAGTGATGGGAAGAGCAGAGAAGATGATAATGTTTAGGGAAAGAAAAGAAGCAGTACTGATGCATAAGGACAAACCTAGTGTAATATATAGAAGACAAAGAGAAACTCTACAGTTTGACTGTGTTGGGCCTCAGGTTCCTGCATGAGAACCAGAACATTTACCTTCCCATCTGTGCTGAAAAGCTGAACCCAAGCTGCTGCACACTTGCATCATTCCCTAACTGATAAAACATTGGAAGTTAATCTCAACACATGACAACTATTTAAGAGGAGGCAATAAGGCACATATTTTGTAAAACCTCTTAGGTGATGGGGACCAACTTGTCTCCTTACCAGGGAGTGAGGGAAAAGAAATGGATCAGGTATTCAGTCAATTAAGAGAGTCCAATTTCAGAGTACGTAGGAAAGAATTAACCTTACCAAAGAGAGGTTTATTCTTTCCCCTTGTCTCCCGGGAGATGATCTCTAGGAAGAGTGTCTTTGTTAACTTGGGGGCTTTGTGCCACACCAAACATTCTAACGATGTGACTTATAATGGGGCTTTGGGCCATGCTGTATCCACTACCTCTAGAGGGGCTGGAGACTAAAGGTCAGACACTCAGGCAGTCAACTTCACAATGAAACCCCAATAAAGACTAGGGACACAAGCCTCAGGTGAACTTCCCTAGTTGGCAGTGCTCCACATGTATTGTCACACATCATTGCCGGAAGAGTAACACAGCCCCTGACTGCACGAGGAAAAGGGTAACCAGAAAGTCCTTGTTCAGAACTTTGCTGAATTCTGCCCCATGAATCTCTTTCTTTGGCTGATTTTTTACCTGTATCCTTTCCATGTAACTGTAACTGTGCGTATAATAGTTTTCAGTGAGTTCTCTGAATCCTCCTAGTGAACTAGCAAACCCGAGGGTAGTCTTTGAACCCCCAAGTTCTGCAGCTGGTATCAGAATGGTCTTATGGACTGTTCCCTAACTTTGTACAGAGCTTCTATGATTTGAAGGGTGGGATTAGGGGAGTCACAGACACTCAGGCCATTGCAACATAGGAATTAAGTGAGCAACAGAACTTCCCGAAATTAGAAGGTTCCTGTATATCCTGTCATTGGCTACACTGACTGTGTGGTGCTTCCAGAAATTCTGTCTTACTGTCAGCAGTGCCTCCAGTGCTGAGAGAAAACCAGGGCTTCACAACTTTGGAAAAACCGTCTCCCTAAACTGTTTCTCATTTACTTTGAAAACGTATGGAATTATTTTCTAATTACCTGAAAAGCAAATGCACTACTTTGTTTTTTAATTCTCTCCTGATCCATAGTAGGGAATCACAAGTGAGCATCACTTTAATATTTAAATAAATAATAAGAGATTTGACAATCATAATTATAATACATACACACACAAATAGTGTTTGGTGCAGGGACTACTCTGAGTGCTTTAAATAAATTAACTCTCAATCCTCACAATCATTAACCCCTATTGTGATAGTTGTTCACCCACTGATAAACTTTTTACATTAAAAGAAAAATAAAGCAGCCATCTAATCAACTAAATTGCTTAGCTGATTGGTTTAAATAACTCAGTGGCATATGAAAAGGCCACTTTGTTTCAGTTAGGTTGTCTTCTCAGTCCATTTTAGCTCAAATCTATATCCAGGATTTTTTGTGCTGATCTTCCAGAAAGAACATCATGAGATCAGTCATCTTCTTGGAAATACTGTTTCTCATCCTGGCCACAAACACGGACTTACAGGAAATCCAAAAAGGACTGGTGGAATTGGGACTTTGGAAGTGGAAGTGGTGAATACCTTTAAGATGCTGTTGGGCACTGGTGTGTACAGTAAAAAAAAGATGCTGAGAGATGGTGATTTTTCCTTCCCTTGTATAGAATTTTAAATGTTTATGAAGCCTGGCTTTCAGAAGTATTTTGTACATGTACAACAGATTGTTTTCTCTTTTTGCAATTATATGAAATGCTGTGCAAATATTTTTCTGGAGCATGCACCCTTCCATTTCTCTATTGCTACAAAACAAATCGCCCAAATATTCATTTTCTCATGAATCTGCAATGTAGGCAGGGCCCAGTGGGGACAGTTCATTTTTATTCACTTAGCATAAAATGGGGTGGCTGGAAGGCTAGGGTCTAGAAATCCTCCAAAGACCCCTTCATTCACATATTCGATGGCTGATGTTGGCTGTGGGTTGGGCCCTCAGCTGGAACTGTGGCCTGAACACCTAGATATGGCTTATCCACGCAGATGCTTGGCTTCTTCACAACGTGGTATTTAATTTCCAAGGACAAGAGTCCCAAAAGAGAGAAAGCCAGAAGGAAGCCTCACCATTCTTATGACCTCACTTCAGAAGTCATGTACTCTGAAGTCGTATCACTCCGCTGCATTTTATGGAGAGTCTCACAAAAGCTTATCTAGTTTCAAGAGAAGTGAGGAAATAGACCTCACTTTCTGATGGGGGCTGACAAGGTTGTGGAAGAGCATGTGGGACCAACAAATAATGCTTGTGCTATTTTGGGGCAGTACCACCTACTGCCACAACTCCCTATGAGAAAGGAAAACGGATGACTTCTGTTAATTTTCCCATAAGGAGAAATGAAACACATCTATTTCACAGATAATGTGGCACACACACACACATTCAGAGCTTCAAATTAAAGGTGCCAAGCTTTTATATTCTTGATAACTGAAGTGTCACACCTGTCTCTGTTTCCTATTGGCCAGCTGGTAGTCAAATGAGCTGGATAATACTCAGGGCCTGAATAAAAACAGAACTCTTTTAAGTGTCTTAGAATTGAAAGCATCAGGCCAATCTGGGATAGTTAATTATGTTTAAATGCCTTAAGAAAATAGTGAGATCGTCCACATGACATACTGCTAAAAATCGTAATCTTTGGGGTTATGGAAAGAGGTCTTTTAGCAGCACTCAAAAGAGATTTCTGATAGACACAAGACATCAGACTAAATGGACGCTTGGCAATAGCCAACTTGCCAGTTCCAATACTGCTAACCCTTTCTCCTAAGCTGGCCGTGCCAGGAGCTACAGCATCCAAAGCCAAAGGTTACCTGAACAGCAGCTTAATTCAACTAACACACATTTTTCCCTCTGAAGTTTTTTTTAAAATTGACGCTGGCAACAGATGAAGGATTCACTGCTCTCGATAAAATGCAAAATCATCTCATAGAGTTTTTCAAATTTTTCTGCATAAGCCAGACATCCCTTTGATTAATTTTTAGACTTTGTGAGTTTCATTAAAACTCAGTAATCCAAGATTCTACCAATATGGAGTGAGGCTACCAGTCTTGGATACCAGGAAATCTCTCTGGTCAAATAGTGGTATTGCTTCCTCTTTGCCAGTTATATGAGAAAACCAAACCAGAATTCCAAAAATATTAAAAATGGAATAAATTTTAGAGTTTTTAACTTTTCATAATTGTCCCTGAAATTCAAAATGCTAAACTGTTGGATGTGGAAGGAAGGTAGAAACATAGGAAGGAAGAAAAGAAGATAAAAGGAAACATATTACGGAAGAAATAAATTTTGAGGGTTATTTATTCTATTGTGATATTTTTTAAATATGAACTCACATTAAAGTTTTTTGTTTTTTTTTTTGGCCATGCCGCTCTGCTTGCGGGATCTTAGTTACCCAACCAGGGACCAAACCTGTGCCCCTGCAGTGGAAGCGTGGAGTCCTAACCACTGGACCGCCAGGAAGTCCCTGAACTCACATTAGAAGCGATTTACTTTGACTAGATGGTCACAATTTTCAAACTACAAGGATTGTGAATATTATCAAGGTTCTCCACAAAATAGTTACTCTACTTTAAGGACAAACTGGAATAAGACACTATAGTTTTTTAAACTGAGATTATTTTATAATTTTTTAAATAAAATTTTATCATAGATGGAAAGAAATTCCCTATATATTTACCAGTAAAATTTTCCCATTACTTAGAGCCCATAAGCACACCTCATTGTGTCCTTTGTGGCAGGCTCAGTCTGGTGGAAAGTGAATGGGATTTCAAGTCAGAGGGCCTGACTTGCTACTCAGTTTTGAAAATTCACCTCACTTCCCTAAAACCCAGTATCTTCACCTATCAAATAAGACATAATAAAAATCAAATCACACTTTTATTTTGAGAATTAAACAAAAATATGTAGATGGAAATTAGAAAAATTTAAAAACACTATATTAAATTATACCATAATAATTATTTGTGTGGTTTTGAATATCACATTACAAAGAATGAACAAAAAAGAAAATGTTATTCTTTTCCAGATTATTTTATATATTTTTCTGAAATTAGGTTTGAAGTTACAAAACAGGAGATGGGAGAAAACTACATCTGGTTAAAATACTAATCAAAACTATGTGACTTAAAATTCAGTAAAAATTGGTCCTCTGCTTCCATTCCAAAATAATATTTTTCAGAAACTCAGGTATTTCACATTTTAAGATCTACATTATTGAGGCAAAAGAGTGAGGGAACAGTGTGTGAGCATAATGCAGATTGTTTTTGAAGCACTTTTATACCAGCTGATGTTTTAAAAGGAGAGGAGTTTGATTACCTTTCTCCTTAGTGTTTAATGTTTTCTTTTCCTAAAAGAAATCAAAACGAAAGAATAATTGGGGAAACTCAGCTATAATTAGAACTTCTCAGGAATGTTTCTGAACTGGCATCAGCACAGAAAGCAAATTATAATCAGTTTTTCTAAATAAATGTTGTACATCATAAATTAAATCTCCTGTTTTAATACTCTGCACTGTGTCCTATCACCCAGTTTAAGTAGGGAGCCATAAATGACCCTTACACCCTACCGTCACTGCAGTGAGAAAATCCTGGATGTGGTAATAAATAACATGGCCAGTGTGGTGGGCATATTTCCCTAGAGAACTAGCATCTCCAGTCTGGCGTCTCCAGGACCGTGACTTGATTCCCTGGACTTGACAGGAATCACAGCTATGCTAAATTCACATTTCCTGCCTGCCCACTGAAGGGAAGTAAAATAATCTTGCCCCTTAAGCTAGTTACTCCTTAAATCCAGACAACATTCACCATCACCAAGTTGTGTGGCAAGAGCCTGGGTCTATTCCCCAAACCTCAGTTCTCAAAATTTGAGTCATTTTGACAAGTGGGAGCAGGGCACTGGATGGGAAAAATAGTAAGACTTGGAGCAAAAAGAATATGATCCAAGTCCAAATTCTGTCACTTAGATTTGAGTGAACTTGAGCACATCAATCAACCTCCCTAAGCTTTAGATTCCCCTGCAAAACAAAATCAGTGCCCTACTGTCTAATAGGAAAGTGAAAACACTTTGAAAACTGTAAGCTGGTGGTTGTCAAACTCCAGTATGCATCAATATCTCCTGGTGGGTTGGTTAGGACAGATGACTAGGTCCCATCCCCAGAGTTTCTGATTCAGTAGGTCTTGGGTTGGGCCTGGGAATTCGCATTTCTGTCAAGTTCCCATGTGATGCTGCTGCTGGACCAGGGGTCACACTTGGAGGACAACTGCTCTAAAATACTGAACAAATATAAGTGAATAACATTACTATAGTAGTAGGTGCCAAAGTAGTTAGTAAATAGTTCATGAGCAACAAGTCTTCTGAAATAAAATACAACCCACTGCATAAGACTGCAGCAAGGCTGAACACAGCATGCCACCACAGTAAGCAGAAACTTCTCAGATCATTGCAGGGATTACCACACAAGGCATGTACGTGATGTGGTGAGACTTTTTTTCCAACCAGACACTGCTGTGCTCAACAAACTGAAAGAGCAGAGTGCCTCAAAGACCCATTTGTCAAGTCTCAAAAGGCTGCCTTTCTAGTAGAGATCAATTCCTCTGTTTGGAAATTTGACTTTATTCTTGGTTTTGCTTTTTAAATCCGACTAATCAACTTGCTTCTTCAATAAAGTTTTGACCAATGACAATCAATCTGGACTCAGTATTTAATAGAAATATTTGGTAAATAGTGGTATACTTTACACGAAACAAATCAAGAGGGA